>NC_092415.1:50951930-51260430 GCF_040894005.1 Engystomops pustulosus
AATGTCGCACAGACCTCAAAATGGTAGCAATGAAAACGTTGCATCATTTCGCAAAAAATGACATGTCACACATCTCCGTGCACCAAAGTATGAAAAAGTTATTAGCATCAGAAGATGACAACATTTTTTTTTCTTTTTTGTACACATTCGTTTAATTTTTGAAAATGTATTAAAACACAATAAAACCTGTATAAATTTGGTATCACCGCGATCGCACCGAACCAAAGAATAAAGCTGAGGTGTTATTTTGAGTGCACAGTCAAAGTCGAAAAAACTGAGCCCACAAGAACGTGACGTTTTTTTTCAGTTTTTCCACATTTGGAATTTTTTTTCAGCTTCGCGGTACACGGCATGTTAAAATAAATAACATTACGGGAAAGTAAAATTTGTTAGGCACAAAATAAGCCCTCACACAGGTCTGTACACGTAAAAATGAAAAAGTTATGGATTTTTGAATTTGGAGAGCGAGAAATAAGCGAAAAAAACCCTGCGTCCTTAAGGGGTTAAAAGTAGTTTGGCAAAAATAGTCATAGCACCCAAAAAACTTCATAACTAACAAATGTCTCCTTTATATTGGAATGGTTTTCATGCATCATCTATTTTTCTAAGCTGTTTAGAATTTTGGGTGCAATTTTTCTAATTGTTATGAAAATCACCAAAACCTGTATTTAGAGGCAGCTGCGCAGCTTTATGTGACTTTGAGAACCCTAAATAACAGTAAAAGCCCACAAATTATGGCATTTTAGAAACTACACCCCTCAATATATGAAAAATCAACTTTAAGAAGTAAGTTGACCCTTTAGCAGTTTCACAGAGGTTAAAACAAAATGGAGGTGTGATTTACAGCTGTAATTTAATTATTTTTGGCCGAAAATTAAACAGCCAAAATTTATTAAATGAGGAAAAACTCCACAAAGTTTGATACCCAATTTCTCCTGAGTATGGGGCAAAATATGTGTTGGTAAACTGCTGTATGGGCACACAATCAGGCGTAGAACGCAAAGGAGTGCCATTCAGAGCAGATTTGCATTGTCACATTTCACAGGCTTTAAAGTGTTTTCTCTTTTGTAATTTGTATATACGGGAGATTATTTTTTTTCGTGGTTGATATCCAATTTTCAAGTACATCAATTAGGTGGATTCAATTGCTAATTGAAGAGATTTTATTACCGTTTTCTGAGTGGTGGTTTAAAAAATTATGAATTATGAAAAAATTATGGTAGATTACCATATATACTCGAGTATAAGCCTAGTTTTTCAGCACAAAAAAAATGTGCTGAAAACCCACACTCGGCTTATACTCGAGTAAAAAATATATAGGTGTTACCAGGTTTTTGTGGTAAAATTAGGGGCCTCGGCTTATACTTGGGTCGGCTTATACTCGAGTATATACGGTAAGTGTTTTTTTTCATTCTTTCTTTCTTTCCTGCTCTATGTTTCTATTCCAGGGTCTTACAGAATATTTCACTAGAAGAAATAGTAGATCTTATTTCATAAGTTACTTATTTTCTTAAAAATAAAATACACAATACATTTTCTTTATCAACCAAAATGTCTGATATGATTTACTGGAACTGCATTGAAATGCAATGTGTGGTTTTTTTTTTTTACAATAAAATCTTGCACAGCAGAAAAGCTAAATCTTTACTTTCATGTTTAATATACTTCCAAGGTAGATTATACAGAACTGGCCTTATCTGCCAACACTGTAAACTGCATTTCCATATATTTCATGTCGGTGATACTGTGGTTGTATATGCTATCTTCAAATCCTTTCCAGCTCATCCAGGTTGTATTTCTATACATTCTGTTAACTTGTATCCTCACAAATAACGAAACATGTATTTTACATTGAAAGAAATGTCTAAAGGGAACCTGCCAGTTAGGAAGTGGGTTACCGATAAATTAAACATATGGCTTTGTACTGTAGGTGAAGTGTCCTGCATCATAAGCAAATCTTCTTCAGAAAATCTGTGTCTGAATCCAGGAGAGGAGATCCTTGAATTTTTGTGATGTCAGAGCAGGGGACATGGTGGTACATGTAGTAAAGCGGTGGGGCTTTGGCCATGACAGTGGTGCATTAAAATTGTCTTTTACACAGGGAAACTGTTGTTAGCTGACAAGTACTGTGTTATATTATGAGTTCTCTATGCTTAAAGAGAACTGCAGGTCAATTTGGGAACCTAAACCAACAAGAGCTCTGTGTCGATCCTCTGTTTAGGATCCCAAATTAACCTGTATGACAGCTGTCAGTGACTGCAATGTGAAAAAAACAACCATTAATACTCACCTAGATGTCAGGTTGATGAGGCACATTGGTCTCACATCTGCAGAATTCAGTACTGGCTCCTATTTTTGCATTGCTTCATTGAAGTCAGGATAATATCCCAGCTTCATTGCGCATGTGCCCTACCTATGGTGCTTGTGAATGAACAAGTGATTGAATGAATGCTTGTTCAAGCAAAATAAAATTTAAAAAAAACTAAAAATCATTTTATAATAATAATAATAAAATAAATTAATTAATTTAAAAAAGTCCCCTAAT
This sequence comes from Engystomops pustulosus, assembly GCF_040894005.1. Classification (NCBI taxonomy): domain Eukaryota; kingdom Metazoa; phylum Chordata; class Amphibia; order Anura; family Leptodactylidae; genus Engystomops; species Engystomops pustulosus. Next base: position 50,954,476 of record NC_092415.1, read on the forward strand.
CACCCCAGTTACCATATATGCTCAAATATAAGCTGACCCGAGTATAAGCCGAGGCCCTTAATTTTACCACCAATAACTGGGAAAATCTATTGGCTCGAGTATAAGCTGAGGGTGGGAAATGCATTGGTCACAGCATCCCAGTATATAGCCTTCCAGCCCCCCAGTATATAGCCAGTCAGCCCCCAGTAGTATATAGCCAGTCAGCCCCCAGTACTATATACCCAGTCATCCCCCATTAGTATATAGCCAGCCAACCCCCTGTAGTATATAGCCAGCCAACCACCAGTAGTATATAGCAAGCCCCCAGTAGTATATAGCTAGCCAACCACCAGTAGTATATTGCCTGCTAGCCACAAGTATTATATTGTCTGCCAGCGCCCTGTAGTATTTAGCCAGCCCTCTGTAGTATATTGCCACCTGCCCCCTGTAGTATACAGCCAGACCCCTGTAGTATATAGCCTGCCAGCCCCCAGTGGTATATAGCCTGCCAGCCCCCAGTGGTATATAGCCAGCCCCCAGTAGTATATAGCCATCCAGCCCCAAGAAGTATACAGCCAGCCCCCTTAAGTATACAGCCAGCCAGTCTCCTTAAAGGGGTATTCTTGTCTGGGCATTCACATTCAGTTTGATAAATCTGCCATAAATATACATTTCTTCAATTAGATGTTATTTAAAAAAATGGTCCTGTGTGAAGATAATTTCTCATAAATGTAGAGATATGGTCCCTTAGAAACAAGACTGCCTCCCTGGATACGACCACCTCTGCTGGAGGGATTGCACAAAGAAACAAAAAGTTTTTGTATATGAAATGTCCGGGAGCTACTGGATATCCTACAGCCATCCTGTGGTAATGATTGCTGAATCCAGGCGGTCAGGCAGGGCTCTATAGCGCATGTCTGGCTACCACTGCCAGAGTGTGACGTGGTCGTAACCAAGGAAGCTATCTCGTTTCTAAGGGACAACATGGCTATGTTTATAGGAAATTATCTTCACACAGGAACATTTTTTTTAATAACATCCAATTGAAGAAATGTTTATAAATGGAAGATTAGTGAGACTGAATGTGAATGTCCAGACGAGAATACCCCTTTAACCCCGCGATTAGCGCTCAGCGCAGTACAGCTACTGCGCAGAGCGGATGCCGGTTCAGCGCTGCATAGCAGCCGAACCGGCATCGTTAGCCGCAGGATTTCAGCGGTAATCTACCGCTGACATCCCCGGCTAACACCCGCGGTCGGAGTGGGCTCCGATCGCGGGTGTTTAACCCGTTAAATGCCGCGGTCAACGCGACCGCGGCATTTAACATGCCTTCTGGGGGTCTTTACCCCACGATCGGCCCCCCCGCACCGTTTTCGGGGGGGCCGATCGCTGTTTTGGCTCCTCTGGGGTCCGATCGGGACCCCAGAGAAACCTGGAGGGTTTGCCTTTAAGATGGCGTCTGTGACGTCATCTTAAAGGCAAAGTGTCAGCCTATGCATCTGCATAGGCTGGCACTGATAATACCCTGCAATACATTAGTATTGCAGAGTATTATCAAGAACAAGCAATCAGATGATTGCTTGTTTATATCCCATGGTGGATCATGTAAAAAATGTACAAAATAATGTTTTTCAATAAAAAATTACTTTATAAATCACTAAAAATGCCCATAAGCCCCAAAACATATAAAGAGACATATAACGCTCAAAAAAGTCTAAATCATAACACAAACCCCACATATATAGTATCACCGCGTCCGTAACAATCCATAGAATAAAACTAAATAACTATTGAACCCATATGATGAACGCCGTAAAAAAAAACGTCAAAAACCCGCCAAAAATTATGATTTTTGCCTATTATATCCCACTAAAAATGCAATAAAAAGTGATCAACAAAACATATGTACTCCAAAATGATATTGTTGCAAAGAACAACATTTTCCGCAAAAAACAAGCTATCAACCAGCTCTGTAGCCAAAAACGTAACAATGTTATGCCACTTGGAAGACAGCGATGCAAAAATGATAGATTTTTCCCCACATTAGGGTTTTATTTGGCAAATTTAGTAAAACATAAGAAAAAATATTCATGTCTGGCATCCCCGTAATCGTATCAACCCATAGAATAAAGATAATATGATTATTAGGCTATACGGTGAGCACGAAAAAAAAAAAAGTAAAAAATCCGGTACAGAATTGATGCTTTTCTAATCATGACCTCAAAAAAAGTTCCAAAATTTTCAACAATAGGTGATACCAACCCCAAAATGGTAACACTGGAAAAAGCATCTCGTCCCGCAAAAAAAATGCCGTCACATGGCCCAAATAACGGAAAAGCGAAAATTTTATAGCCTTCAAAAGGGGGCAACCAGAAAACTTAAATCCTGGCAGCTGCAGGGTGCTCCTTCCCTTCTGCGCCTCGCTGTGCCCCCATAACACAAGTAACGGCCACGTGTGGGGGGTCGCTGCACTCAGGAGAAATTGTAGAACAAATTTTATGGTGAGTTTTCTCTTTTTATCTTTTGGAAATGTGTAAATTTTAGGGCTAAATGAACGTATAACCGACAAAATTTGACCATTCTAAATTTCACCGCCATTTTGATTAAATTACTATGAAGATCTCAAGGGGTTAACAATCTTTGTAAAAGCTGTTTCTGATAGTTTGAGGGGTGCAGATTTGAAAATGGGTTGGTTATATAGGGGGTTTTGTTGCTAAATATGTAAAATTTGATTTCAAACAGTATTTATCCCCAAAATAGTCAATTCCGAAAATACGGAAAATCGCTATACGATTTGTAGGCCGCGTGACGTCAAAATAAATTATCCAAACATTTCAAAAATTATGAAAATGTAAAGTAGACAAATGGGAAATGTTATTCTGCAAGTTATTTAGGTGGTAAATCTATCTGCCTGAAAACGCGGTGATTTTGAATTTCGAAAATGGCAAATTTTTCTAAAAATTCATAATTTTTTTCTTTTTTTTGTAAATAAACGCAAAACTTATCAGCCAAAATTTACCACTAAAATGAAGTACAACATGTGGGGAAAAAACAGTCTCAGAATCGCTTTGATAAGTAACAGTGTTCAAAAGTTATTACCACAGGAAGAGACACTGGTCAAATTTCAAAAAAAAGTTGCGAGCCTTAACCTGCAAACAGGCTGCGTCCTTAAGGGGTTAAGTATACAGCCAGCCAGTCCCCTTAAGTATACAGTCAGCCCCCTTTAGTATATAGCCAGCCTGCAGTTTGCCAAGCACGTAAAAAAATAAACTTACATACTCACCTTCCATTTTCTGTGATGCTTACGCGGCTTTCAGATGCTCATTGTGGGTCCTCTTCTGTCTTCTTTCCGCTGTTACATCTGGCAGAGATGCAGTCATGCACAGTCATGGCCGCGTTTCTGCAGGCTGTTACCGCAGAGAGAAGACATCGGGAAGCCGCAACGAGCATCCAGGACGCTGAAAGGTGAGCAAGTAAGTTTATTTTTTTATTGACTCGCGTAAGCTGAGGTGAGATTTTTCAGCACATTTTTTGTGCTGAAAAACTCAGCTTATACACAAGTATATACGGTACATATAAAATCCAAATTAATGCATATAAAAGAAAAAAAACACAAAAAGTTTGTATTTGGTACTACCAAATCTGTATCAATCTGTACAATAAATCTAAATCAATATTGAACCCGCCCGGTGAAGGACGTAAATAAAAAAACACGAAAAACTTACTATAATATACAATATTTCAGCAAATACCCTAACAAAAAATGTTCTAAAAAGTGATTTAAAAAATTATGCTCCCTGATATGATACGACTGAAAAGAACAATTTTTTTCGCAAAAAGTAAGTTATCCCCCTGAAAAATTGTCGATAGTAAAAACAAAACAATTTTCTCCAATATTGGTTTTGTTTAGTAATACTGAGCAAAGATATGAAAAACTACAGGCGGTCCCCTACTTAAGAACACCCGACTTACAGACGACCCCTAGTTACAAACAGAGCTCTGGATTTTGGTAATTTCCTGTACTTTCGACCTAGGCTACAATAAACAGATATAAGAGTTATCACAGGTGTCTGTAATTAAGCTTTATTATTAATCCTGGTTCCTATGACAATCCAACATTTTTAAAATCCAAGTGTCATAAAAAAAAATTGCCTGGGGTTACAATTATAATGTATACGGTTTCGACTTAGATACAAATTCAACTTAAGAACAAACCTGCAGAACCTATCTTGTACGTAACCCAGGGACTGCCTGTATAATAATGAGGTATCACCGCAATCGTAGTGAACCAGAGAATACAGATGAAATATGTTTGAAATTATTAAAATTATGATGAAAATATATTTATGTTATGGCAAGTAGGGAAAAAAATTCTAAAACTAAAAAATAAACAATGATGAATTTGTTTGTGTCCCCCTTGAAATAGTTAATGAAATTTTGTGAATAAGTTATATACCCCCAAAATTAATAATCTATACATTGTATCTAATCCCTCAAATAATGAGACCTCCTTTGTTAGCATTACCAAAAAAATATTTAAAAAAAAAAAGGATTTGTAGCCTGTGCAATGTTGAAATACAAATCTGCTGTGAATGGCGCAGCTTTCATTTTATGCCCAGTCGTGCGCCCATACGGCAGCTTACCACCACATATGTGCTATAGGTACACTCTGGAGAAATTGGGAATTTTATTAATAAAGTAATTATGAAAGTGTCATTTTTAGCCTCAATAAATATTCAAAAGTTTAAAAACCTCACTTATATTTTGTTTTAGCCCATGTGAAACACTTAAAGGGTAAATAGACTTAATAGAATTTGTTTTACATACGTAGAAGTGTTTAGTTTCTATAGTTGGGTAATTTATGGGGTTTCACTATTATTTAGGTGTCATTGAAGGACTTATATTCAATGTGGAGAATTTATGAAATATATGACACTTGGCATCTATTGAAACATCCAGGCAGCTTTTACAACATCCTGGAGGTCTTTATAGCTTGATAAACTCTGAACTGAATACTGGTCTGTGCTGACTTCAAAAGACATTTGGTCATCTCTTCTCCACACCTTCCCCTATTCCTGCATCAGAACTTGGAAACAAAGAAACTGTTTGCATATTCCTGGACTCCCCCCCTCATTTATACTTTGTCCATTCATGAGAAACTATTTTAACTAATTAATCAATGAGAGGTTCTGAAAACTGAACCAAATAGAAAATGTATAAAACATTGTGATATGCAGGAAATAAGGGTTCACTCTATGGAGGCTGCCAGACAAGCAGGGGTGCTCCACATTTCTCCCACCTCCAGGGTATCAGGATTTACTTTAATTTGTAAATTTCTGTTATTTTTCTACCTTTTTATTTATTAACTGTTTTGCCTTGTGCGTGTCATTTTATTTTGTAATTCTATTGTTTTTAGTATCTTTTGTAATTAAAATTTCACTTTAATTTTGGTCCCTGTATGCTCTGCGAACTCATTGCCTTTTAAAGTCTGGTTAGCTTTGTGACTGCTAGAGAGCTGAGAGTGCATGTCTAGTGGTGTAACAGGGTGACTGCTTGAGAAGCAAGAGTGAATGTAGAATGGGGTACTTATTGGTCCCAGTGTAAACGCAATAAGTGGTGGCAGCGGATTGATTGAAGTGTGAATCTGTATAAGTTGTGATTTATGCTTAATTTGTGTCCTTAGTGAAAGGTGAGTGAAGGTTTGAGTAGGCTAAATTAACCCGTACAGTTTGATCCTAAGTCATGTGACTTTTCATGGATCACGTTGGGGATTGTGTCGCACGCGATCGGATTGTGTCGCAATCGTGTCAGCTTCAATGCAACACAAATCGGAGGGCAGGCCGTCTGACGATCTGGCCGATTCTGACTAAGCGCGGGATTTAACATTTAAATTTGTGTAGCAAGCCAAGAACTTACATGCAGGATCTTGGGCGCAGGATCTACACACCTCGGGGATTGCGACTCGGACAGGTAAGTAAATATGCCCCAATATGTATGATGAGAACACTCCATAATTTGTGTATTATCTTAATTTGTTTATTTAAAAAATAGTATCATGAGAATATTACAGCTCGCTGGCACGTGGTAATGATTTTCATACTGAAATTTGACCATATTGTAGACTGTACAATTGCATTGTTTCTCATTTCTCATACTACTTTCCATTTTGCTGAGATAGTAATTCCTGCAGTGTCTGCTGGTCATACATATTCATACATTCTAAATTTCTTTCCTAGAGATGGAAATGTTTAACATTTCTCACTTTATAGTGAATGCTTTATCCCCATATGTCCTTTGGTTATATTTTGTTTTTACAACATTAAGTTGCTTTAAAGATTATCACCTGCATTGTGTCAATTTTTTGTTGTTGTATTTTTTTTTTATATAAATTCATATATTCACTTTATTTTAGAAAACTATAGGACAACCCATTACTTTTTGTCAAATAAAAAATGTCAGTCGTCTTACTGAAAGTAGAACAAGCACTTAACAATGCACTATGTTATTTAAGTTACTCTAAAAAGAAACATTAAAAAATAATTATAAGAATTTTGTAATTTATTCGGATTGAAAGTGTAGATAAGTGTAGATTTTATTATTGAGTGCTAAATTGTATAATGACATCCTTAATGTCTCACTTAACGACACAAATAGTTTCATTGTCTAGGAAGCAGTATTTTATTATTCCATGATGCTAATAGATATAACTTTTTATATTGTTTCACTAACAGTGTTCTCAGTTCTTGTTATTTTGTATTTTGGGGTGTGTTATGGTAAATAAAAGCTAGAATTTAAGTTCTATTTTTTTTTTTAGATTTAATTCAGTATTGACATTGTTGTATACATTTAAAGTCATTATATTGTTTGTAATGATTAAATGTGTTCTTCACAAAACATGGCATGAAATTCTCATCAATTCACCCGGGGATCAGCAATACGCTGATAAAGTGAACAAGTGAACAAAATAAAAATAATTTAAAAACAAAAATTAAAATCATCTTGCTTTCCCTAGAACTGATATAAAAATAAAACAAAGAAATAAAACAAAGAAAATAAAACAAAGAAAATAAAAAACATGTTAGGTATAACCATGTCCCAAAAGTTTTGATCTATCAAAATATAAATATGTTTATTCCCAAAAGTGAACCATGTAACGGAAAACAACACCCAAATGTGTGAAAAATCCCACTTTTTTGCCATTTAGTAACACAAATGTTTTTAAAAAAGTGATCAAGAGGTCATACATTCAACAAAATAGTAGAAATGAAAACATCAGCTGGTGCCACAAATAAAGACACTCTACACAAGTCTGTTCTCCAAAGTATGAAAAAAGTTATTCGCATACCAAAGGTTTTAATTTTTCATTAAAACATAGAAAAACCTTATACAACTGTCATAAAACAGAACCCACAAGAAAAAAATGCATAGATGCGTTTTCTTGTCAATGTCATCACATTTGGAAATTTTTTTGCAGCTTCCCAGTACAAGGCATGGAATATAAAATACTGAAAGTAGCAAGTACAATTTGTTACACAGAAAACAAGTCCTTTTTGTCGAGGTAAAAATTGAAATGCAAAAAATGTAAATAGGCCTGTTACTTTTAGCACAGCTAAAAATGCTGCCTTTTACCTGGACTTATATATATATAATCATTTCTTATGAAATCATATTCAGAAGTAGGTGGGCACTTCCTGGTTGTGAAGTCAGCTAAGGGCACTAAAGTCAGAGCAGTCAGAGCATTCATAGAAATCAGGACAGCAAGTTTGTAATTGAGTGACTGGAAACATCTGATGAGTCACATGCTTGTGATTTCACCCAAGGTCCTATTTTCTTGCACTCTTCTACTACAGCCCCTCCCAACAAGCCTCTTCTTGTTTTTAGCAGTCCTGTACAGATTCACTTAATCTGGATGCATGGTACATTAGCCTGGGAGGACAAGGTAAAACCTCTGCTAGTTACTAAACACCTGCAGATAGCTAATAAGGGTAAATACGAGATTTGCTTATTTTTGCTTAGCTAGGCAAAAGTTTTTGTACTTTGAAATGGTAATTTAAAGGGAGGGATTATGATTCCCAGACAACCCTTTTAATGGTGAAGAAATATTTGTGTGTGACAGAGCACGGAGGTTGGTTGGGAAACAACAGCTATGTAACAGTATTTTATACATTTCGACAACAGACGGTAGATAGTAGCGCATTGTACTACCAGAGACTCTATAAAACTTGTAAATTACTAGATTACTGTCAGTCTCAAGTGTAAACTAAAGTCCCTATTGAAAATCAGGAATTAGCTAAATCTGCAGTAAATTTTTTCAGCATCTTAAAAGAAACGATAGATTAATAAAAAGAGTTGCCTTACAAATGAATGCTTCAAGTACAGTAATGGTCCAAGTCATTAGAATAAATGACTTCATGCATCTAATGAAGGAAACAAAATAGCACTAGAACACTCTTGCAACAGAACGTAACACTTGGGAGAAAAATGGATGATAGAATGTAAAGAAACATCATTTATTAATTGTTTCATGAATGTTAAGCATAAGTTATCGCATATTTTATAATCACTTTAAAGCAAACTGTCATCTTTACTAATGGGAACAAACAGATATGCCAAGACCCATCAAGACATCTTGCTTCTAAGTGCAGTGAACTTAATGCCTTGTGAAAATAATTGTACTTTAGGGAAATCAATTGATTAAGTGAAAGCTGAGCTTCATCTTACCAACGAATAAAACTTAATGAAAGAACAAATGCGGATTTCAATCTTTAAAATATCTATGGGAATCCCTCCGTCTTCAGTGAAGTGGGATAGTACAGGGCATTTCAAAGTCTAAGGGGGTCATTTATCTTATCTCTGTTTGTTTTTGCCTGTCTTTTTTCAGTCTGCTACGTTTTTATCAATCTCATTGGGATTTTTTTCCAGATCTATTTTTGCGATATTTGTTACAAATGTCTCAAAAATGCCGCACAAATGTCTTGAGTCACTTCTTTCCATTTTCTAAGTTTCCCTTAGGTATGGTGTCCTCAGGAGTTATTGTGCCAAAATATGTTGCAAATTTTAGCCAATTTGAAAAGATAAATATAATTTGCGACATTTAGAACATCTGGAATAGAAGATAATGTGGCACATGTATCATAAGTCTGCCTGTCTGTTTTTTGAAACTTTTCTTGGCTTTCCTGCTGGTCAGATGTATCTAAGGTTTTCCTTATTGATACATGTGGCGTTTGGTCTGTAGTGAATTTGTGACTTTTCTCCAAAAGTCACAAACAGTTCCCCAGCTTTTTTCTAAGCCTGGTCAGGGGCAGCTGCAGATTTGCACAAAAGTTGCAATTTTTTTGAGACTTTCACATCTGGATTAAGGTGATAACTAAGGGAACACTTCAGGAAACTAGACAATGGCGCACATTTCAAAAAGTCACAAAAATTGCAATATGCCAAAAAAAAGTCCCAAAAAAAAAAAGGAAGAAAAATAAAGATGAATGACCACCTGAGATGTATTTATAAGGTATATAAAACACTGCAGTCCAAAGTCTGATACCGCAGTTCATGCACCTCTGGTTCCATTAACATAAAGGACCAACCTTAAACTCCAAAATCCATAAGAGTAATGCTATTTTATAGGGTGTTTTATCAAAAATATTGCTTCTACGTAGAGATGAGTGAAGCATCAAAAACTTGATTTGTCAAAGCTTAAATACATTTTTCGAAGGATTCAGTTTGGGTCCAAATCTATTTGGTTTGAGCCGATGTTGCTCCAATTGTCCTGTAAACCTACATAATAACCCCCTCTATTCCTCTAAATTTGCCCTTTTTTTTGTTTTCCCTTGTCTGTTTCTGCTCTTTAAACTCTGGGATGAATGACAGTAATAATTTACAAGATTTGTCGGAAGCGAATCAGAAAAGATATGCATTCAGAGCATGAAAAACATATAAACCAATAAAAAGATTTTCTCATCACTACTTAAAGAAAACCTGCTTAAAATAGAAGAACCAAAAATGAGCTGATTTTATAGAAATAATAAATACATACGTACCTTCCATTTCTATAAGTAATCTTGTATCTTACTGCGCTTTTGTTTACCAACGAACCTTTACATATATTTTCTACAAACCTTCCAACCCAAAGAAAGTAAGCGCCTTCCATTTGCAATTGTAACAATTCAATTATACAAAGACCATTGAAAAATAGATAGATTTGATCCATTAAACTTTATTGCTCCCACCTAAGAAACATTACTGTTGCTAAACTGCATTTGTAAAGAAAGACTTTATATAATTAAGTGTATCATTCTCAGCGTGTATGGCAGCAAATACCTTGGGAAGTACATAATACAATACACATAATGAACAATATCAACTGAGAGGCAATTTCATTCCTAAAGGGTTCTTTCATATGGCCACACAATATAAAAAATGGGGAAACTGATTCAAAGCAACTCTCTATCGGATCACTTATTACCAGAAATTCTTTGTCAAGTCTAAATATAGCATGTTCTTTTATCCCATTGTATAGGCCCCTTCCCGAAAAGAAACAGTGCAAACATGCTCTTAACTTATATCTGAAATTGAAGTCTCCTCCTGTTACTTTCAAGCCTCAGCATTACCATTTGTCTGCCCTTTAAGATAAAGTAATATTTTGCAGTAAAACAACAAATAATGAAAGTAGGTTTAACAGCTCCCAAATCACCTCATAAGTAGAAGTAGTATTGTGAAAGGAACCTTGTTAGCATTCTAGGCATAGCCTAGATCTGTAATTTTGGAGAAAATAATATTTTTATCTTTATGTAAATACAATGCTAATGAGCATTGGGACACCGTCACCCTTTTCCTCACTAAACAGCAACAGCCTATTACACAATCCCGTAGAAAAATGAGAGGGATTTAACACTATGTTGTCTGGTTTCTTGTACTACTTTTTGAGACTTTTTTGTCGCAGTTAAAGGGAACCTGTCAACAGAAATTGACCTATTTTGCCACTAGCAGTTGTCTCAATGCTAATCAAGCATCTGATCACCTTCTAGATTGTGTCTATTTTATGGCCCACCGTGGAGTCATCGTCCAGAAAATCAAATTTGCTATCCCATATCTACATGCTTTGCAGAGAAACAAAAGGTACCTCTACTGTTAGTGGGAAATCATCAACCCAAGTGGACTTGAGTTTATATAGTGGCAGAGTCAACTTAGCCCTCTGCGCTGTATATTTCTGGGATTCAAAGGATAAGTTGTACAAGGACCTTTGGATTATTTTAGGAACCAGAAGTAGTAGCTTTTTGCATTGCTTAGATACTTAAGCAGAAAGCTCCCTAGCTTACAGGGAGGGAAAAGACTCAAGCACCATTGGAAAAGTCGTTATTATGGGATAATGGGGCTTCCCAGCCTCCTACTTATAGCAAAAAATTGAGGTTTCAGAAAGCTCTCTCTATCTCCATTCACAAGCACAGTAACTTATTCAAGACTTGCATTATTAAGATGTACATGTAACTGGAGTGTACAAGTGCCTTTAAGTTATCAGTAAAAGAGTTATTGTTACACTGCCTTGTCTCCCTGTTGTCTGGTTCAGCTGCACCTCACTATCATCAAGGGCCAGATTGCCGAACAGCAGTATCAGGAACTACCGTTCCCCACGCTGCACACTACAAACATAAATTTAACCCCCGAAAACCTCTACAGTGACTCCCAGAAGAGAAAAAGATTTAAGGGAATTGCCAGAGAGTAGTCACTTGAAAGCCCAGTCATCCAGGAGGTAACAGCCCCTATCTCACCCTGTAACTCGTTGTATCCCCGCAATCAAGAGCCCAGTGCTTTACATACAGTTCATAGAAGTCTAAACAACTAAAGGCTTTGCTACTACCAGCAACATCCCCTCCTATGTCTCACTCTCTTCCACACCCAGCATCTTAGCAACAACCAGTTGAGATATTATTGACATGTACTGTAAAGATTCAAGTACTTTGAATAATTATTAATTAGTAATTTCATTTGACACAGCAAGATACAAAATGGACAGCTAATATGAGGATTACTGAAGATGGTTCATGAAAGCATAACAGTCATTTCAGATGATTTTTGATATTTGATATTTTTTTAATATACTTCAGAAATTCTCCTTAGTTTGTAAAGTACTGTTACAGGCTGCAATGTGCCCCATAGCTAAAATGTTACTCTTCAAGTATATCAATAACTAAACTTTAATCACATTAAACCACATCTGAAAACATTGCTTTTCAATTTCAAAAGCATTAACATTGTATTTCAGATTAATATTTTAACAATATGAGGGTCCTCTCAGAATCTGTTGCATCTCATCATTTTATTTACAGACTGATCCTGTACAGGCAGGTTATTCTACAAGTTTATACAATGTATCAGTGTGAGGTTTTTAACTTTTAAAGGGAATCTGGGCAGTTTACACCATTAAAAACTGTAGACAGTGCTGTATAACCATACATTTTGCATGTGCTGTAGTAGTAGGAGCAGTGAAAATAGATCCACATTGCAGATTGTAGCTTCCCAAAAAGACTCTGCACTTGGTGGCACAGATCACCAGTGACGGACAGTGTTGCATCTTTTCATAGTCTCCACCACTGTACAGCTACCTACACATATTAACTAATATCCATTCGCAAATTTCTAAAACATAGCTAACCCATAGCTTGCTTTTTAGATCTGGCCTTGGACTTTTTATGGTTCTAGGAGCATTGTCAGGAACCTGCTGACTGGCCTTGACGTTAAGCTACCATTAAAGTTAAGATAAATTAAACCACAGATACTCACCTACACTCCTATTCACCTTGATCCCGTCGCTGGTCTTATTTAAGCTTGACACACAGGGTACTACTAAAAAATTAGTTATAAAGAGCAGACAGGAGTGTGGGGACCCAATTTTTCTTTTTAATATATTCTAATAAAGATAGTTGTTTTAACATTTCTCCCCCTTTTTCTTGACTAATGGGTTCTAGTGAGGCCGCTTAGGCCTTTTTTGTGAATAAATTGTCTGAATCTAATGAGGACCCAGTCAAGACCTTGACCACAACCTAACTCTTTTGTTAAGGGACCCAATGTCTGGCACTCTGGGCTTATTTTAGCCGAAACGTTACGTTATAATGATTACCGCAATAAAGCTTTGTTCGTTAACTTCAACTTAAACTTTGTGTGCCTGGATATTCTTTATACATGCAATGGGGTAGGATCCCTTCCAGAAGCAGCAACCAATAATGAGGAGTGCATAACAAGGGTATTTGATATGTGGCACTCTGGGCAGTTAATTATTTGTGTGAATAATTAACTGATGATATTTATAACTTTTTTAAAGCAATCCCGCTATATCAAGTTTAAAGAGGACTAGTGCCGGGTTTGAGGTGAAGAGGATTATAGGTGGCTATAAATTATATTTATATTTCATCTTAGTCATCCAATGCATCTACGGCATCTAAATAAGTGTGAGATAATCTACCCATATTATTATAGAGTGGTTGAAATACTGTAAGCTGTATAATATCTCAATGACATACTGTGAGGGATCTGTACAACATATGCAGGGCCAGGGGACCTACAAAGATCAACGGCCCACCGGTGGATCAGTCTGAGCCTGCAGACCATAGCAGTAAACCTATTAGGTACTTTGGTTTATTTTGAAAAGTCCATATATAACATGACGGGTTCAATAGACACCAGGCTCTTGTAGTTCCAAAGACAAGAAGAAGGCAAAACAGAAATCTCCACAATCAAAATCCCCCAGATTGCTGGTCAGTAACACCTTTTATACAATTGAAAATTCCAACAAATCTCTGCAGCTTACCCTGTAAAACACCAGAGCTGCTTCTCGCCTGCATCTTATAAGGTCAGAGCAGACACACCCTGCTGCAGGTAAGAAGAACAGAACATATATTACATTGTCTTACATTGTAACAGCACCTTCCCTGGTTTTGGTACATAGCTCCCAGGTGGTAATACCAGACAGAAGAGAATAGAGCATTAGGTGGCCGGCCTAATGAGAGAAGTAGAATAAGAAGTCATTCACACTCATTCACACAGAAGTTTACCAAACCAGGAAACTAATGTACCACGACCAGAGTTACAGAAAACCAGTTTTCAATACTACAAAAAATCATATGTCTTCTTCAGAGTTCAACTCCTACCAGCACCGGCATATGATGTCATCGGTGAGCACCAATCATTTGCAATGACAACTAGGAGCCTGTAAGATGCTGCTTCTGTTACAGTCTGTAATATGTAGAAATTTTTGGATCTGAAAACTAGTAGTTGTGATATTTAGCTACCAAGTGTGTCCCTGCCCTCTTACATAGTATATTATATAGAACCCAGTTCTATTGATTTAGCTCACAATTTCTCCTTTAGACTTGATATCACTAGACTTCAGGAGCCCTTTTCTACCTTGGCATCTCAAGCTATGTATATTGGCACCCATATTACAACAGATGTAAGCACATCTATCAAATGCAAGATGGTGAAGAATGTTTTTACCTCCAGGGTGTGATTTTCTTCTGCGGGTGGGAGGCTTTACATTACTGCCGCTCACGATTGCCATAACTAATCACAGATGCTAGTTACCCATGAAAATTGCTTTTGATAAACCCTAGTTATTTGATAGAAATCTTATGTAAATGAATTATCATTCTAGTGAATGAAATATTACTACTTGAGTATGCCCATATCTATTAGCAATGATTGTGCAATGGATGAATCCACAATATGGCAGTGCCCACCTTCCTACAGCAATAAAATGTGTTTTGCTGTTCAGACTTTATCTTTATTAGAGCTTATAAAATGCTTTCTAAAGGGTATTGAGCTTTGTCTTTCTTTTTTTCGCTATTTGTCAATATTCATTTTCATTCTGTTGTTCTGCTGCTTATTTGTTTTCGTGTTCTTCCTTTTGGTTCTACGTTCAGGGACTTGGCAATAATTTGCACATCTGAGCCTAATGTCACATTATTTGCTCTATCTTCTCCCTTGTGAAATCACAGCAAGTCACCTTTGAAATGAACAGAGACAAAATCTGATTGACCTGCTATCTGGTGTTTAACATATATTTACATTGAGCTTTATATGCTTCAACAAACGTTATTATGTCTTTACACTGCGGTAGTAAATATTCACTGAATTATAGTAATTTACCAATGCCAATTTGAAAACTAAATAGAAAACATGTATAGAATTTACACAAATTGTCATCATGGAGTATACTGTTGGATTGATTTCTAATAATTTCTTTTTTAAATCATTTTGTGGGAAAGAGTTTCAAACGGTCAGAAAGTTTCCAACAACTTTGCATCAATCAATAGTAAAAGTTAATATTGGATATATTTAAGTATATTGTATGAAGAAAATAAGCCTCTTTCTCTAACTGGCTCTTTTTCTCCTTTTTTGCTAAAATGATATTGGCTCTCATCTCTATGCTGCATTCCCCCTTGCTAGAGAATCCATGTGAGTCAGGGGGGTGTATATAATTAATCCATAGGGGCTTATATTAAAAAAAAACATTAGGGGGGTGCTAGGAAACAGAAGACTGTTCTAGTTTTTGAATTTTTATTGCTACCACATAAGTTCACTGCAAAAGGGCCATCTGAGACCTGGAGCCGACCCTGCTCTCATCCTCCTCACAATGACAGTCATTGGAGTATGCAAATATATGGCAGCTACATGTCAATCACCAATAAGAGGGATGACTTCTATGTGCACTTCTTGCTTCAGTTTATTATACTTGTAAAGGTTTGCGCAGGGCTTAATGTGAATAAAATGAGATGGCGTAACTTGAGACCTTTATTGGGACCCCCATTTTGGAGAACACCCCAGATTTGGAGAAATAAGTCAGTTGCATGCTATTACACTCGAACCTTGGGACCCCGATTTTGGAGAACACCCCAGATTTGGCGAAATAAGCCAGTTGTATGCTATTACACTGAAACCTTTGTTATCGGAAGACACAACTGTGTATTAACATGTCAGTCAAACCATTCATTTATTCCAAAGGGCTGGATGGAAGCAAACAAGAATTGTCTTATGAACAGAACCCCACTAAGTGCTTTGGGACATCCTAGAGAGTCATACCATGCTCTAGATCCCCCTTGTGGGTCATTTTGTAGACTTGGTTACTGATATCATCAATTCCAGGTGTTACTGCTTAATATGTAGGACCATATTTGCCCAACAGGAAATACTTTGGAGGTGATTCCTAGCTTGAGTAAGAAATTGAAAGTGTAGGTTGAATGAAATTAACTTTGATTATTTTACATGCTCTTTTTAAGCCATCTTGTATTTTTTATGTCTTTGGAAAAATTCACATGAAGAACAAGATGATCCAGTAAGCATGGGGTTTAATTATTTATCAACCAACAGGAATAGCTGCTTAATTGAATGTCTTAGTAAAAGTAACATATGCATTTATTGCACATCATTTACTTCAAGATGAACATGTTTTATTCACAAATGTACTGTAATAATGGCACCACAGGGGAAGCTGCAGGATCTCAATCCATTCCAAAATTTATACTAATCCTGGACTGCAGAAAATTGCTTTTTTATATCAGTGACTCCAGATGACTTCAAGTCTTTCAGCATAACCTACCACATGTTATTTCTTGGGCAGTATTCATGATAGGTACTGATAGAAGACTACATTTTAGATGAAGGTAGAAAGATCAAGCAAGATACATCAATGTTTTTGATCATTTGGACACCTGTGGGATGCCCAGAAGACTCAACATTAAAATGGAATATATAACATAATGTGGTATCTGTGCAGAGTTTCTCACAATGAATAAAATATTACATCTAAATCTATTAGAATGTATAAAACTGAGACATCAATTAATACAATAAATACATTACATGTTATAAAAGCTGGCCCCTAAAGCTGCACTTGAATCACTTATCTAAAAAAATAAATAATAAAAGTCAGAAAAAAATCTGACAAAGCCTAATAGCAAGATATTCATAAACCAAAGGGAGGCTGTTCTTCTCAAATTCAACAGCAAAAGTGAAAATTAAATTAATGCACATAAAAGAAACAAAACACCCAAAGGACAGGCTCAGTGTGCTGCATATTACACTAGGAGAAAATACTAAAAAAACATACTGGAAACATTTTAATGATTGTTTATAATCAAAGCAAAATTGTAAATACCATTCTGTAGTAATGGGAAAATTCCACATTATGCTTAATGAAGGGTCCTATTTAGCATCTGTAATTTTTCCATGGTTTTTCTCCTTAGCCGAAGAGAACAAGAGCAAGTGGCAGAACATAGCCTAACACTTAAAAATTTGTTCTCTAACTTTGTTCTGGCTAAAAATGTATGGAAAAAAAGACTCCTTGTATGATATGATTTTTTGGGGGTGAATGACTTAATCTACCAATAATAAATGATCAATAAACACAAATAACCCACAATTGATGCATAGGTTATTATTTGTGCAAGAAATCCATCACGAATTCTATCTAATATAAAAGTTATGCTCAGAATATATGCAGAAAACATTTTCTTTACAAGAGATGCAATAAATATATCTTTGCTGTAACGGCAGTGAACTCTCAATACTGTACATTCCTAGTCACTGATAATAAACCTGTTTTTATACATAGTGGATGATTAGAACTAGAGATGAGCGAGTATACTGCTCGGTCGAGTATTAGCATACTCGGTCCGACTCGTTACTCGGACGAGTATTTCCCCTGCTTGCGATCGAGCATTAAATTAGGTGAAGAACAGTGAAGAACAGAGTTTTTATTGTTTAATAAAATATTGCAGATGTTTCCTGATGTTTTTCTTGTAAGAACACATGGAAATAACACTATTCTTCACTTTGCAGGTGTTCGCGCGTGTCTCCCGCTAAGTTAGGAGATGTGCACGAACATCTGGAATGTGAAGAATAGTGTTCTTTCAATGTGTTCTGCACATAAATGCTCCTGTGTTCACTGTTTTTAATGTTTTAATTCTATTCTTCACTTTGCAGGTGTGCGCGCGTGTCCCCCGCTAGGTTCGGAGATGTTCGGAACAGTAATGTTTTAATTCTATTCTTCACTTTGCAGATGCGCGTGTGTATCTCCGAACCTATCGGAAGACAAGCGCCCACATCTACAAAGTGAAGAATAGAATTAAAACATTAAAAACAGTGAATACAGGACCATTTAAGTGCAGAACACATTGAAAGAACAATATTCTTCACATTCCAGATGTTCCGAACATCTCCTAACTTAGCGGGAGACACGCGCGAACACCTGCAATGTGAAGAATAGTGTTATTTTAATGTGTTTTAACAAGCAAAACATCAGGAAACATCTGGAATATTTAATTAAAATTTAAAAAAATGCTCAGGTCTCCCATTGACTTCAATGGGGCTCGTTATTCAAGACGAGCACTCGAGCATCGGGAAAAGTTTGTCTCGAATAACGAGCACCAGAGCATTTTAGTGCTCGCTCATCTCTATTTAGAACACATAGAGCTACAATGTATTCAGCCTGATAGCAGGGGTGAACTAGAACTTTCTGCTGCCTGAGCCAAGCTATGGAATGGCGCCCCCTCAACCCTATTCAATAGTAATATATCAGGTTATTTTTTAGTATGTTGGTTCTCTATACAGTGTCTCACATCCACACTGACATCTAGTGTGAAGAAACAATACTTTTAGGTGTCAAATTCTGCTTGTATTATGCCTACCTTCTGGCTACAGGTGGTGCTGCCTGAGGCAAGAGTCTTAACTCGCCTCATGGATATTACACCCCTGCCAAATAATGGCCACAAGTTGTGCTTTTGATGGTGAGCAGTGCAAGTCCTAAATCTGTAGTTGCATTGCTGCATTGAATCCCCTGATACTGGGCATCCAAAGGTTCTGGTAGAAGACAGAAGCAACCATGGGTAGAAGAAAGAAGCAAGTTATTTCCACTTTTATCTCTTTCGTTTTCACGCTATGTAATTCTATATCAGTGATCTAGGAAGTAAATGAAGGCAAAGTCTACTTCTTGCTACTTCTACTGGACCAAGTAATCTAGCTAAAGAGGTAGAGGAAGCTTTACTGCTCCTATTGGACCAAAGCTACTGTGTATAATAAGAGCCACTACAGATCGGAAAATCACTGCTGTCCCAATGGGGTATTTGTTTTAACTATACCTGGGGCTCTAACAGGGGGCAGAGATAAAGAAAGATCTATAAAGGAAATTTTGTTCCACAGGATTTTTATGCATTTGGAGCTCAAGTTATTCATCTTCTTTCAGGAATCTACAGGAGGACAGCTAAAGAGAAATTCAAAGAAGAAAAACTGATATAATGACCCCAGTTATCTTTTAATTAAAGATATACGATATTCCCATCACAGCCATTTATAGAATGCCTACAATTTATATCTCAAATAGATATGAGACCAAAGTCCAGAATGGGGGTCTCGTGGTTCATCGTTCCATTTTTTCAGAAAAAATGTAAATGCTAATTTGTTTAAATTTAAACCCAATTTTTTATATTAAAATATTGGAAAATGGAAAACTTTAAGTGTACTTGCATACAGAAAATGAAGTTTGCAGGCTTTTATAGAGGAGTCTAGCAAATGTATAATTTGTTATTTTTTTTTTGGGGGGGGGGATATAATGCAATTTGTAATCTATATCAATAGAGGGCCATGCATTGGACTCCAAACTAAGAAGAAGCAGACATTTGTAGTATAAATAAATTATTATTGTAATAAATTATAAGTCATACTGAATCTTAGCCCTCGAAATCTATATCAGTTGCCTCAGCTTTTGCTCTATAATATGAAAGATCAGACTGCATGTTCAATGTGGCAAGTTCCCTGTAAGGATCAAGGATTTGCACATGATTAAAGGAATGGATCATTACATTTAAGGAAGAGGATGAAGTGTCGGCTCAAATAAGAGATGGCAGCTGCATTATAGTGAGAAAAGATTAAGGAGGCAAATATTGGGGTGGGAAAGGGGACTTCAGAAATTCAGAGATTACATCTTTTGTTATAGGCTAAGATCAGGAATCAGAAGAAGAGCAAAAAGAGTCGAAAATTGCTGCTGGAGATATTTATAGAAAGTTTTGATGGATGACAGTTTTATATGAGAAGATGAAGCAAGGCCGTCACTCTAAGATCAGCAATAGTTGTATGTACTTATACACAAAGGAGGAAGCAATGAGGTGATTCTCTAAGAAATACTTTTTTTCTTTTAGAAAATTGGTTTGAAATTCATTAGGAACATTGTAATCTCTAAGCATAAGCAATAATGAAATAAGAGGGTGGAAATGAGGGCTGGATGAACGACAACTACAACAATTTACAATGTGGAATATTTTTCATGATTGGAAATGAGAGATTAACAAGCAACAGCACAGAACTTGTAGATGACATGAGTTACATGTGATAAATGAGAACATCGCAAAGACAGATGTTCCTTTTAATTCTATCATCTTTAAACTCTGCTTTTCCAGGCTTTTAAGGAGTTTTGAATGGAAAGATTGGGTAAGACAATTTCACTTGAGAACAAAACTATTGGACATCAACATTTATCATAAAGTACCCTTTATACCACCATTTTGGTCTGTAAGCTTGAAGGCTCTTCTAACACATCCAACTGCAATTCATGGGTTCAGCCGATTTAATCTAAGCAACAGCATAGATGAACATTAGCTCAGTTGATGAGTGTGCAAACACTCGAATTGCATTCCTGTTGCATTGAAAAAGTGCACCTTGAATTTTTAAAGAGGGAATGATAAAACAATACTTATTTTTAAAGAAGTGATTAATTCTGTTTTAATTTACATGTAATGAGAGGGACTAAATCAAAAACCAATTATACTACATAGATACAGCCAAGGAACCACGCTTACTACAAAGATACAGGAAAAGATAAGTACAGCATTGGAACCTAACTTACAATGCAGGACCAACACCAAAATTACTACACAGATACTGGTACAAAACCAAAACAACTGCACAGATATGTTACCAGAAACAGGTTTACTGCACCAGATTTATCACAGTGCCTGATGCTGTATACTAAATAAAATAACATGTATAAGACTGCCTCCATGTAGCTCCCCTAATAGGAGAAGAAAACAGCTTAGGGGAATTTTTGCAGAACTTTGAGTTCAAAGGTAATACCAGCATATACTGTAGATCTGGTGACAAATTATGCATTTGATTGGAAGACTTCTTTTCATCTACCCGACCACCATGTGAGCTCCTTCCAGCTATGATTCAACTAGGCAGATTTTGCAACAAAAAATGCTTGTGCTGTGGTATAGTCAAAAAAAGATGACTTGTCCATCTGTGCTGGAACAGCTCCAGCCATAGGTCTCACAACACCTGGCACAGGAAGACATGTCACAGCTGCTCCAATAGTTGCCAAGTGACAGGGCCTACCTCTACATACTGTCCCCCTCATGGTATCCAAGTCACAGGGCCCACTTGTTTAATATAACCACCACAACACCAATGGTGCTTCAAATTTTAAAAAATACTCAGCTTGCAGCAGTCTTCCTCCGGAGCATGCATGTGCTGCAACACAGTAAAAGAGTGATGTCTCATTCTCCTTTGCTGAGACACATCCAGGCAAAGGCCTCAAAACATCTTCCATAGGCGGATGTGTCATATGATGGCACTTGTGACTCATGTTTTGCATCTCACGCGCTGCTAGCATGCGGCTTGTGAGATTGATGTATAGCAGCAGGCTCCTGTTCTCTGCAGCTAATGCTAAGAGGTTGGATTCGGTGCAGGACCTGGGTTCTTCCCAGTTGGATCCCACCATAAAAGATGGAATCTGTGTTGGAGGGGGGCAAAATACTGGGACTCTGGGGGCCAGAGCCCCCTCTCTCGGCAGGGCCCGTGACTTGAACCCAGAATTCCCCCCTTCATGGTTGCCTTGACTGAATTTAACTTGGCATTAATGATGCACAAAATTTGTAAGATTCAATTTGTTTTAGTTTCAGAAGAATAGACTCTACAAGAGAATTCAGAAGAATAGAATATATATCGTTTTGTCAAGTAAATAATTAAAAATCATGGTAAATATACTACAGATTCAGCAAATGTCTCAATGCTTGTTGAATCAAAACAGTTGCCTTGAACTTTTATAATGACTCAACAAAATCACTAAATTGTTAAAGTTTGCTTAAACTGGGCATTTAATGTATTAAGTGTCAACATAAGGTTTGCTCTATCTGTATTACTCCCTTGGGTATGTCATATACCATTACCTTTTACAGTGAGTGATTATCACACAGTGATATTTATTGAACTAAAAATTTGTAGTATTGCTTAAAGCAGAGCTTGGCAAATGAACTGGCATATTTACCAAGTGTGGTAAGCATTAACAGCATCATATGTAATTTCATTGTGCATTTTGTTACATGACACCATTAGCGCTTAATTAAATGTGGTAGGATGCTGAGTGTGATGATATAATTACATTTCTGCTTCATTACAAACCCAAGCTTGCAGCTTTAGTCTTCACATTGCAAAGACTGTTATTTGAGTCAAGAGAAAGCAAATTCGCTACCTGACATTCTGAGTACAAATGATTCATAAACACTGAAACTGTGTGGGACGCAAGCTAAATATTCATCAATTCCAAGGCCGTTTTGGAAGTATTCCACTGGCCTCTGATTAATTTGGAGTATAAGTCAATCTTTAAGCAGAATATGAAAGAACTGTGCCCTATTCTTATTATTAAACTTAATTTGGTTGACTCCGTGGTGAATGGATGACATGAAAGTTTCTCTCTTGTCTCTGTAGAAAATTTTAAATATCCATTTTGCACTGTAATGTACATGTAGAATCAAAGAGTTTTCTATAGAATTCATTAACTCTGTAGCATTCCAATCAACTTATTAGCATAGCCGTTACCTGTGAGATGATCGCAACATCATGGACAACATAAGGACATCATGGACAGTAGATAAAATATGGTCTGTATGTTGAGTAAGCTCACCAACGGCTTGTAATGGCTACCATTGGTAAGATCATGGCAAAGCATGTGTTCTACCTGAAACTCGTTGATCACCATGCTGTTTTGTATACTTTGTGTACCATGTTTTGAGGAGCGCTGGAAAATGAAACCATACAAATCTCCCATTTTTTGTTGGTGAGAAAGCTCTAGCTACACAGCGTAGGCATTTAAAATACTCTTTTTAAAGTCTGTCCCCACCTTTGATTCATTTCAACTCATGTCAGAAATCCTAAAAATTCTACAGTCCAATGTCCCAAGTTTGTATTTGCTAATTAATAAGTTAGTTAATTAAATTGACCAACCAATTCTCTATTTCTTAATATCATTGATAAAGTTAGATACATGTGAACCAACAGAATGAAACTTCCTTTGTAAGTTATTTTCCTTTGCTTGGGTCTTACTAGAGCTACTCAATATGTCTAGGTGACAATTTATACAAGAGTCTAGTTAGCGCTCTACTGTGGTGCAGTCCGTGGATCACATATCTAGGGATAATGTGACATCTCTGCATTAATAAATAGAAGACTGGCACTTACAAAATCCAGTCTGTGAGATTTATTTCAACAGCATCAAATGAATCAGTCTACATGACATGTTTTAGCTCAACCTGTGCCTGTTTCATACGTGTTTTATACACTTTTAAAATAGGACAAGTCTGAGCCAAAACCATTGTGACAACTGATTTATTTAATACTTTTGAAATAAATCGTTTAGACCTAGTGCTTGTCTTGCTGCTATTTACATGTATCACTAGCAATCCTATAAAAGGCATAAAGAGAATTTTTTACATACTGTATAAAAGAGTGATACAGTATGTTACCCCACTACTGTGACTGCAATTTTTTTTAAAGTTAGATCAGAGTGTGCAGAGCAGTAAACAAAGCAAAAGGTGGCTACTTTGAAGAACCCACAATATAAGACATATTTTCAGTTGTTTCACACTTTTTTGTTGGGTATATACACTCACCGGCCACTTTATTAGGTACACCATGGTAGTAACGGGTTGGACCCCCTTTTGCCTTCAGAACTGCCTCAATTCTTCGTGGCATAGATTCAACAAGGTGCTGGAAGCATTCCTCAGAGATTTTGGTCCATATTGACATGATGGCATCACACCGTTGCCGCAGATTTGTCGGCTGCACATCCATGCTGCGAATCTCCCGTTCCACCACATCCCAAAGATGCTCTATTGGATTGAGATCTGGTGACTGTGGAGGCCATTTGAGTACAGTGAACTCATTGTCATGTTCAAGAAACCAGTCTGAGATGATTCCAGCTTTATGACATGGCGCATTATCCTGCTGAAAGTAGCCATCAGATGCATAAAGGGATGGACATGGTCAGCAACAATACTTAGGTAGGCTGTGGCTTTGCAACGATGCTCAATTGGTACCAAGGGGCCAATTTGGGCCAAGGGGCCCAAAGAGTGCCAAGAAAATATCCCCCACCCCATGACACCACCACCACCAGCCTGAACCGTTGATACAAGGCAGGATGGATGGATGCTTTCTTGTTGTTGACGCCAAATTCTGACCCTACCATCCGAATGTTGCAGCAGAAATCGAGACTCATCAGACCAGGCAAAGTTTTTCCAATCTTCTACTGTCCAATTTCGATGAGCTTGTGCAAATTGTAGCCTCAGTTTCCTGTTTTTAGCTGAAAGGAGTGGCACCTGGTGTGGTCTTCTGCTGCTGTAGCCCATCTGCCTCAAAGTTCGACTTACTGTGCGTTCAGAGATGCTCTTCTGCCTACCGTGGTTGTAACGGGTGGGGATTTGAGTCACTGTTGCCTTTCTATCAGCTCGAACCCGTCTGTCCATTCTCTTCTGACCTCTGGCATTAGCAAGGCATTTCCGCCCACAGAACTGCTGCTCACTGGATGTTTTTTCTTTTTCGGACCATTCTCTGTAAACCCTAGAGATGGTTGTGCGTGAAAATCCCAGTAGATCAGCAGTTTCTGAAATACTCAGACCAGCCCTTCTGGCACCAACAACCATGCCACGTTCAAAGGCACTCAAATCACCTTTCTTCCCCATACTGATGCTCGGTTTGAGCTGCAGGAGATTGTCTTGACCATGTCTACATGCCTAAATGCACTGAGTTGCCGCCATGTGATTGGCTGATTAGAAATTAAGTGTTAACGAGCAGTTGGACAGGTGTACCTAATAAAGTGGCCGGTGAGTGTAATTCCACATGTGTTAACTCCGAATTTGCCTTCAATGTGAATCTACAATTTTTATAGTCATGAAAATACAGAAAACTCTTTGAATGAGAAGGTGTATCCAAACTTTTGTATATATTATACTTTTGTAAAATATCTAAATCCCCAGGACTTCTCACAAGCTGCTCTAATTTTCTTGGATGCTCTATCCCGGTCTATCAGGCTTAAACCCAAGCTCCAAAGCTTCAAATGTGCTCTTAAAACCCATTTGTTTATGCAGGCCTATCACAATCGCTACCTGCACGCAACTATTACTTTCTTTATTAACCGATTCTGAGTAATTCACCCATCTGTTATTCCAAAAAATGACAAAAAAGTCTCAAATGCATCAAAAATGTCTCAAAAATTGGTGATAGATCCGTCCCACACAGCCTTCATATCAACTCTTTCAAAATATAGTATGGGGAGCCGTAACATGATTTGTCCAAAATGTAAATCTGAAAAGTTTAATTAATTTATTTTGGACTTTTCCAAGAATTAAATTATAAAATTGACAAGACAGGTAGAACCCTCTGTTGGAAATTTTATTAGAAATAACAATAATAAAAAGATCCGCTTTAACCTCTTAAGGACATAGCCAGTTTATAGCTTAAGGCTCAGCCCCATTTTTTGTATTCTGACCGGAGTCGCTGTACTTTTGAACACTGTAACTTATCAAAGTGATTATGAGATTGTTTCTTCCTGACTTGTTGTACTTTATTTTAGTGGTAAATCTTGGCTGATAAATTTTGAGTTTATTTAAAAAAAAAAGTAAAAATGATGAATTTTTTGAAAAATTTGCCATTTTTGAAATTGAAAATCATTGCACTTTCAGGCAGATAGATTTACCACCTAAATAATTGGCTGAGTAACATTTCCCATGTGTCTGCTTTACATTTTCATAATTTTTTTTAATTTTCTGAAAAAGTTATTGTGATGTCAGGTGGCTTAAGATCGAATATCGCTTTTCCGTATTTTCAGAATTGACTATTTTGGGGATAATTACTGTTTTGAATGAAATTTTAAATGTTTAGTATTTAAAAAACCTTATATATCAACCCATTTTCAAATCTGCACCCCTCAAACTATTAGAAAGAACTTATATGAAGATTGTTAAACCCTTGAGATCTGCATAGTAATTAAATTAAAATGGAGGTAAAATTCAGAATGGTCAACTTTTGTCGGTTATAAGCCCTAAAATTTACACATTTCCAAAAGATAAAAAAAATCATCTGATTGCTTGTTCATGATAATACTCTGCAATACTGATGTATTGCAGGGTATTAGCCATTTAAGCCTATGCACATGCAAAGGCTGACACTATGCCTTTAAGATGATGTCATAGATGCCTTGTTACAGGCACTACTTGCAGGCAGCCTTGGGGTCCTGATCAGACCTCAGGGCTGCCAAAGGAACGATCGGCGCCTCCCAAAGAGGTCGCAGGGGGGGGACAGACCCATGTCAGGCAAGTTAAATGCCGCCGTCGCACTGAACCCCCTAACCGCGGGTGTTACTCGGGGATGTCAGTGGTAGATGACCACTGACACCCCGCAACTCCCGATGCTCCAGCTCAGAGCCAAACCAACATCGGCTCAGCGCCATATGGCGCTGACGGCAAACTGCGGGAGCCAGCGCCGTGCTAGTGCAGTGCTGAGTGCTAAGGGGCTAATTTGGAAAATACTAACTTTCCATCATCAATAATATCGACAAATTCTTAGCAGCATAAAATGCAAAATTGACAAACTGGTTAAATAAAAAAATCCTCAAAAGTAGAAACCATGGCAGCCTTTTACCAAAACTGGTGAAACTAGAAGAGGATTATAAAATAAAATATTAGGTTTTGTCATCAAGTATTTTATTAGCAAAGTTGGAAAGATGGGAGCCTCAAATTGGGGTCCACTGGTATGCATTTGTCACATGCATCTCAAAAACATTTCTAGAATCTGCCAATTTTTTACAATCAAAACCTCTAAAATACTACTTGTCAATTCACTCTCATCTAGACTACTGTAACTTTCAGTCCAAACGCTACACAATGGCTTCCACTCTGTGCCAGTCACTGCACTGGTTGCCCGTCTGCTTCCAATACAGTTTAAACTAATCACCCTAAACCATGAAGCTCTGCAAAGAGCTGTACCTCCCAGTCTCTCTTCTTTCATCTCAGTCTATTGCCCAACCCATGCTGTTCCATTGGATCATAGATTATTCTCTTGTTTTATTTGAACCTCCCACTCACATCCCCTTTTCCATTTTGGTAAAATCCTGAAATCAATCACCCTGATTATGTACCTTGAGATAGGCATAATAGTAAAGAAAATAACTAATTACAATAAATGCAGGGAGAGGTGGGTAAGTCCTGGGTATCAGATATAGAAAAAAAGAGAAAAGTGTTAAAAACATCAGTGAGATTCTGAGATGCACAAATGTCATGACATCTCAACCTCCATCTTTTGTACTTGTACAGCCATGTTATCCCATGTTTCAATAATTTAAGTCAAGAATAGAAGGCAAAGAGTTTGTGGGCACAGCCGGCACCGTATTGAGATAGGGCAGCGTGATGGAGAGGACAGGGGGTATATGGGCAAATGACTACACCGAGGTGGTGCTCAATCCCAAAGGCAAATAACAGTTCGAAAGGTAAAACAGAAGGCAAGATGGCACTCACCGGTGGTGATTAGTCTTCTTTATTAGTGCAAAAACATACACAGGGAGGCACGCAGTGCCGCTGAGCCGACGGGCCGTTTCGCTGCCTGGAGATAGCGCCGAGCTATAATGCGTTGCAAAAGAATATTACGTAAATAAGACAATGTCTAGGATTAAATGTATTGCCCTGTTAAATAGAGACATTAAGTTGATTTTTCCTAGGTTAAAAACTTTTTACTGAAGGAATTATTTGCTGAAAGGGCAACTTGTGTTCTAATAATACAAGAGTGCTTAAGCCGAGATCTTGTAGTACACAGGCAGAAGAGAGGAGATTGCAAGTACAATACGGTTTAAATGTTGAATCACTTTATTATTAAAGGAAGGTCAGAGAACATGGGTACAGGAAACACAATGCAGTTTAATTAAGAAGACTTGTACGCTTGTAGGAAAAAAGACTGTTTTCTGTAGACATATTACAAAAGCTCCAGTTAGTTGAAAAGGGATGTGGGAATCCAGTACAAACTATGAAACAAAATACTGAACGTGGGTGTGCTAAGAGCTACTAACTTAAAAAAAACTAATAATTACAGCTCTTTGCTCCCCAATCAATCTAGTAGCACTATCACCCAGCCGTGCTACGCTCTATATCCTTTATATCTCCCTACGCCACAAGAAACACTATGGGAGGCCATTCAGCCATGATTAAGTGCCCAGTTAGTACACATGAGTTATGTTTTTAATATCTCGTGCCCTAAAAAATATCACCATTACAGTCCCAACTACTTGAGACAGAATGGTTGAGTACTATAAATTAGAGTGATGGGACACACACAAGTTCTGCTCCATGGCCCACATTTATCAAAGCGCTCTATGTTAAAGGTGCACCAAAAACAGTTGGTGTATCCTGTTGGAGTAGTGCAAGGTGTGCCAGGGTCATTAAGAATGTGACTCACAAATCATGAATCTGGCACACCCTGCATACTCCAAAGGCAAACTGCTGCTAGCGCAGTTTTCACTGTTCACAATGCCCAAAGTGTTTTCTGTCAAAAGTATGATAAGTGAGGTTGGATTATTCTGGTCAAATACAGCTAAACATTTGCACTTTTTAGGCAAACCCAGTGTAGTCTGACAATTGGATATTTTTTGTATAAGATCTGAGAAACAACTGGTCAGCTACATTCTGACATTCATTGCATATAATGCTGGTATGGTTTAGGTGTCATTACTAAATATTGGTTCTCCTGTTGGAGTGGACACAAAGCAACCTGCAGTGATCTGTAACCAGTACCAGTTTTCAATAGTAAAATCCAGTTTTTCCAAGTGATCTCTAGATAACCTCCTCATTTGGATATGTATATATTTAGATTCTGTTGATACTTTCTAATGCCCTGGTAAGATGCCAGCTGTCTAAACATTCCAAGTTCTAATGTTCTAATCTAATTATTATCTCTATTCCACTTTTGATTCCCTAGCTAAAGATGCTAACATAATGGGCTTCACATGTACCATCAGCCTGGACCTATTACATAAACTAGGAGTGCTGCAAGGGGAACCTTGTTACCATCCGGCCTCCTCTTCTTGTTTCACTCTGCTAGCAGTAACAAATGTTGAGGAGGCCTCCAGTGTGAATGTATTGCCCTGAACAATGCCACAACCTGCAAGCCACTCATCTCCTGGTGTGTTGTTTTCCTCATAAAGTGTTAGGCCCCAGAGGTTGACCCTGGAGTTGGTGCACAATATTGATTTACTAGCAAAACACTTTAAGGAAAGCAAGGCACACCACAACTACTGGGTGAGTACACACAGACATGTATAGGATTTTGAGGAAATATAATGAAACTATTTGTGCTGGAAACTGTATCACTTCATAGGACACTCATGAAGAAATATAAGGGCACATTGTTTTTTATTACATCTGTTACCAAAATAATTATGGTAAATTAGCTTCTTCTCACTAGGAATGTTTTCCAATACAATATATTGATAATTAATCATAGAAGATCACTATATGAAGGAGCTGCATCCAATTAGTGGGGTCAAGTATGATACAAAATAAGAAAAGCAGGATTAGTCACTGCCAGAATTTTAAAAGTTGACTACAGGAAGGAGGTTGTGGATAACAAAAATAAGTAAGTGCCCCTGGTTTATCATATATATCCTTTATTTTTCATACATATTTAAATGGTAATTTTACAGAATGCAGCTTGATCCACAATAAGTGCTCATATGGCCATATTGATGAAAAAATATAAATGAAAATGCTCTGGGAATTAGGATAGGAGAAAAAAAGAAAAAAAAAATGTATCAAAATATTCTGCATGTTTTAGAAATGAAACACAGAGTTGAAAACCAAGAACTGAGATCCAGTTTGTTGAATTCATTGCTCTAGATTTAACCATCTCCTGCAACTGTCTCCTAATGAAATCCTGAAATAATAATGAATGAACTGCACAAAGCAATGACATTCTACAAAACCAAATGACTTTGACCTTCCAGACAGGACACTATGTGCATCTGCTGATGGAAATAGAATATACATGGCAGGGGTTATATTAGCAACGTAAACACCGAGCAATGCATCATGGCCAGGGACTATAACCGCGCTATAAACATGCCGCTCAGCTAATACTATATTTACTTTCACTTGCGGGTAAGACCTCTTTCTCAATAAACGGTAAATTGAAATGTACAACGGTTCTATAGATTTGCTGATGTGAGCAACAAGCTAAACAGTTACATGATACTAATAGTATTTATGTGTCCTACTAGAGATAACGGAGCAGTAAATTAGAGCACCGTATAGCCACATTTTCAGAGATGATATAGGTGCTGTAAGTCAAAATTACCGGTTAATGGAAATTTTACCTGGTTTATGTTTCCTGTAGAGTTTACAGTTAATTCTACATTTAGTATTCTAGTCTTAGAGGTGCTCCCATTAACTTAAATAATATTTTCATGTTAATCCATCACTTCTTACTACAGGTTCAATATGTTGGCAAAACGAAATTAAAATTCTAGAGTGTAGTAATATATCTGCTGCGGCACAATTAGAGCGGTGGCCCAGCCTAGTGCTATTTGCTTTACTGGAACTGAATATTGAATCAGCAATGTTCTGGAAAATATGCAATGATAGAATAAAAGTTTCTACTAAGTAAAGAAGATAATGAAAGGGATTAAAATAAAACAGCTTTGTAATGCGGACATAAACCTAGCAAATACTAAAATGAAAATTAAACTATAATAGCTATAGGGTAGGAATGTCATGTTCTGGTTGGCTTAATCTCACTTTTGATCTAAACAAGAGAAATAATATATTGAGGAAAATAAGCCTGCCATTCTGTTTTATAGGGAAGTAAATGAGGTTGTCCCACCAAAAACAATTATACGTATTTCATTGAATAGTGGATAAATATTCGGTTTCTGAAGGTCTTCCTGCTCATGCCCCAGTGTACATGCTTAATTGGTGGTCCATTTAGTCCTGTGTGGCTACTTCCATGGCCAAAAGTGTAACACCAGTCTCACATGTGCTGGGGTGGACACAGGAAGACTTTCAGGTCCCTGTGATTTCTGTTGGTCTTAGTGGACAACCCCTTTAAAAGAATTATGATAAGGTCAGCACTCACTGTACAGTAGATTTTAAAGGAAACCTGCCAGGGTGATTTGGGACACTAAACCATCTGCAGGTCCATATAAACCAGTTATGATTTTTGAAGTGTGCGCTAATCCTTTGATGTCTGTCCATTGTGGGTAGTGAAGCCAGCATTATGCACCCCAGCTTTACTGTACAAGGAAGCGTCATTGGTACATTGCATGCGCAGTGAGGTTGGGATGTTATCCCGACTCACATTGAACTCACATCTAGGTGGCTATAAAAGTTTATTTTATTTTATTTTCTTCCACCCACATCCCTTGTACAGGTTAATTTGGGACTCTAAACCACAGGTACAAAAAAACATATAGTCCAAATCGACCTAAGAGGTCTTTGAACTTCACTCTAATTCATTCCGCCGTAGGCTGAACACAATAATGTGGAGGAATTCTATTGGTGGATCTGACATACATTGTCTATCCTGTGGATACATTCTTTTTAAACCCCTCTAAGTAAACATTCGAACCTGATCTGAAGGTAGTTTCATCTTTGGTATTTTAACATTTTCACTGGATAGATCCAACCTATGGGACCCACACCTATCTTAAGAAAAAAGATAGAAAAGACCACCATCTCACTTGCTACTTGAATGAGGCACTGGTCAGACTGAACGTCTATTTTCAAATCAAGTCCATTGGAGTGGCAATAAAAGCCAAAGCTGCAAACCTGGCTATTTTCTGTCTTTCAGTCTGAACAGTACAGATGTAGCAATGGTTAACATGACCTACGATGCTGTAAATTATTTTTTGAGCTGATAAAAGGAGTTGTACCCTAACATTACAGACCGAGATTTCACATCTGGCTAACCAGTAAAAGTGAACCCATCAGAAATTAAAGTGATTCATCAAAATTGCCCAAATAAACCACTGCCAGTATGTTATCAAGCAGCAGAGCATCTTCTAGATCATGTTTCTTTCATGTCCTGGTATGGTGGCATCATCAAAATAATAATCTTTATTTATACAGTGTCTTCAATTCCGCAGTGCCGTCAAGGAGGCAGAGAGTTTAACATTGAAGGCAAGCTTTCCCTGACTCAGAATTCCCCCTTCACTGTAATTAATGGTCCTACTTCTAGGGACATCATTAACCACATCTCCTGAAGTCTGGCACATAATGTCAATCACAGGGGAGGAGGGGTTTAAAGGTGGGGGGAGCTTGACTTTAGTGTCAATGGATTTCAAAGGTAATTTTCTTGATGATGCCATCAAGTTGGACCATGAAAGAAACATGATCGAGAAGCTGTTCAGCTGGTCTGAAATGCAGAAATGGACAATCATTTAACAATAACTTATTGTTGTACAATTGGTAAATTTAACAGTGAATTTTGTGGCAATGGATTTTATTATGTCATGTTAAAATCACATGGATTGCGTAAATGAGCATTGTCTGTTTTTGGGCAAATATGTCTCCATTGATGTCAGTCATGTGCCAGCTTATACCAAGCTTTCATTCCATATGACAGAACAGTAATACTGAATAGATGCTGAGAATGAGCTTTAGCATCCATAACAAGATGAAGCAAAATAACAAATAAAACTCCTACTCACCTTTAAATCCCTGATTCCCAGGACTGATAATTCCCCTTCCATTGCTGAAGTGCTGTGATATGTGATCGCTGTAATTACTGGCTGGAAATAGCAATTACAAATCTTATCATGAGAGGTGTAGGTGTTTTATATGTTTTCGTGTATTTGTATTTGTAGGAGTTTGTTCATTTTTATTTATCGTTATGTAGCATTTATGACATTGAATTGAATTATTCAGAGTACAATAGAGTTTTTTATTGAATTGAATTTATAGCATTGTATTGTATTTTTAGGAGAACGTTGGTATTTATTTGTTATTATGTAGCATTGTATTTTAGGAGCATATTTGTGTTGGCTATTGTATTAATCTGAGAATTTAACTTACAAAATCTGAGACTAATGGAATAAGGGAAAGCTGAAGACTGTTATTTTTTGTATTAGCAAAACAATTCAATGACATCTTAAATTAGAAGTAAAGGATTAAATTTAGTAAAATGACACTTCACCGAATATATTTCAGTTTATTTAATATTTACATTTTTGAAATTGTGACTTGAAACACACAATTAAGGGATCATTCATGGAGTTTGTCAACATAGATTTTGTGAACACTAGGAGGTTGGGAAGCTTCAACTTAGCAGTTCTGAAGCTGCAGACTAGTTATGAATTATTGAAATGTATTTCTATAATCCCTAGAACAAAAAAATCTGAAGTAATTTGGGATAATAAAACAATCTTTTCAAGCAAATTAAAAAGTTCCCCCAAAATCTTCAAACAAGGAAGTATTTACATCTATGTATGAGATATGTTAATAAAAATATTCTGTTTATAAGACTGTTTTGTTATTTTCAACATATGAGTCTTCCATTATTTTTATTTTCCTGCTCAAATTATGTATGTAGGAGATCAGAACATAACTTAAAACACACAGAGTGGCCATTTGAACACTGGGATATTTATGCACCCTACTAGATAGTGTCTAGAAATTTTAATGTAAGTTTCATTCACAGACAAATGACTTAAATGCACCAATTCTTCTAAATAATACCAAAAATTGCTTCTAAAATATTAGAGTAAATAAAGCAAACCAAAAATGGTGAATAAAATCTCATGTGTAAAAATAAGAACCATTTTCATTATACATTATGAAAATTATACATTATGAAAACTTTACACATCTTTTGCCCTTACAGTTTGGTTTCAAGATTTCTTAATGGAAACCTACCATTTGATTTGATACATTATGAACCAAACATACCTTGAGAATACTGTGGCTACACTGAGGCGGGATCATATCTTGGTTAATCCCTCAGCTAACATAGAGCGTTCAACACTATTATGTCGGACTCTGCATGATAAATGTGTCACACGGTCTGACTGTGTACCGGAAAGCCCCTTTCAGTGTATTTAGTGAATTTTGTGTCACGTCAGGTATAGTGCAGCCGCTTTATAAATACATGTGCAAGCAGTTTGCACCGAAAAGAACGTGCAAAGTCAGACAGAAGTAGGAACAAAAGATTCACTCCGGCACTGAGGAACTTTTCTATTTCTGGTTACTTTATTTTCAACATTTTGTCAAACAGGTTACAGGATAAAAGCTAAAAATTCAGCAAAGCCTCACCTTGTAGATACAGTAGGATACTGGCCTACGCGTTTCGGGTGTAATGTCCACCCTTATTATGGCGCAAAAAACAGATGACGAAAAATATGTACATCCGGTAGTAGCATAATCCTAGTTAACCCTACAAATCCGTACATATTTCATAAAATACAATATTATGTTGAAAACCTTCCAAATTGTGTATCTCAGTTTTTTGGATTCTCACACAAAAAACAACAAACGATAAATAATACATTTTGTACATCCCCGATATAACTTTCAATAACAAAACTCGAACTATCCGACATGACCATAT
Source organism: Engystomops pustulosus (assembly GCF_040894005.1). Lineage (NCBI taxonomy): Eukaryota > Metazoa > Chordata > Amphibia > Anura > Leptodactylidae > Engystomops > Engystomops pustulosus. Next base: position 50,989,345 of record NC_092415.1, read on the forward strand.
ATTTTTCACTGATCTATCAGATATAGGACTACCTCGAAAGATACAGGAAACATCTGATTGTTAGACAATTGGTCCACTTGTTTAGTTCATTGTAGTGTATTTCATTGGTGCGCAAGCGCACTAAGTACTTTTGCACAGTTTTCAGACACCCAAATCAGTGAAAACAACTCGGGCACACGCATTCAGAGGGGAAGCAACACAAACGCAGGGTAAATACATAGTTGGTATATAGATAGTTATGAAGACTTTATAACATATTTTAACAGGGCCCTTTCCAGTTTTTTTATGTCCATTTTTGACTCCCCACCTTCAAAAATCTATAACGTTTTTATTTTTACACGTAACAAGCTGTGTGATGGCTTGTTTTCTGCGTAACAAATTGCACTTCATAGGGATGGTATTAAATATTCCATTCCATGTACTTGGAAACGGTAAAAAAATTCCAAATGCAGTGAAAATGGTGAAAAAACGCATTTGCGCCATTTTCTTGTCGGCTTGGATATTACGTCTTTCACTGAGCGCCCCAAATGACATGTCTACTTTATTCTTTGGGTCGGTACGATTAAGGGGACACAAAATTTGTATAGGTTTTATAATGTTTTTATGCATTTACAAAAATTAAAACCTCCTGTACAAAAATTATTTTTTTGATTTTTTTTTATTTTTCTGGCGCTAATAACTTTTTTATACTTTGGTGTATAAAGTCCATTTTTAGGACTGTACAACCTTTTGATCACTTTTTATAGATTTTTTTATATTTTTCAAAATGGCAAAAAAGTGCCATTTTCGAATTTGGGCGCTATTTTCCGTTACGGGGTTAAACGCATTGAACCCATGCGCCGCTATCTTTTTGAGGCTGCAGGTAGCTTTGCCGGCAGCCATCACTGTGAAAACACCCGCGATCGGTGCTGCAATATGCAGCAAAGACTTACCGGCTATGGAGAGGGCTCAGCCCGTGAGCCCTCACCATGCAGGGCGACCCGTGAATACATGGCGGGCGGTCGCGAACTGGTTAAAACATATTTTGAAGCGTCTAGCATATCATGCATTTATTCAGATCTAACTACTCATTTTTAAACTCACTAGCCATTTTTTGTTGGGTGATATTTGTTTAAGCTGTACTTATTTTAGTACGAACATGCCTCTATCTCAATAAACCATCTACAAGTATGTATGACATACACTGTGAAGACTATTTATTTACATGTACTATAAGGTTGTTGATTTGTTGTTATATCTTAATAATGAAATAAAAATTCATGTTTGTAATTAAGATCCCCTTGGAATTCTTGTGCTCAAATGAAAAATCCAGAATGCTTCCCTGTTGTGTAGAGCTTTTTGTCTATCCCCTCCTCTCCTATTTTTATGAATCTCTTCAATAACAAAGGTCTCAAAACTGGATACATTGCCCTGGTGAACCTCTGAAAAATGTTTGACTGCTCCGCAAATATTTAGTTTATAAAAGTTCCTTTTGTTCTTTTGTTGTTTACAATGTCTCTTAAATGTTCTGTAAGTCTTTCTTTAAAATGACGGATGGTAAACCCAATATACATCAAGTTGCATGCATTATAGCGAATGGCATATAGCACTCAGTTGCTGTTGCACGTCAAATGTTTCTTGATGACATAAGTAGATGTACCATCTACATCAGTAAATGTTTTGGTATCTTTTGCAAAACTGCACATTGTGCACGGGTTTGTCCCACACTTAAAAAACCCTTTCGTAGTAAGCCATGTGTTTTTTTTTTTGTGTGGTTTGCGTACTGCAAAACAAATTTGGGGAAATTACATTCCCAATAGTGGGTGACCTTCTGGAGACTATCCTACAACCTTGTTGCAGGATATTAGCTAGTTTCTCATCCTCCATTAAAATTAAAATTAAAAGTCAGACAGAAAACTGGGGCAGGGGCTTAATAATATGTGGGTCATTGAGAATAAATCTGCCCCATTTTTTATTGTATGGCAAAGTTAATGTGGTCAAAGACAATGATAACGACATTTATATAACAGACTAAATTATTTTTTATTATCTAGCCTCGTTAAAAACTACCGTAATTGTATATTTCCCTTAATTATATAACTTGTCTTTCAGTTAAATGGCAAATTGATGATACATTGGGATTTGTTTTGGATGCATCAACAGATACTGTACAGTACTTTTCCAGCAACAGCCTTGGTACAAAGAACACAGGGGGTCAATCTGATTCTGGTGTTATAATATATGTAGTTATGCTATGAAGGTAATATTACCCATATAACTGAATTAATGTCATCTCTAAACTCACCAATCCATAATGGAAATACATTTATATTCCAGTCTACACTGAGTCTTACATTATAATCTGCAGAAATTTTTACGTTAGGTATATGCTTAAAAATATAACTGAACTTAAAATTAAAATTGATTTCAATTTCCAAGTTAACTTTCCTCCAGTTGCGGAGCTGAGTGACTGCTTCCCTGGGGCATCACTGTGAACCTCCACCATGTCAGATCTTGGTTTTACCACCTGCTGTATGAGTCAGTTTGTTGCAAATGTATCCTTTGACTACCTTCTGTGTGATTCAACCTCTGGGAACTAATTAGTGCATCTATGTATTTTCTATATTTCACCAGCAAGAAGCAAACTTCTAGATTATTTATTACTTTGTGTAGAAAATAACCACATATAGTCTTTATTTGGTTTTCCAAATAATTGTTAAATGAAACATTCTTGTAAATAATGTTATTGGTATGAAATAAAGGAATTTTACATTTTAAGCAACATCTTGCAATTACTGGGTCCAAAATGCAATCTCTAGGCCGAGGAAAAATTGGGCAGGTTGGGGGGAAGGATATTTTTAGTATTTAATTTTATTTTTGGCAGTGCAATGAAATATAAAATTGCCTAGTCTGAGTCTTGGCATGAACATATTTTGGTTGGCTTATTTATTTGTTTGTGTCTTCCATGGGCTAGTTAAAACACCAGTTCCTAGTCCGATACATGTTTCAATGTCATATTTTGGCATTGTACAAGTGTGAAATACTGGTGAATATACACATATCAAACAGCACAAAGATTGAGGGAGTAAATCACATGGTTATGTACAGTACCTTGCTCTAACAGAAGTGCAAGAATGTGCTTCAGAGTTGATGGCTCCAATGAATTTTGTCCCACATGGGTTAGAATTAGTGATGCACGTTTTTTTATCTAGACCTGACCCAGACCTGGCACTAATACCCGGGATCGTAAAAACTCAGATCCCCGGTGTCTTACCCCTTACACACCACGGTCAAGCAGCAGGATGAATCGTGTAAGTGTGTACCCCATGGGTTCATCCTACAGCACCCTCAGGCTCCAGCATACGCCCCGAGGCTGCCAGCTCCATTCCACGCCGGGTTTTGCCTGATCCATTTAGGCCTCCTTGATTGGTTGTTTACATAATTAACATTCTCAAATACAAGTTATATATAGGGAGTTGTGTCCTTAGAACACCCTTCTGGCAGTGTGAATGCACCTCCTCCCACTCCAACTGGAGCAACGTGGCTTACTTTTTTAGACTAGTAAATATTATACTAGTAAATACTAGTAAAGTCCGCACGTCAATAGTAATGTCTGAAGTACTACTTATATTTCACATTTTCTGCTGTTCACTTATTTAGTAAAAATGTTTCAATTCAAGAGCAAAGGTTATCAATTACCAGACTACTGACTGACCTCATTTGGGTAAGACTCAGTAGGTCCTTCTCACATTCTACATCTCATTTCCTTCTAATTCTCTTCTCATTTAGTTTTACTAGTTTTAAAAATGAATTTTTGCAAAAGCGTGATTGACATTGTAATGAAATCTATTATGTTTAGAACTTTTCCTTCCTTCTGCGGAATGAGTATATTATTTATTGGCCACAGTTATAGTTTACATGCAGAGATCATTTCAAAACAGAAGATTTGTTTCTGAGCTCAGACTGTGGTATGCACATTTGTAGGGGTCTCATTTACTTTATATGACATTACTTGTACAGTTTTAAATTCTTTAAAAATGTTATTTCATATCTCTACAATGGATGAGAAGACTATCTGATAAAAACAAAAGTGGAACACAATATTAGGGCATATAGACATTATATTGGCAGCAAGTTATTTTTTCCCCACAAATTTTAGCATTACCACTTTGAGTTGTCCTGTATTTAATAATAATTCTTGATTGTTTTATATAATGGTGTTTTTTATTATATGATTACATATTTATTTAACTCAATTCTTTATTGTTATTATAAACATGTTATAAACAAGTTATAATTATTTCTTACCTTTTGTATTGGACAAGTGCTTGATTTCTGAAACTGGATCATCTGGAAAATTAACAAAGAAGGAAATAATTTTTATTAGAAAACCTTGTCAAATGATCTCAAATCCTAAGAAAAAAACAGCTGTTATAAATCATTCTACAATTTAATTTTACTTCCATATGGCACCTGGACCATATTAACCCCTTATCACCGACACTAGTTTTCAGCTCAATGACCAGACTAGATTTTTCAAATCTGACATGTCTCACGATAATTGGTTATAACTTCAGAACGCTTTAACATATCCCGGTGATTTTGAGAATGTTTTCTCGTGATACATTGTACTTCATGTTAGTTATAAAATTTAAGTGATACGTTTTGCGATTCGTTCTGAAAAAAAAGAGAAAATTTGGCAAAAGTTTGTAAAAAATCTTCATTTTCCAAGTTTGAAATGTTCTGCTTTCCAGACAGGATGTAAAACTACCCAAAAAGCTTGATAAATTACATTTACGGAATGTCTGCTTTATGTTAGGATGATATTTTATGCATCCTCTCACTTTTCTAGTATGTTATGAGGCGCAGAACTTTAGGTGCGATTTTTCTCATTTTCATGAAAATTGCCAAAACTCACATTTTGAGGGAAAACTCAGCTTCCAAGTAACTTTGTAAGGCCTAAATAATAGTAAAACCCCATAAATTACCCCACTATAGAAACTTCACCCCTCAATGTATGTAAAACAACTTCTATTAAGTCCATTAACCCTTTAAGTGTTTCACATGGGTTAAAACAATATGGACCTGCGATTTAGAAACTATGGAATTTTTTTGGAAAATACATTCATTTAGGCCAAACTGACATTTTCAGAATAAATTAAATGATGAAACGCACTGTAACGTTTGATGCCCAATTCCTCCCGAGTGTACTGATACCCCATATGTGGTGGTAAACCTCTGTACGGGCGCACGGCCAAGTATAGAATGAATGGAGGCGCCATTCACAGCAGATTTGTATTGTCACATTGTACGACCTATACATTTTTATTTTTTTGGTAATGCAAACATATGAGGGCTTATTTTTTACGGGATGAGATACAATGTATAGATAATTCATTTAGGGGGTCTATAGCTTATTCATGAGATTTTATTAACTATTTCAAGGGGGACACAAACAAAATCATCAATTTTTATTTTGGATTTTTAGCATTTTTTTTCCCCTGCTCACCGTAACATAAAAATAATATTTCATCTTTATTATCAAATATGTACATTTTTCGTGTGTTTTTGTGTTTTATACACTGTATTTGCATTATATGTGTAACTGGGGAGATTATGGGACTTTATTTTATTTATTTATTTAATTGTTATTATAAAATTATTTAATCTTTTTTTTTTTTTACTTTCACATATTTTCCACCTTTTGGCTTGAACAAGCGATCATCCGATCACTTATTCAAGCCTCTACACTGCAATACACTTGTATTGCAGTGTATAGTGTAAGTAACTGAGCATGCTGCGCCGGACCCGGGGCAGCGGCAGGAGGGATCGGATCCCCCGGTAAGCACACCGGGGGGTCAGATCCACGTGGGACACACTTGCACGCCGTGGTCATACTTGACCGCGGCGTGTAAGGGGTTAAACACCCGGGATCAGAGTTTTTCCGATCCCAGGTGTTAGTGCCGGGTCTGGGCTGTGATATCACAGCCCGACACCGGCACTATACTGACCCGATGTCCCGAAATCTACTTCTGACGCGGCGCCGTAGAAAGGGGTCGCGTCAGAAGAAGTACCCTTAATGACCGACATAGATTCCCGATAGGGGGGTCATTAAGGGGTTAAATAACAATTCTCTCTTAAAATCAGGAATCCACAACATTAAATGGAAACCATGTTTTACAGTACTAAAAACTGAACTGTGCTCTACATAAAAGTACTGTATATACGGCGACCCGAGTATAAGCCGAAGCCCCTAATGTAACCACAGATAACTGGGAAAACTCATTAACTCGAGTATAAGTCTAGGGTGGTATATGCATTAGTAACAGCCTCCCCAAGTAATGTAATGCCCAGCAGCCTTCCTTCAGTAATGAAAAATGCACCATGGACCATCTTAATGAAATGCCCTGCAACAGCCCCCTAGTAATGAAATGCCCTGCAGCATCCCCCCAAATAAGTAAATACCCTGCAGCCCCCCAAATAATGAAATTGCCGATACAGCATCCCAAATAATGAAATGCCCTGCAGCCACAAAATAATTAAATGCGTGATGCAGCCCCCTAAATAATTAATTGCCCTGCAGCCCAAAAGTGCATAAAAAGATAAACTTACATACTCACCTTCTGATGCTCACCGATCCTCCATCTTCTCTTCCTCCTTCTCTTCACTCGAAGCAGAGCAGGCAGGAACTCAAGGAAGCGCTCTGCCTCAATATGTGTGATGCTGTCTGCACCGGCTATGTCCATATTGAAGTCAATGGCTTATTGGCTCAGATGCAGGATGACAGACTCAAATTGTTAATGACCTGTCCAATGAATTGGACGTGATATAATATTTTTGATCAATAGGGGTGCTACAGGTGTAAACCATCACGTTATTATTTCTACTATAAAATTTTGTATAGTAAATAGAGATGAGCGAGCACTAAAATGCTCGAGTGCTCGTTATTCGAGACGAACTTTTCCAGATGCTCGAGTGCTCGTCTCGAATAACGAGCCCCATTGAAGTCAATGGGAGACTCGAGCATTTTTCAAAGGGACCATGGTTCGGGAATAAAATGTGTTAATTAATTGAAAAAGAATGTCTTCTGATAAGTTATCAGATGTATGCAAACATCTGCAATCTATTCTTCACTGTTCCGCGCGTATATTATCTCCCGACAAGTTAACAGATGTGAAGAACAGTGAAGAATAGAATAAAAACAGTGACCACATGATCATTTAAGTGAAAAACACAGTGAAGAATAGATTGCAGATGTTCTGCACATCTGCTTACTTGTCGGGAGATACGCTGTCCCGGGATCCGCTGCTCTTCTTCCACTGAAGTCTCCCCGATGTCTCCGTGCCCCGATGTCTCCGTGCCCCTATGTCTCCGTGCCCATATGTCTCCGTGCCCATATGTCTCCGTGCCCCGATGTCTCCGTGCCCATATGTCTCCGTGCCCATATGTCTCCGTGCCCATATGTCTCCGTGCCCCGATGTCTCCGTGCCCATATGTCTCCGTGCCCCGATGTCTCCGTGCCCATATGTCTCCGTGCCCATATGTCTCCGTGCCCCGATGTCTCCGTGCCCCGATGTCTCCGTGCCCCGATGTCTCCGTGCCCATATGTCTCCGTGCCCCGATGTCTCCGTGCCCCGATGTCTCCGTGCCCATATGTCTCCGTGCCCCGATGTCTCCGTGCCCATATGTCTCCGTGCCCCGATGTCTCCGTGCCCCGATGTCTCCGTGCCCCGATGTCTCCGTGCCCATATGTCTCCGTGCCCATATGTCTCCGTGCCCATATGTCTCCGTGCCCCGATGTCTCCGTGCCCATATGTCTCCGTGCCCCGATGTCTCCGTGCCCCGATGTCTCCGTGCCCCGATGTCTCCGTGCCCATATGTCTCCGTGCCCATATGTCTCCGTGCCCATATGTCTCCGTGCCCCGATGTCTCCGTGCCCCGATGTCTCCGTGCCCCGATGTCTCCGTGCCGCTCCCCGATGTCTCCGTGCCGCTGCCCGATGTCTCTGTGCTGCTCCCCGGTGTCTCTGTGCTGCTCCCCGGTGTCTCTGTCCTGCTCACCGTGTTCTGCAATGTCTTCTTCACACATATATATTGTTCTTCACATACTATTTTGTTCGCACCGTTCCGCGCGTATCTTCCGACAAGTAAGCAGATGTGCCGCACATCTGTAATCTATTCTTCACTGTGTTCTTCACTGTGTTTTTCACTTAAATGATCCTGTGTTCACTGTGTTCACTGTTTTTATTCTATTCTTCATTGTTCTTCACTGTGTTTTTTTAATTAAATGCTCGATCTCGAGCAGGGGAAATACTCGTCCGAGCAACGAGCCGTCTCGAGTACCTTAATGCTCGAACGAGCATCAAGCTCGGACGAGCATGTTCGCTCATCTCTAATAGTAAAGCAATCTGCAACTTAAATGCAAACCAAAATGTAAAAGTAAACTAAAAAGACCTAAGTCTTTTCAGGGCATCCATAATTCTTTTCTAGTGGTCATACTTTTTTTAAATTTTTTTTGTTTTGGTTGCGATTTATGTGACCGTGAGATCCACTCAAAAAGCACAGTGTATATTTTATGCTGTCATCTTTTTAAAAGGAGACTGGGAATTTAGAGAGCAGCTGTAAAGCTGCACAGAGGAATCCTTTATTCTGAAGAGGCACGGCTAAGAAAAGAAAGATGCAAACTTTGCTTTGATGACTGGAATGCCAGACTGAGAATACATGAAAAATATGAAGACTATATACTGCATGCAGCTTTTTCTCAGTCTTCACTAGTGCAACAACAGGTCTCAAGATCAAAGGCACAAACTTTATCTTATAATTCTTATCTTGTCTTTACCCTTATCTGACCAGACCTTAAAAGGCTTTAAAGGGAACCTGCCTTTCAAATTAATTAATTAATTTAAAAACCTATAATTAAAAAGCATTGCCCTTATTGGTAAATGGGATTCTTTCCATGGCTGCAATGTAAAATATTAGTTTGTAAACTTATATTTAATGATAATAATGAGTCCAAGGAAAATAATGAAGACCTGTATATCCAGTTTTTACTGCCCTCCCTTATTAGCCATGATTGATAGGTCTCCCTGCTACCAGTACTTAGGGACCGTCTGTCAGTTTTCAACTACATACATATACAGCTCTGTAGAACATACTGTGTCATATATTTTACACACTACCTTGTTGAAACATTGAGAGAGAAAGCTATGTTACATCATTCAGAAATCCATGTCATGTGACCCCTAACATTTGAAAAATCTATCCCATGCATGTACCTGATCACATGAAATCACAAGAGACTGCTTGACTGTATATTTATGAGAGAATATACTGTAGAAAAAAAACTAATTATGCCTTCAATTGTCCATCATTTACCAGTCCTCATAGACTGCAAGCTCTTGCAAGCAGGATGCTCACTCCTACTGTTCTATATGAATGAGTTTGCACTCGGTTAGGTCTTATTTTATTTGTATATGTCCCTTACGATTTGTAAAGTGCTACAGAATATTATAGCAAAATTTAAATAAAGATTATTTTTACTAATTACACTGTCCCCAAAATGCACAGATTGCCTGTAGCTAACTATGTGATGCTTTCCTGAGGCATTATGAATATCATCTTGAAGAGAGTCAGATTAAAAATTGTTTATTTTTTAGGAAGGTGAAATCAGTATGGAAATCAGTGTCTCTCACATTCTTTTCTGTGCATGGATTAGTAATCATGTTATATGAGTAGGAAAATATACTGAAAGGGAACCATAAAACATTCTCTTATTTGCTGCTTATTTGCTTCTAATAGAATAACAGTGATAGATGATGTCAGCTGACAGATTGGGGATCATTTACTTACCCGGCAGCTGGAGTTCACGGAAAGTGCATTGTCCGACGATAATGCAGTGTGTCGTGATTCACCACAATCGTGCGCCCAATATCCTGCTCGCGTCGCTTCCCCGCTCAAGTCCGACGGAGTTCACCATCTTTTTCATGGTACATGTCAGTGCTTGGGCTTGCGACACAATTTTAATGTTAAAACCCGCGCTCAGTCCAAATCAGTCAGGTCATCCGACAACACGCCCCCAAATTTGTGTTGCATGGAAGCCACCATAGCTGCACCAAAAATTCATCATGTGTGCCAAAATTTCAGAGCACAGTCCAATGAAAGTGCGCTCCGCGACCCTCAGTAAATGAGCCCCAATATTTCTGAATATTATTTTTAATTATTATAAGAAATGTCAGAGTAAATGGAAAAAAAATATAGGTGCCAGAAATTACTTGTGCCTCAGAGGAATTACAGATATTTAATGATTTTTTCTTTGTTTCTACAAGAAAAATACTTGTAACTTTAGATCACTTAAATTGTCCTTAAATATAAAAATCTAGTTTCCAGTGCCCTGCTGTTGCCTTATTAGTAAGGAATAAAGCCATTTAGATGTGTATCAAAGCCTTGGATCATAAGCTCCATAAGAATTGTGTGCTCCTCAATATCTCAAGCTTTTTAAAAACAGATGTAGCCTCTTTATTATGTCTATTGAGGCTATAGACCAATTAGTATGCTGAACTTTGTTCCCACAACAACTTTGCTCCTAAAAATACCACAGTCACATACCCTAGAGAGTACAATTTATAAAAACTATGTTCCATACTGTAACAAAAAATGAATTATATAATATACAACATCCCCTTTAATTTGAAATAAAACTATGCCCCCTAAATTATTTTGCATACAACCTGCTGTAAATTGTCACTTAAATACAGTATCCACCTAATTAGTTTAAATACAGTACCCTTCTAATCTACATACAGCAATCCTCATTAATGAATTTATACAGAGACCCCTTTATTTTTTTCTATAAAGCACACTGTTTATTTTTATTATTATTTATTTATATATAGTACACAATTATTCATGAATTTCTATGTGACAACCCCTAATTAATTCCCTTCCATACAGCGCATCTAAATAATTCCTATGTATAATGCCCAAAATATATTTATTTACAGACCACCTTTTAATTGATTTATATATAAATAACATCCCCCAGATTGTGGACTGTATAAAAACAATACATTTTCTGCTCTCATATTTTATTGTAATAGCATGTAAGTTATATGTTCAGTTATATGTTTGTCCATCCATTGTTTTTGTGCCTACTGATATCCTCAACTACAATCTAAAGCCTCTGATGTTCTGTGTAATCGCATGGATGCAGCCATGTTTCTCTGGAGGATGAGACATTTGTGTTTTTATTTTAAATGTATTTTTGTTGTTTATATTCTGTACATTGTAAACTTTCAACAAATATTTATTGATCCATAAATTACACAGATACAAGTAATTTTTTTCTTGGCAGTTAGGACCTCCCAATGGTGGACAGTTTAGGTGGCTAAGAGCGCCCAAAATGCTAAGGTCCTGTCTAGACTGTTCCACCAAGGCCATGTTTAGTTAAAAAAAATGGTATGTTTGGGTAACCATCTTAAATTTTGCAAGATAACTGAGTACATTAACCCCTTAACGACTTGGCCTTTTTTAGTTTTTTCACTTCCATTTTTCACACCTCACCTTCAAAAATCTATAACTTTTTTATTTTTCCACATAAAGAGCTCTGTTATGGCTTATTTTCTGCGTAACAAATTGCACTTCGTAGTGACGGTATTTAATATTCCATGGCGCGTACTGGGAAGCGGGAAAAAAATTCCAAATGCAGTGAAAATGGTGAAAAAACACATTTGCGACGTTTTCTTGTGGGCTTGGATTTCACAGCTTTCACTCTGCGTCCCAAATGACAAGTCTACTTTATTCTTTGGGTTGCTACGATCACAGGGATACCACATTTGTACAGGTTTTTTAATGTTTTCATACATTTAAAAAAATTAAAACCTCCTGTACAAAATTTTTTTTTTTGATTTTGCCATCTTCTGGCGCTAATAACTTTTTCATACTTTGGTGTACGAAGCTGTGGGTGGTGTCATTTTTTGCGACTTTTGATGGCGTTTTCATTGCTATCATTGTTAGGACTGTGCTACCTTTTGATCACTTTTTATTAATTTTTTTATATTTTCCAAAATGGCAAAAAAATGTCATTTTTGACTTTGGACGCTATTTTCCGTTACGGGGTTAAACGCAGTGAAAAACCGTTATAATATTTTGATAGATCGGACATTTTCGGACGCGGTGATACCTAATGTGTTTATGATTTTTACTGTTTATTAATATTAATATCAGTTCTAGGGAAAGGGGGCTGATTTGAATTTTTAGGTTTTTTTAATATAATTTTTTTTTTTTTAACTTTTTTTTACTTTTACTTTAACTATTTTTCAGACTCCCTAGGGTACTTTAACCCTAGGTTGTCTGATCGATCCTACCATATACTGCCATACTGCAATATGGCAGTATATGGGGATTTTACTCCTCATTCATTACAATGTGCTGATAGCACATTGTAATGAATAGGTTAAAACGAGACAGCTTCGGGCCTTCGTGAGGCCCGATGCTGTCATGGCAACGGATCACCGCTCCCCGTGACGTCATCGGAGGCGATCGCGGTGAAAGCACCCGCGATCGGTGCTAGCACCGATCGCGGGTGTTACCGGTAAGCCTTTGCTGCAATATGCAGCAAAGACTTACCGGCTATGGAGAGGGCTCGGCCCGCGAGCCCTCTCCATGCACCGGGACCCGGCGCGCGCCGTACTAGTACGGCGCGCGTCGGGAAGGGGTTAATAAAACAACACGAATAAGTATAATTGTTTGCCAAATCAGACATCCAAAATATTTCCTGCATTTCATTACATTTTTTTCACCTTGTCTCTCACTCCTTATTTTACATGTGTACATAAATAACATGGAATACATGTAAATAGTACCCCAAACCGGGATGAAGCCAGACTTTTACACAGTGCATGTCAGAGCACATGAGAATCTTGAGATCTAAGGAACTACCCAAGGAGCTCAGAGACAGAATTGTGGCAAAGCGGCACAGATCTGGCTAAGGTCACAAAAGAACTCCTAAGAGCACATTGGCCTCTGTAATCCTGAAATGGAAGAAATTTGGGACAGCCACAATTCTTCAAAAGCTTCAAAATAGTAAAAAAATCTGAAACTAAACATTTATTCCCTTCCAAAAGTACCTTATTATTGAATATTTCTAGGATATATCATATACTTAAGTTTTTTCCTATACATATATAGTAAAATATTTATTTTGTACCAATGCTACCTACAACTACTAAAAGTTTCTTAATAAGGACCAAAAAATTCAACACATGGGCTTGAAATTGCCAATGTAAAAGAGGTGATGGATAAAAGAAGTAGGTAGAAGTGAATCAATTTCAGAGCTTAGTGTAAGGGTGGGAGGACAAGGGGCTATCACAGTTATCTTTCTTTTATTTAATGTACGAATTCAGAGAGAGCCCCATTGTAGAGAGTTGCCATAAATTACACTTATCTCCTACTCACAGGATCATAGGACCAGCATTTATTGAGTGCCCTATGTGAATTACTTGAAAATAACCATTTAGCTCAAGTCAAAATAAATTAATGGTGGAAACATCTTCTTTTTCAAAATTTACAGAGCTTTCATGTATGGAATATTGGTTTCTTCATGCCACCTTTGCTAGCTTCTAGCAAAATGAAGCAGGTGGTTATTTTACCTTCAGTAATCGGGATTATAAGAAGATTATTAAGGTATCTTAATGGAAATATTTACTGTGGATATAATTTCAAACTAGTTCACTACAGAATAGGACCTGTTTGCATCTTTGTTAGGTCTTCAGTTATTTTGTTCAGTTATTGGAAGTCTTTCCAGCAACTATACACTTACAAGGAAAGAAGTATAAGAAAAGTACTTTTACCTGTTTTGTGTGTTTGATCATACCTGGTTCTGATTCACAATAACTGAAGATGTAACGGGGGGGGGGGGGGGGGGTGAACTTGACCTTAGTTCCTATTCAAATAAATGGGACATAAAATATCTTGGTAAGTGTTAATGTATTCAGCCTAAGGGCTCTTTCACATTGCCGTTGTTGCTCAGATTCAGTTGTGCATCCGTTGCATTTTGTTTCCATTGTGTCTCCGCATCTGCAAAAAAAAACCCTTACCTATGTGCGCCATCATAGTACAGTACATTTTGGGAGTGGGAGGATGTAGAATGCTCACTGGCACCTTGATTGGTGTTAACTACGAAAATGCTACGAAAACTATGAAACTTAAATCCCGGCTGTGTGTGGGTGTTGCCCTGTTGCATTCAATTGCCACCCCTGCGGAGTCCTTGGGGTCGGCGGTTGGTTACTATGACAGCCTGGAGTCTTATGCAGACCCAAGGCTGTCTCGTTTAGCCCATTTCTTACAATGCGCGATTTACAAATGCTCATATACTCCATATCCCAAGATTTGGAAAGTCCCCATATACTACCATACTTTAGTCTGGGAATGAAAAATAATAATTTAAAAAAATTATAAAAAAAGTTCTAAAAAAATTAAATAATAAGCAACATACAAATTCAAATCTCCGCCCTTTTCCCTAGAACTGATATAAATAAACAGTAAAAATCATAAACACGTTAGGTATTGCCACGTCCCAAAAATATAATGATAACGGTTATTCCCAGTGTTTAAACCCATAATGGAAAATAGCAACCAAAGTTGAAAATGCCCTTTTTCACCATTTTGCTAAATATTAAAAATTCAATAAAAAGTCATCAAAAAGCTGTACAGTCCAAAACATGGTAGCATGGAAAACATCATTGACCCCTTAAGGACCAGGCCCTTTTTCGTTTTTTTTGCTTTTTTTCACTCCCCGCCTTCAAAAATCTATAACTTTGTTATTTTTCCATGTACAGAGCTGTTTGATGGCTTATTTTCTGAGTAACAAATTGATCTTAATAGTGATGGTATTAAATATTCCATGCCATGCACTGGGAAGCGGGAAAAAAATTCTAAATGCAGTGAAAATTATGAAAAAACACATTTGCGCCATTTCTTGTGGGCTTGGTTTTTACAGCCTTCACTGTGCGCCCTAAATGACAGGTCTATTTCATTCATTGGGTCAATACAATCACGGGGATACCAAATTTGTATAGGTTTTATAATGTTTTCATACATTTACAAAAATTAAAACCTCCTGTACAGAAAAAAAATTCTTCATTTTGCCGTGTTCTTGCGCTAATAACTTTTTCATACTTTAGTGTATGGAGCTGGGAGTGGTGTCATTTTTTGCAACTTATGATGACGTTTTCTTTGGACTGTGCGACCTTTTGATCACTTTTTATAGAATTTTTTTCTATTTTTCAAAATGGCAAAAAAGTGCTGTTTGCGACTTCGGGCACTATTTTCCGCTACGGGGTTAAACGCAGTGAAAACCGGTTATTACATTTTGATAGATTAGGCATGTTCAGACACGGCGATACCTAATGTGTTTATGATTTTTACTGTTTATTTATATTTATATCAGTTCTAGGGAAAGGGGGGTGATTTGAATTTTTATGTTTTTTTAATATAAATTTTTTTTTACCTTTTTTTTTTTTAAACTATTTTTCAGACTCCCTAGGGTACTTTAACCCTAGGTTGTCTGATTGTTCCTACGATATACTGCCATACTACAGTGCAGATCGCACATTGTAATAGATAGCCTCGATCATGAGAGCCTCAGATCTTTGTGTGATCCAAGGCTGTCATGACAACGGATCACCGCTCCCCAGTGACGGCCAGGGCGATCAAAGGGTCAACACCGATCACGGGTGTTAGCGATGGGCGTTTGCTTCATTATGAAGCAAATGACCGGTGAGTATGAAGAGGGCTCAGCCCGTGAGCCCTCTTCATACTCCCCCATGCGCAGTAAGACGTAAGGGTACGTTTTATTGCACTATGGGGTTAAAAGTCGCAAAAATTGACATTGCCCACAGCTCCGTTCACTGAAGAATGAAAAAGCGCCAGAAGATGGCAAACTAATTTTTTTTTTGTACAGGAGGTTTTAATTTCTGTAAATCTATGAAAACATCATAAAACCTATAAAAATTTGGTATCCCTATGAGAGCACCGACCAATAGAATAAAGTAGACATATAATTTGAGGTGCACAGTGAAAGCCGTAAAATTCAAGCCAACAAGAAAATGAAAATGAAGCAATTTATTTCACCAATTTCAGAGCATTTGGTATTTTTTTCCTGCTTTCCAGTATAGATTTTTGAAGGTGGGGAACAAAAAATGGAAACATAAAAATGAAAAAAAGATGAGTCATTAAGAAGTTAACACTGCTTTGAAGACATCACACCTGGTTTCTTAGGCTCTTCAGTGAAAAAAATGGAGGTTTCATGATTTTTTTGCGGATCCATATATTTGTATTGTCTTTCGTGAAAAAAAAGGATGTCTCATAATTTTTTTATGGACAATGGATCAGTGATGTGATGTGAAAGCACCTATTGAAACAAATGGCTTTGTGACACATCGGTGGAAAACACTGAACCAGGGAAGAGAAAAACAAAGCCAATGTGAAAGAGCCCTTAGGAACCCCCTTCAATCAAGATGAGCGAATGAAATCAATTGGTTTTAAGATTCACAAAGAATCTCAGTGATGAGTGTTGTTAAGAACAGAAATGGAATAGAACTTTACAGATCTGTTCATCTATACTTAAAAACTCTACTTTTGGTCTTAGTTTGTGGGTACAGGCTGTCAAAATATTTCAGTATGACATACAATTAGATGAACAATGTACATTACTAGGAAGGCGTGGGTGCGTGATGAAGGCTTTAAGAAATATAAGAGATGTTTTTCTGCTGATGAATATAAGTAAAATGAGCACTAACAAGGAATAGCCTGGAAGTTTGTTACATTCAGCCGACAAAATGAATTTCATTATTAACATTAGACATGTAACCTAAGTGTTTTATTGTTAGATTGCTTTATTTCTATATTTTTTATGTAAACAATGTACTTAGGTAATTCACATAGTTCTTAATATATCATGAACATATCCTATCCAAATTTTGGGGAATCTTTATATAAAAAAATATATATTTGGTAACAGGTCCAATTATTGCTAAATTTGTTCAATCCTTCTGTGCAGCATTTTACAGCACCACATGTCTCTTTCCAACTGGGTGGTTTTTACAAACTCATGGCGCTGTGCCAACACTGTGCAAGTCCTCCTGTGCCCTGCAGACAGGTATTCATTAATTAACTCTCAGGCTGTCAGCCATGTACACTTGAACTTCTGCATAAAATGACTTAATGATGCATACTAAATAATGGCAGGGCATAAAATGACATAAAAGGAAATGTTATTGAGATAAAATATATATAGGGAAAAAAAAAAACTATCCATCGATCCATCTATCTATCTATCTCTTTCTAATAAGTTATAAAATATATGTTTCTTTGTTCGTCTATCCCTCTAACATTTTGTCTAAGTACTTTGTGAGAACTTACAATATCATGAATTTCAATGTTAGCTAGATGCACTTGCTACATTGGGGCTCATTTACTAAGGGTCGCATGCACACTTTTGTCGGACTGTGTATCGTTTTCGGGGCTGCGCTGTTGTGTGCGCTGGGATTGTGGTGCATGCAACCCTTTTTGTGGCAAATCTGCGCTGGCTTCGATGCGACGCAAATTGGGGCCGTGCTGTTGGACAATCCAACTGATTCGGACTGAGCACAGGATTTAGCTTTCAAATTCTGTCGGAATCCCAAGCACTTAGATGAACCACTAAAAAGATAGTGAACGCTGTCGGACCTGAGTGGGGAAGTGACACATGCAGGATATCAGGCGCTCTATCTAATGAGTCGCCACATGGTGCATTATTGTCGGACAATGCACTTTCTGTGAGCTTCAGTGACCCTGTTGGTAAATGTGCCCCATTGTGTCGTATGTTTGATTTTTTACAATACAAATTTTACATACAAAATGTATTTCAATATAGTTTTACTATCAATTTTTCTGCTGCTTCCACTTCATATTGGGAAGTGGTTTTACGTTTCTGCTGACTGAGTGCAGCAATGAAGTTACTAAGATGTTGCTGACCTTACATGTGTGATCCCGTGGATGCAATGTAAGCAGTACATAACCGGAGGCATCAACTACAAGGAAGTATTGTGCAGAAAGGTGCTCCAGGCCACACAGACTCTTCACACACGCAACAGGGGGACTGGAACTAGAGGGGAATTTCTGACCCCTCAGTTAATCTGCAAATGTGTCAGTAACCTAGATAATGAGCAGTAAATAGGTAGAGCCAATACAACAGCATATCAAAAGAAGTAAAACATTTGGAAAAAGCATGCAATGGATATTTTTTATTCAAACAAGAATTTCAATTTAAAGTAGTTTCCTGAGTCTGCAACCCACCTATAATTTATCACACTACAGTGAAGGCACATAGCATGCCGCTTTCCCTATAGCCCTCATCACACTATGGGACTGCATTTCTACAGCTACCATTTTGCTTTACTTTATTCTAATACAAAGAACTGAGGAACTAAGGAAGTAGAGATGTCATTTGTCTTACAATCAGACTAATATTAATTGATTTTAATAATAACTACTACTGCAAAGAGTAACATTAGTGCTTAGTGAAAAATCCTGATTCAGGTCTAAACAAAGGAACAGCAGTAAGATGACCAACTTGAGTTTTATAAAGGTGGAAATAGGATATAACTTTAAAGTAAATTGACCTAAAATGCCTAGATCATATTTATAGATCATATTTTATAGATCATATTTTTTTACTTTCTTTAATGGCCCATTGGCCAAAATCAAATTTGAAGAAAGATACATATTGCTTGTATAAAGTGGTAGAAGAGAGCTCAGCACTTCAGTCAAGCTCTACCAACACCCGAATGCCCCCTTCACAGTAATTGGAAGTCTTACATACAGGTAATCATAATCATAAATTCTGATAAATCATAGAAGAGGAGATGTTCTGAGGTGGGGAGAGCTTGACTTCAGTTTTAAACTTTCCACCTTCAGTTTATTTGACCAATTTACAACTCACTTCAAAGTTGATTGTTTGAATGAAGCCACCACATTGCATCATAATAGAAATATGTTCTGAAAGGGGTTATCTGTTTCCCAAAGTACTGATAGTGGTTTATTAGGTCAAATAGTGTCCTAGGAAGGGCACCATTTTTTATGATACTGCTAACAAATTAATGATGGAAAGGGACCATGAAGTCAAAGGGAACTGATAACAGAAGAGTTTCCATTTACCATCAATATTTTGCTTGTGTTCGGAAGAGGATTGCAAATATTGTCAGCAAAGGGGGCTGAGAAGAGAGCACCCAACTGAGTTGAATTTTCAGTCCAGTTGCAATAAATTACATCCTTGTTTCAGAAAAGACTTTGAATTGAGCTTCTAAAAATATCTCAAAAGGGTTCAGCCAGCTTATACTAAAGCTAAATGTACCAACAAAAGCTTCCACCCACAAGTTCCTAAACATCTCTAATTTCAATTAGTTATATGAAATTATTTATCGCCTTTGGCCTTTGTGAATTCCAATCTTTTTTTTACCATTGTATTTAGTGAAAACCATTTTAGTCTCAGCTTTGTAATCAGTGGTGGTATAAGGGCTTTTCTCCCATCAGGTCTTTTGTGCCTTTCATGTGCTCTGTACATTAATGTCAAGCTACAAGAGCAATGATTGCATACGCAGTGTCGATGCTATATTATGCAGCTCCAATTATCCAGCCTTCAGCTGTCAGGTTTTATATGGTCCTGAGTTTTTACATTATGAAAGGAGAAAAAAAGATATTTCACGTAAGGCACATGCACATGCAGCTCCATCTAGAAATCCATTAGGAAACAGTTTATTGAATAACAAGTGAAAATAGTTATTATGCTGAACGAATGGGACAAATACTAAGTATATGGAATCTCTTAAAGTGCAAGACAACTCCAATACAACTTTCCCCGACTTCCATGTTTTCCATCTGCTTCTTTGGTAATTTATCAATCTCACTTTTTCCTTGTGTTAAATGGGGGATTTTTTTAAGATCTCTTTTTGAAACATTTGTTACAAGTGTCGCAAAAATGTCTCGAGTCACTTTTTTCTATTTTCTAACGTCTTCTTAAGTATAGTTTGTTTTTTTTTTGCGCCAAAAAATGTTTGCAAATTTTAGACAATATGAAATGCTAAATGTCTCCCACCTCTGCCACCCGTTCAGTGTATGGTGCGTATTGTGGCTTAGGTTTGTGTATGGGTATACCTGTGTGCTTTGCCAGGCCCAGTTGTACCCGGTTTATTTATACATTGGATCATTACATGGTACCTGCTCTCTTTTGTAAGAGTCATATTGCACATGTCTAAATACTTTGTATGTTTTGTTGGCAGGTGATTCCATGTCAATTGTATTCTCAGCTATATACTAGTGGGATGTTTACATCTTTTGTACTTGTTCATTCTAGCCACTGATACGCATTGAATTGTATACCGTGACATCTACTTGACTTCTTGTATTTTGTCCATACACTCGTGGATAGGGGTGGTGGATGGAGTAGAGCCATTGGCCCACTCCACCCTGTGTTCTTTCTGACATTTTTAATTGGTTTTATCAAATTGTTGTGTATTTTTGATATTTTGGAATAAGGATTGGATTGTATTAAAAATTGAATTTTGGTCCAGTGTAGCACACGTCTTTTCTTCTCAGTATATATAGTCTCCTATTTGTGTGCGGACCAGTATATACTCTAGCTGTGCACGCCCCACTCTGTTTAGTGTGTTGCTAAATGTCATTTGCAACATTTAGCACACATGGAATAGAAGATAAATGTGTCTTACTGACGAAAAACAAATGTCCTGCGGACATTTAAAAATGTTCCCAAAAAGGATGCAAAAATTACAATGAGCCAAAAAATGTCTCAAAAAAGACAGAAAAAAACAGGAAGAAAAATGAAGATAAATGACCCCCAATAACTTTTTAGAGCATACCGTAATTGTACTTTTTTTACTGTAGACTTTGTGTTACATTCCAGTTGGGCAGGAAAAATACAATGTCTGTTCTGCTGTTACAACTTTACATTCTAAATTGATTTAAGATATTTTTAAATAATCTATGATTACTGTACTATATCTCTCTTTCTGCAGGCTCTCCTTTCCAATGAGTGTTTGATAGGTCATTGGAAATGATGAGATTACATAGGGGCCACTACATTTTTGGTCCATGTAACCTGATATCCAGAAGATATCACAATTAATACCATCTGTTATAGAAATATTATGTTTTCCCATATCCTTCTCCTAGTACAAAAGGAAGCATAAGGTGCTTGCACAATATTTCTATCCCCTGGCATTATATAATTCTGTAGCAGAAATAAACAAGTAGTGCCTGGCTCCTACTTATACAACATCTATAAGAAGAACAGCATTTCCACCCCAATCATGCGAACTAAACTGCAAATGTTCCACATTCTTCCAGCTGACTTCTTGACGTCCCATTGAATGGATGAATTTCGAAAGCCAGAAGCAATTTAATTTTTGACAAGTTAAGATGCACAGTGTACACTGTATACATCTTAGCACATAAGTGTGAGAAATGAAAGCTTGATGGCTGCTTTACATGACTGAGAGAGACAGAATCTGACACCTCTCATAACACATGTGTCAGTAAGACCTGTGCAGTTCAAAACAGTTTTTAGAATTATTTCCACTGAGACACAGCTGAAACCACATTATCCGTACAGCAACTTGTGCCCATTCTTCCAATGACATACTAATACCATTAAAATATTGAAATATATAGAAAGCCTTTCTCAAACTGTGCTACAGAAAAACACTGATATGAAGGTTTTTTTTTAACTAGCTTTATTGCGTACAAAATATTAAAAATACAATTTATAAAGTACTGGAGGATACATTTTATTGAAATGAAACAAATAGAGATGAGCGAACATGCTCGTCCGAGCTTGATGCTCGGTCGAGCATTAGGGTACTCGAAACTGCTCGTTGCTCGGACGAATACTTTGCCCGCTCGAGAAAATGGCAGCTCCCGCCGTTTTGCTTTTTGGCGGCCAGAAACAGAGCCAATCACAAGCCAGGAGACTCTGCACTCCACCCAGCATGACGTGGTACCCTTACACGTCGATAGCAGTGGTTGGCTGGCCAGATCAGGTGACCCTGGGATAGACTAGCCGCTGGCCGCGCTGCTCGGATCATTCTGTCTCTGGATGCCGCTAGGGAGAGAGCTGCTGCTGGTCAGGGAAAGCGTTAGGGTGTTCTATTAGCTTACTGTTAGGCAGGAGTGATTCTCAAAGAACCCAACAGCCCTTCTTAGGGCTACAATAACGTTCTACTTTTTTTATTTTAATTTGCATCTTTTACCATTTTGTGAGGAATTAGCAGGGGGACTTGCTACCGTTGTGTTTAGCTCTTAGTGGCACACATATCCATAGCAAAGACCGAAGTGGGAAAATTCAGTAGGGGTTGGATTTCTATTAGGCAATAACTCAGTGTCATCTCATCTGGCATAGTAGTGTGCTTCCTTTGATACTTGGCTAGAAAATAGCCATAGGAGAATACAAACAGCTTCTTGAAGCCTACAGTAGCGTTCTATATATTTGATTTCTGGTTGATCTGCTGGTGGCTTTAGTTTCTGCAGTGCATGTACTTGCCAATTCTGAGCAATTTGTAGTGAGACTTGCGACCGCTGTGTTCTGCGCTTAGTGGCGCACATATCCATAGCAAAGGCTGAAGTGGCAAAATTCAGTAGGGGTTGGATTTCTATTAGGCAATAACTCAGTGTCATCTCATCTGGCATAGTAGTGTGCTTCCTTTGATACTTGGCTAGAAAATAGCCATAGGAGAATACAAATAGCTTCTTGAAGCCTACAGTAGCGTTCTATATATTTGATTTCTGGTTGATCTGCTGGTGGCTGTAGTTTCTGCAGTGCATGTACTTGCCAATTCTGAGCAATTTGTAGTGAGACTTGCGACCGCTGTGTTCTGCGCTTAGTGGCGCACATATCCATAGCAAAGGCTGAAGTGGGAAAATTCAGTAGGGGTTGGATTTCTATTAGGCAATAACTCAGTGTCATCTCATCTGGCATAGTAGTGTGCTTCCTTTGATACTTGGCTAGAAAATAGCCATAGGAGAATACAAATAGCTTCTTGAAGCCTACAGTAGCGTTCTATATATTTGATTTCTGGTTGATCTGCTGGTGGCTGTAGTTTCTGCAGTGCATGTACTTGCCAATTCTGAGCAATTTGTAGTGAGACTTGCGACCGCTGTGTTCTGCGCTTAGTGGCGCACATATCCATAGCAAAGGCTGAAGTGGCAAAATTCAGTAGGGGTTGGATTTCTATTAGGCAATAACTCAGTGTCATCTCATCTGGCATAGTAGTGTGCTTCCTTTGATACTTGGCTAGAAAATAGCCATAGGAGAATACAAATAGCTTCTTGAAGCCTACAGTAGCGTTCTATATATTTGATTTCTGGTTGATCTGCTGGTGGCTGTAGTTTCTGCAGTGCATGTACTTGCCAATTCTGAGCAATTTGTAGTGAGACTTGCGACCGCTGTGTTCTGCGCTTAGTGGCGCACATATCCATAGCAAAGGCTGAAGTGGCAAAATTCAGTAGGGGTTGGATTTCTATTAGGCAATAACTCAGTGTCATCTCATCTGGCATAGTAGTGTGCTTCCTTTGATACTTGGCTAGAAAATAGCCATAGGAGAATACAAATAGCTTCTTGAAGCCTACAGTAGCGTTCTATATATTTGATTTCTGGTTGATCTGCTGGTGGCTGTAGTTTCTGCAGTGCATGTACTTGCCAATTCTGAGCAATTTGTAGTGAGACTTGCGACCGCTGTGTTCTGCGCTTAGTGGCGCACATATCCATAGCAAAGGCTGAAGTGGCAAAATTCAGTAGGGGTTGGATTTCTATTAGGCAATAACTCAGTGTCATCTCATCTGGCATAGTAGTGTGCTTCCTTTGATACTTGGCTAGAAAATAGCCATAGGAGAATACAAATAGCTTCTTGAAGCCTACAGTAGCGTTCTATATATTTGATTTCTGGTTGATCTGCTGGTGGCTGTAGTTTCTGCAGTGCATGTACTTGCCAATTCTGAGCAATTTGTAGTGAGACTTGCGACCGCTGTGTTCTGCGCTTAGTGGCGCACATATCCATAGCAAAGGCTGAAGTGGGAAAATTCAGTAGGGGTTGGATTTCTATTAGGCAATAACTCAGTGTCATCTCATCTGGCATAGTAGTGTGCTTCCTTTGATACTTGGCTAGAAAATAGCCATAGGAGAATACAAATAGCTTCTTGAAGCCTACAGTAGCGTTCTATATATTTGATTTCTGGTTGATCTGCTGGTGGCTGTAGTTTCTGCAGTGCATGTACTTGCCAATTCTGAGCAATTTGTAGTGAGACTTGCGACCGCTGTGTTCTGCGCTTAGTGGCGCACATATCCATAGCAAAGGCTGAAGTGGCAAAATTCAGTAGGGGTTGGATTTCTATTAGGCAATAACTCAGTGTCATCTCATCTGGCATAGTAGTGTGCTTCCTTTGATACTTGGCTAGAAAATAGCCATAGCAATAGGATAGGATTGTTTGGTTCTAAAAACTCAAAAAAAAACAAAAAACACAAAAAAAACAAAAAACACAAAAAAACACACAAAAAAAAAAAAAAAAAGTAAAAAAAAAAAAAAAGTTATAACTCTCATTTTAAAAATGTTTAACCCCAGGGCTAGGGGTAGAGGACGAGGGCGGGGACGTGGGCGTCCAACTACTGCAGGGGTCAGAGTCCTGGGCGGGGTGAGACACCACCTGCTGATGAGGGAGCAGGGGAACGCCGCAGAGCTACACTCCCTAGGTTCATGTCTGAAGTTACTGGGACTCGTGGTAGAGCACTGTTGAGGCCAGAACAGTGCGAACAGGTGATGTCGTGGATTGCTGACAATGCTTCGAGCAATTTGTCCACCACCAGTCAGTCTTCCACGCAGTCCACCCATGTCACCGAAATCCCCACTCCTCCAGCTCCTGCACCTCAGCCTCCTCCCCCCCAGTCTGCCCCCTCCCAGGAAAATTTGCCATTTGAACCGGCATACTCTGAGGAACTGTTTTCTGGACCCTTCCCACAGTCACAAACCACTTGTCCGGTTGCTGCTGAGCAATTTTCCGATGCCCAGGTTTTCCACCAGTCACAGTCTGTGGGTGATGATGACCTTCTTGACGTAGTGGAAGTGTGTAAAGAGGTGTCCGACGATGAGGAGACACGGTTGTCAGACAGTGGGGAAGTTGTTGTCAGGGCAGGAAGTCCGAGGGGGGAGCAGACTGAGGGATCGGAGGATGATGAGGTGACAGACCCAAGCTGGGTTGAGAGGCCGGGTGAACACAGTGCTTCTGAGACGGAGGAGAGTCCTCGACCTGAACAGGTTGGAAGAGGCAGTGGTGGGGCCAGACGGAGAGGCAGGGCCAGAGCTGGTGCATCAGCGCCACTGTCAACTAGTGAAGCTCCCGTGGTGAGGGCTCTTGCGGCGAGGGCTAGATCTTCAGAAGTGTGGAGGTTCTTTAAGGAAACACCGGATGACCGACGGACTGTGGTGTGCAACATTTGCCAAACCAGGCTCAGCAGGGGTTCCACCACTACTAGCTTAACTACCACCAGTATGCGCAGGCATATGAATGCTAAGCACCCCACTCAGTGGCAACAAGCCCGTTCACCTCCGGCCGTGCACACCACTGCTCCTTCCCCTGTGTCAGCTGCTAGTCAGCCCCCTGCCCAGGACCCTGGCCCAAAAACCCCATCGTCGCCTCCACGATCCTCCACAGCATCCACCAGCGTTCAGCTCTCCATACCCCAGACGCTGGAGCGGAAACGCAAATATAGTGCAACCCACCCGCACGCCCAAGCCCTTAATGTGCACATCTCCAGATTGCTTAGCCTGGAGATGCTGCCCTATAGGCTAGTAGAGACCGAGGCCTTTCGCAACCTCATGGCGGCGGCCGCCCCTCGGTATTCGGTCCCCAGCCGCCACTACTTTTCCCGATGTGCCGTCCCAGCCCTGCACCAGCACGTGTCAGACAACATCATCCGTGCCCTGACCAACGCCGTTTCTGACAAGGTCCACCTGACCACGGACACGTGGACGAGTGCTGCCGGGCAGGGCCACTATATATCGCTGACGGCACATTGGGTTAACTTGGTGGAGGCTGGGACCGAGACTGACCCTGGGGCTGCTCATATACTGCCGACGCCGAGGATTGCGGGGCCTACCTCGGTCCAGGTGTTTCAGGCCTACTATGCCTCCTCCTCCTCCCACCCCTCCTCCACCTCCTCCTCCGAACTACCATCCGTGGGCACGGCGCCATCAGTCGGTAGCTCTAGGCACAGCAGCAGTGCCGTCGCTAAGCGACAGCAGGCGGTGCTCAAACTGCTGAGCCTAGGCGACAAAAGGCACACCGCCCAAGAGCTATTACAGGGCATCACGGCGCAGACTGATCTGTGGCTGGCACCGCTGAACCTCAAGCCGGGAATGGTTGTGTGTGACAACGGCCGTAACCTGGTGGCGGCTCTGCAACTCGGCAGACTGACACATGTGCCATGCCTGGCCCATGTGTTAAATCTGATAGTGCAGCGTTTCCTCAAGACATACCCCAATCTGTCTGATTTGCTCACGAAGGTGCGCCGCATCTGTGCGCATTTCAGGAAGTCCAGCCCAGATGCTGCCACTCTCAGGGCAGCGCAGCGCCGCCTCCAACTGCCCGCTCACCGACTGTTGTGCGACGTGCCCACGAGGTGGAATTCAACACTGACCATGTTATCCAGAGTTTACCAGCAGCGCAGAGCGATTGTAGACTGCCAGATGTCAACTTCCACCAGAACTGGTAGTCAGGTCAGTCAGCTTCCTCAAGTCTACAATGAGGAGTGGACGTGGATGTCTGATATCTGTCAGGTGCTGAGTAACTTTGAGGAGTCAACACAGATGGTCAGTGGCGATGCCGCCATCATCAGCCTCACCATCCCGCTGCTTGGCCTGTTGAAAAACTCTCTGGTCAGCATGAAGTCGGAAGCTTTGCGCTCGTCACAAGAGACGGGGGAAGAATATTCCCTTGTTGATAGCCAAAGCACCCTGAGGTCTGTTTCTCAGCGCATATCGGAGGAGGTGGAGGTGGAGGAGGATGAGGAGGAAGAGGAGGAGAATGTTGGCGAGACACAAGAGGGGACCATTGTTGAGTCCTTCACTGTTCAGCGTGTATGGGCAGAAGAAGAGGAGTTGGAGGAGTTGGAGGAGGAGGAAATGGACAGTCAGGCCAGTGAGGGGAGTGAATTCTTACGCGTTGGTACTCTGGCGCATATGGCAGATTTCATGCTAGGCTGCCTATCCCGTGACCCTCGCGTTCAAAGAATTTATTCCAGCACCGATTACTGGGTGTTCACTCTCCTGGACCCACGGTACAAGCAAAATCTTGCCACTCTCATCCCTGCAGAGGAAAGGAGTGTGAGAATGCATGAATACCAGCAGGCCCTGGTGCACAAGCTGAAACAGTATTTCCCTTCTGACAGCGCTAGCGGCAGAGTGCGTAGTTCTGCGGGACAAGTAGCGAGGGAGAGTAGGCGAGCAGGCAGCTTGTCCAGCACTGGCAAGGGTACGCTTTACAAGGCTTTTGCCAGCTTTATGTCACCCCAGCAAGACACTGTCACCTGTCCCCAGTCTCGGCAGAGTAGGGCTGATCTTTACAGAAAGATGGTGAGGGAGTACGTAGCTGACCATACCATCGTCCTAAATGATCACACAGCTCCCTACAACTACTGGGTTTCAAAGCTGGACATGTGGCACGAACTGGCGCTGTACGCCTTGGAGGTTCTTGCCTGCCCTGCCGCTAGCGTCTTGTCCGAGCGGGTTTTCAGTGCAGCTGGTGGCATCATCACCGATAAGCGTACACGCCTGTCGACTGACAGCGCTGACAGGCTGACGCTTATTAAAATGAATAAAGGCTGGATTTCTCAGAATTTCCAATCTCCACCAGGTGAAGGAAGCTCAACCTGAATAATTGATCCACTCCTCCTCCTCCTCCTCATTTTCCTCCTTCTCCTCCTCTTTGTACAGTAAAGCAGAGGAAAATGGCTATTTTTTGACAGGGCCCACTGGCTCTTGCTATACTTCATGCATTTAATTTTTCTGGAGGGCCACCTACCCGGTCCTCTGTTTGAAACAATTTTTGTGAGTGCCACATACAGGCACTCAATCTATTCCATTTTTCTGGAGGGCCACCTACCCGGTCCTCTGGTTTGAACAATTTTTGGGACTGCCACATACAGGCACTCAATCTATTCCATTTTACTGGAGGGCCACCTACCTGCTCCTCTGGTTTGAAGAATTTTTGGGACTGCCACATACAGGCACTCAATCTATTCCATTTTACTGGAGGGCCACCTACCTGCTCCTCTGGTTTGAAACATTTTTGGGACTGCCACATACAGGCACTCAATCTATCCCATTTTACTGGAGGGCCACCTACCTGCTCCTCTGGTTTGAAACATTTTTGGGACTGCCACATACAGGCACTCAATCTATTCCATTTTACTGCAGGGCCACCTACCTGCTCCTCTGGTTTGAACAATTTTTGGGACTGCCACATACAGGCACTCAATCTATTCCATTTTACTGGAGGGCCACCTACCTGCTCCTCTGGTTTGAACAATTTTTGGGACTGCCACATACAGGCACTCAATCTATCCCATTTTACTGGAGGGCCACCTACCTGCTCCTCTGGTTTGAAAAATGTTTGGGACTGCCACATACAGGCACTATCCAAATTAAATTGTCTCCATAGCAGCCTCCACACGTTGTCTCCATTGCTACCTCCAAAAGTCGTCCATATAGCTGCCTCCATACATCGTCCCTTTATCAAACGAGGTGTGTCAGGCAGAAATTTGGGTTGTTTTCATGGATTCCACATCAAAGTTGTTAACTTTGTCGCCACCCTGCTGTGTAATCCACAAAATATACTTGCAAACTTTTACCATTTAGGGATATTATTTCAGCGCTTCTTGCGCATCTGTTTACATTCCCCTCACCCGGCATATCCTAAACTTATAAGAACGCTACTACACTTGATCTTATACAAAAGTGCTGTTTGGGGAGTAGCCTAGAGACAGGGGCTTGGATTTGCGAAAGCTCGCCTGGCAGCGGAGCGCCAGCTCCATGCGCATCATGCGCTTCTTGCGCATCTGTTTACATTCCCCTCACCCGGCATATCCTAAACTTATAAGAACGCTACTACACTTGATCTTATACAAAAGTGCTGTTTGGGGAGTAGCCTAGAGACAGGGGCTTGGATTGGCGAAAGCTCGCCTGGCAGCGGAGCGCCAGCTCCATGCGCATCATGCGCTTCTTGCGTATCTGTTTACATTCCCCTCACCCGGCATATCCTAAACTTATAAGAACGCTACTACACTTGATCTTATACAAAAGTGCTGTTTGGGGAGTAGCCTAGAGACAGGGGCTTGGATTGGCGAAAGCTCGCCTGGCAGCGGAGCGCCAGCTCCATGCCAAGATCCAACTAACATAGTTTTAACTGCAGCACCTTTAATCTACTACTACTTCACTGCCTCCATACATGGTCCCCTTATCAAACGAGCTGTGTCAGGCAGAATTTTGGGTTGTTTTCATGGCTTCCATGTTAACTTTGTCGCCACCCTGCTGTGTAATCCACAAAATATACTGGCAAACTTTTATCATGTACCGATATTATTTGAGCACTTCTTGCTCACCTCCTTTGGTTCCTCTCTGCCACCCATTGGTTTGAAGCCTGAGTCCATTTAGGGTATGTCGCCATGACACTCTCTAGCCTGCTGCCGCTGCCTCTGCATGCCGTCCCCTATAGTGTCAGGGTCAATTATTGCATGTTTTAGATGCTATCTAGCTTCATTCTGTCACTCTGTCATGGCCATGCTGTTGCCCATAATTTTGGCATAATGGTGCGTTTAAGCAGCCTCAGAGGCATCCATGCATGCTGCCCCTGCTGTTTCCTGTCCATTTCCGTGGTGTTTCCATCCTTTTCTGAGGTTCCCAGGTGTTTGGCCAAGCTTCCCTGTGCAGAGCCTTGGTCCCCTTGAAAAATGCTCGAGTCTCCCATTGACTTCAATGGGGTTCGTTATTCGAGACGAGCACTCGAGCATCGGGAAAAGTTCGTCTCGAATAACGAGTACCCGAGCATTTTAGTGTTCGCTCATCTCTAGAAACAAATCAAAAAGGAATGTGAAGCTCCTAGTAGATCTATAGAAAAGATAATGCCCTAGTCCTCATTAGGACTATTACTAAATAGAGTAATACCGGTTATAACATACACCATTTCTGCTGGTATAACATACACCATTGTGATTCTTCCAATTTCTTTTTCTTTAAATTGTTCCATAATAATATGGTCAAGATCACCATATATAATGCCAAACCACCCCCACCACAACCCCTTCTGACCAAAGAAGGAAAAGAGAAAAGTAAAAAAACAGGTTAGCTGAAGGCTAGTCCTCTGTATTGCTTGAGTACTAGTTGCTGCTATAAATAATAATGCAAAGAAGATATTTTACACCTTTCAGATGGACTTTGAGGGATGGAACCTACCGATGAATCACTAATGATTTTGAATCACCAACCATTTTGAAAAATGATTGCTACTCCAGCTTTCTATGTTTGCATCTCACCCAACACAGAGTATATTTAACTTGCAAACACGTTGGGTCTCATTTACAAAGGGTCCAAACGCAGCACTTTTGTCGGGTTTCCCAAATATTTCTGATTTCACACAACAGAAATTGTGGGGCGGGCCGTGAGGCAACCTGGCGGATCCTAAAAAAACGCGGAATTTAAAAAGTGATTTGTGTCGCAGGATCAAGCACTTACATGCATCGGGAAGAAGAAGTTGAACTCCAGCGGACCTCGGCGCAGCAGCGACACCTGCTGGATATCGGGTGCACGATCTTAGTGAATGCTGGCAGACAACGTGCCACGGGATCGCGACTGGAGCGGGTAAGTAAATGTGCCCCACAGACTTTTCATGTGGGCAATTATCTTCCTTCAATACATAAAATATGCATCTTGAATTGAAAAGGATTAACTTTTCAGGCTGATGATAGATTCCATATCTGACACACCAACCAACTTCCTTCTATCTCTGCTCCCTCCTGCCATCTCCAAACATAGATTCATTCCTAGGTTATGAAAAACTATACTTTCCTCCGCTATTACCATCTGGTTCCCAGGGATCCTTCACA
This sequence comes from Engystomops pustulosus, assembly GCF_040894005.1. Lineage (NCBI taxonomy): Eukaryota > Metazoa > Chordata > Amphibia > Anura > Leptodactylidae > Engystomops > Engystomops pustulosus. The sequence continues at coordinate 51,020,521 of NC_092415.1, forward strand.
TACAAAGGATGGAGGAGCTTATGGTATGGGAAAATGGAAGATCCTCAGTTAACTAGAGAACTTCTTGCTTCTCTAGCGTCATTAAGGCCAACATTCCTACCATTGGCTAGCTTCTTAATTACTTATACCTCAGCCCTAACCAATTCTTCCCCTGAGATTCCCTTCTCTTTTTTGTTTCAGGAATGTGTGTTTCATATACTTTTCCCTGTTACCTGTGAGCTTCACCTAGATTGATCTTACCTTGATGATTACCTGTATGACTGACAACCATCTATACTACTCTACAAACCTCTGTACCTCCTCATGCCGTGTTTAATTTGACATGTGCTATTCTTTATAAGCGCTGTATGTTCTTATATGTTTGGTTCCTTTGATTTACCTGGAATTTTCCTCTATAGAAGATGTTTAATCATTACAAAATTGGCATGGAATTAAATATTGCCTATAAAAGGGATCTTGATAAACTGTGGAAGAAATTAATTGCCAAAGTCTCCATAAGGAAATCTCTTTCTTCCCAACATAGGCTCCTGCTCATTCTAGTGCCTGTAGGGATCATTCTTCTCCCCTTGCTGCCAAACTGTGTCTTCCAACAGTCATGGTACACATTAAGCACATGTGAATCCTACTTTCTCCCCACTATGTCAGACAAGGGAGTTCACTGTTTCTCCATGTTCTCTGTATTGTATCGTCCTGGTGATCCAAACACAAGCCAGGGATTACACTCTTTCAAACTGTTGAAGTGCTGGCCATTTGAGCCATCATGGTAGGATAAAGAGTTGTTAGCAATATTAATATTAAAGAATTATTAAATCATGATTATAAACATACTATGTTACACGATAGATATTACATTGTTAGCATGAAATCATTGCCTGTGACAGAGGTCATGTGACCTGGAAGTTGACGCTAGCAGGAGGTAATAGAAGTAGACTTAAAAAGCTAATTCTGAATTAAAGCTGAAAACCTTATTTCAAATTGATTCAGATGACCCTTTTTTGAGGACAAAGTCTTCAAATGTTTAATAATTTCAAGATATTTTTACAGACAAATAGCTAAAAGGATCTTCAAAGTCACAGAAAAATACTGCATAATTACCAATTCATACAGATCCTGATTTCAATCAACCTGACATAAAAAGAAAAGCCGAAATTTAAGTAGAAAATATCCTCTGTATAGACTTCTTGCTCAAAAATGCAACATACTGAGTCATATTAAAGTAATTTATCATTTATTAAAATAAATAAAATACAAAATTTACATAAACCACAGATACGTAGTTTAGTAATACATTCTTAGACATGACATAATGATTGAAAAATATAACATTCCCAGCACTATGGTATATAAAATATTCCCTTGTGAAATGAAAACTTGCAGCCTAACATGCAGTGGCAACCAAAGAGTATCCCTATTGTCAATAATGTCATTAAGGTGGCATGGAGAAGATTGAGCCACAACTGGTGCTGGGCAATTGCGGGTGCTAACATGTGAGCTTCCATATTGGTTGGGATAGCCCCCCCCCCCATTGTATTATCAGGTGGTGGTGATCTGTTGCTAAACCAGGAGTCTCTCCGAGACTCTAAAGCCTGCAATTGAGTGATTTGAATTAAACCCTGCTTTAGGCAAATAAACAACAACAACAACAAAAAAGAGTTAATAAGAAGAATTATAATGATAAGCGGTAGCAAATACCCACATGTTAAAAATAATGGTAAGAAAAGTGTTCAAATGTTAGCATTTGTCCGTTGATATCTTTTAATTTACAATTGTTTCACATTTTGTATTCTATTTTATGGTGCGCTATGCAATTTATAAACATTTTTTATGTTTTGACTTGACCTATAAAGTAATATTTAATGCTTAAGCTGTCTCGAGAGCTTGCAATGCCTTTATTATTTCTTTCCCTTATCCTTTGCTATCCTGTATTAGTCTTTACAAGCTACATCATGTCCAGCAAAGAAGAAAAATAGGAATGATACATCTGGATCCAGTTACTAAGATTCGTTATTCAAATGGTGGTGAACTATAGCTACTTTTACTGGAGTAGGCAGCAATACATGTGTTAGAAATGTCAAGGTTTGGAAACAAGTCCAATTGATTTTAAGTGATCAATAATGGGCTTACCTTTAGATGGTACAGAGGTTGCAGGACTCAATGCCTGAGGGATCTGAATAGCTTCATGATGCACGTACTGTAAAAGAATAGGATTGTTTTAAATGTCTTGTGAAAGTTGGAGAATCTTTTATAGATTGTGTATCAAGGTTAAAGAAATGTGTCCATTTTGCCAATATATAGAATTTCCTTTTACAAAGGTTCCCTATCCTCCAAGATTTTTTTTTTATTTATCCTGGCGCTCTGTGAAGCTGGAGACATAGCTTTTTGTTATTGCAGGGGTCTTTACATGTTTATTTTATAAAAACTGCATAGAATGTGCAGAATTTTCAGATCAAGGTATAGGGACTTGGAGCTGGGGGCATCAAGTGGGGCAGGTTTACAATGCAGAGTGAGTAGGGGGGAGGCGGCTTCACTGGATCTAGGAGCTCTCCCTCCTCCTTGATTGTATCTGAGAAAAGACTGATAGGGAATAAAACATTTTTTGGAGCCAAATCACCAATGCAGCCCCTCTGGTATCATTATGCTATGATACTAGTCATCTATAAGTTACAGTTCAAGGTTTATTTTGTTTTGTGCTGAGAGGTTCCCTTTAATACTGCATTCAAATGAAATGAATGGAAATGAATGGAAGAATCAGCAAAAAAACATTGAAAATATTGATTTCAGACGACAGCATAGAGTCACCTTTTGGGAAATGAAGCTCATGATTTCAGTTACTCTTGAAAATTAATCGCTTTAAAACGGTAACTCATGATGAAGCACAAATTGTATTTACTCTTTACCCTATGAAATATGAACTGTTGTACCCATTGTCTCTATGTGGTAAGTAATGAACTTCATATGACCTGACAAGGATATATGGAGAAAGAAAGTAACACCTGCTGTGATCTCATTCAGTCACCGCAATGACAAATTATGCTCCATTCATTTACTGCATCTGCTATGACTGCAACAAGATTGTTCATTATGGCCAATGCCAAACAATATTATTATTTAATTGTGTATTCCTTAATATAGAAAAGGCATCTTTCTTATTTTTCTTCCACTTTCCGATACTGTACATTAAAGTACTAGGACATTTTCAGACTAGATACCAAAATATCATTCAACATTTCTTTTCTATATGAGGATCTATATCACTAATACTTTCCTGCATTTGATATTGCACGTTTCACTCTAGGCATCTAGCTGAAGCATCTCTCTGGGATTTTGGAGTAGTAACATGTAATTAAATCCTTTAAATGGAACACTAGATAGGACAACTTCAAAGGGAAAATCCAGGCAAAATTATCTCAAGTAGTATCGGATGGGTGCTCCATGGGCACACCACAGAAAATTAGTTGCAGTTGGCCTCAATGCAGTTGTGTGCCCCCTCTTGCAGGATCTGCTATTCTTTTAGCTTCATATGTCCTTATTTTTAAGAAAAAGGCTTTACATTTATGCAAATTATCTAATTTGTCAGTAGTATGTCAGTAGTATGTCAGTGTGCTTGGTTTACAATCCTTGATCACAGTGATAGATTAAGGACTGGAACATTGCTTAACCCCTTAAGGACGCAGCCATTTTGTAGCTTAAAGCTCAGCCCGATTTTTTGGATTCTGACTTGCGTGACTTTATATGAGATTGTTTTTTCCCCACATGTTTTAGTGGTAAATTTTGGCAGATAAGTTTTGCGTTTATTTACAAAAAAAAAGAAAATATGAGAAATTTTTTGAAAAATTTGCCATTTTCGAAATTCTAAATCATTGCGTTTTCAGGCAGATACATTTACCACCTAAATAAGTTGCTGAATAACATTTCCCATTTGTCTACTTTACATTTTCATAATTTTTGAAATGTTTGGATAATTTATTTTGACGTCACGCGGCTTACAAATAGAATATCGCTTTTCCGGATTTTCAGAATTGACTATTTTGGGGATAAATACAGTTTTGAATGAAATTTTACATATTTAGCATCAAAACCCCCTATATAATCTACCCATTTTCAAATCTGCACCCCTCAAGCTATCAGAAACAGCTTTTACGAAGATTGTTAACCCCATTGAATCAAAATGGAGGTGAAATTTAGAATGGTCATATTGTTCCCTTATACGTTCATTTAGCACTAAAATTTACACATTTCCAAAATATAAAAAGAGAAAACCCACCATACAATTTGTTCTGCAATTTCTCCTGAGTACAAAGACCCCCCCACACGTGGCTGTGACTTGTTTTATGGGCGCACAGTGAGATGCAGAAGGGAAGGAGAGCCCTGCAGCTGCCAGGATTTTAGTTTCCTCATTGGCCCCTTTTGAAGGCTATAAAATTTTTGCTTTTTCATTATTGGGGCCATGTGACGGCATTTTTTTTTGCAGGATGAGATGCTTTTTCCATTGTTACCATTTCGGGGTTGGTATCACCTATTGTTGAAAATTTAGGAACTTTTTTTGAGGGCAGGAGTAGAAAAGCATCAATTCTGTACTGGATTTTTTACTTTTTTTTTTTTTTGGTGTTCACCGTATAGACTAATAATCATGTTGTCTTTATTCTATGGGTTGATACGATTACGGGGATACCAGACATGAATATATTTTCTTACGTTTTACTAAATTTGTCAAACAAAACCCTAATGTGGGGAAAAATCTATCATTTATGTATTGCCGTCTTCCAAGTGGCATAACATTGTTACTTTTTTGGCTACGGAGCTGGTTGATGGCTTGTTTTTTGGGGGACATGTTGTACTTTGCACCAGTATCATGTCTGAGTACATATGGTTTTTTGATCGCATTTTATAGCATTTTTTGTGGGATTGAAAAGGTAAAAATCATAATTTTTGGAGGGTTTATAACAGATTTTTTTTACGGCGTTTATCGTGGGGGTTCAATAATGATTTACTTTTATTCTACGGGTTGTTACGGACGCGGTGATACTATATATGTGGGGTTTGTGTTATGATTTAGACTTTTTTTTGAGTTATATGTCTCTTTATATGTTTTGGGGGTTTGGGGCATTTTTAGTGATTTATGACTTTATTTTTTTATTGAATAACTTTTTTTTTTTTACTTTTTCACTTTTATACCATGGGACATGAACAAGCAATCATCTGATTGCTTCTTCATGATAATATTCTGCAATACTGATGTATTGCAGAGTATTATCAGTGTCAGCCTATACACTTGCATAGGCTGGCACTGTGCCAGTAAGATGACGTCACAGACGCCATCTTACCGGCAATTCTTGCAAGTAACTCTGGGGTCCAGATCGTACCCCAGAGTTGCTATAGCAACGATCGGTGCCCCCCGAAAACGGTTCGGGGGGGCCGATCGTGGGGGAAAGACCCCCCAGATGCATGTTAGATGCCGCGGTCGCGCTGACCGCGGCATTTAACGGGTTAAGCACCCGCGATCGGAGACAACTCCGATCGCGGGTGTTACACTGGGGTGCCGGCTATTAGTTACAGCCGGCACCCCGTGTTTCCCGATGCCGGTTTGGCTCTGATCCAGAGCCGAGCCGGCATAAGCGCCGTGGCGGATATATCCGCCACTGAGCGCTAAGTCACTGCGCTCCGTGGCGGATATATCCGCCACGGAGCGTGAAGGGGTTAAAGATAATATTGACAAGAAAATAAGCACCATATTATCAAAAGTTTGTCCCTTCAAATCGCCGGTCAGACCACATATGCAACATTCTTTACAGTTTTGGGCCCCAGTGTATAAAAAGGACATAGTTGAACTGGAATGGGTGCAGAGGAGAGCAACCAAGATTATTAGGGCAATGGTGGGATTAGAATTAGAATTACAGATTACAAAATTTATTCAGTTTAGAAGAAAGACAACTAAGGGGAGGCCTCATTACAATGTACAAATACCTACATGGGCAGTAAAGAGATGTTCCCAACATGCGGGTGTCCTCTATACAGGTGGTTCTACCATCGCCATAGACAGGGAATCTTTTATGTAAGAGCAGTGAGATTATATAACTCCCTGCTGCAGGAGGTTGTTAAGGCAGATAATATGTACATATTTAAGAGAGGCCTGGATGATTTTCTTGATAATGAAAACATCACATGTTTTCATTCTTAAAGGTTGGACTTGATGGACCTGTGTGTTTTTGCAACCTTATCTACTGTGATAAGATATGATGTACTATGATGTTACTAAGATATCAACATTTGATCCCCTTCTGTCTTTTTTACAATATTTTAAACTCATTACCTGTTTACTACAGGCAGTCCCCGGGTTACATACAAGATAGGTTCTGTAGGTTTCTTCTTAAGTTGAATTTGTATGTAAGTCAGAACTGTATATTTTATCATTGTAACCCCGGCCAAAATTTTTGTCGTCTCTGTGACAGTTGGATTTTAAAAATGTTGGATTGTCATCAGAACCAGGATTAACAATAAAGCTTCATTGCAGACGCCTTTGATAACTGTTACAGCTGTTTATTGTAGCCTATGGCTAAAGTACAATAAGTTACCAACATCCAGGGGCCCGTTTTTAACTAGGGGTCATCTGTAAGTCGGGTGTTCTTAAGAATCTGATTTTTTAAGAACTTTTTCTCATTCAATGCTTTTTCTTGATCTAACTGTAAAGCAATGAATTACATACAATTTTAGCATTTTAACCCCTTTCCATTGTGTGACATATCTGTAACACATGCATCGGCTGTGGGTGATTAGAGAGAGCTCACCGGCAGGGCCCTCTTCATAGCCAGTAAGTATTTGCTGCATATTGCAGCTAACACTTACTGGTAACACCCATGATCGGTGCAGCTTTGCCGGCAGAATTAAAGAGCCGGCGGTGCATGGGTGCTGCCCTCTTGGCTTGGATCGTCGCTCCCCATGATGTCATCAGGGACCGGCAATCCGTTGCTTTGACGGCCTTGGGTTAAGCAAAGACCCAAGGCTGTCTCTTTTTCCACAATATATTACAATGTGTAAGATCCCCATATACAGCCATACTAAAGTACCCTAGGGAGGCTGAAAAATATAATAGAAAAACAACACAAATGCATTTGGAACTATTTTACCGCTTCCCAGTACATGGCATGGCATATTAAATAACTGATTATGAAGTGCAGTTTGTTATGAAGAAAAGAAGCCCTCATAAATCTCCTTACATGGAAAAATTAAAAAGTTATGGACTTTTGAAGGTGGTGATAAAAAATAAAAATGTTAAAACCAAAAAGGCCTGGTCATTAAGCGGTAAAGTAACACTAGTTTTACATAAATTAACAGGGTAGTAAAGAGAGGGAAAGAAAAGTGGGTGGAGGGATGTAGGATGGTATATTCACCAGGATGTTAACTAGAATAAGGAGAGATCAGCATTTACTGAGAATGTAGTTCATGAGACCCAGGTTTGGTTGAATTTCCTAAGAGATCTTTCTTTGCATGAATCAACAGTATAAGTGACGCATGAATACCATTTCAGATAAATGTGCCTCCTTATAGCTTAGAGCTTAAAGTTCAATCACTGTTTACTTATAGGGCAAATATTTTTCTTGTAATTAGCAATGAACAGACCCATTGAGGTTTGGGTTTGCTGCGTGTAGACAAGAAAAGTTTGGTTTGGATACCAGAAACCAAACCCAATTCAACTATTACTAATAGTTTCATTATTTAATACCTGCTATAGGTGCCATTCTTCTTAGATGATCGCTACCTTGACATGGCTTTTCTAAGAGCATTTAAAGGGTAGACACAAACACTATGGGGCACATTTACAAAGGGCCTTGCCACAGTTTTCTGTCGGACTTTGCACGTTCTTTAAGGTGCAAACTGCTTGCAAAGGTATTTAAGAATTGTCTGCACCACATTTGTGTCGCACACAACCATTTTGTGGCATGGTTGCACTATGTTTCATGAGTCCAACAAAGCAAAGTCTGACAGAAATGTGTCACACACCCTATGTTAAAGTTACACCAAAAAAAAGTGGTACACATTGTTGGGGCAGTGCAGAGGGTGCCAGTTCATGCAGAATGGGTGCCAGAAATCCTGAATTTGGCACACTTTGCACTATACACAAGCAAACTGCACATGTGCCTCTATGTGTCAGCACCGATTGTAGGATCTACCGGCTTGGTTGAGCCTAAATGCCAAAGTTCTGGCTAAAGAAAGCACATAGCCAAAACACCAATTTACTTAACCAAATAATGTAAGGGAGAACTCACTTCATTTTTCACAATGGGATACAGATTGAATATGTATCCCACAGATCAGAAACATATAATTCACCGTAAAATATAGAAACACTAATTGTTCCAAGAGTAATTTAAAAGGCTACTTTATTTTTTTTTAAATATATAATCCACCAATTCTTTTCCTTTAACTGATGGAGGAGGTATCATTTGTATGAGCTATACTTGTTCTAAGCTTGCTTATAATGATTGGTTGTACCAGAGTGGCTCGGCATTGAGTAAAATGTACATCTAGACCAGTCTAGGTTACAAATTGCAGGTAAATGAACTTTTGCCACTCAGATTTATAACCATGAAGATTGTTTTATTTGCAGTAAATTTTAAACTAAAAAAATTGAAATTGTCAACTTTCTGTGTGTAGCTCAACTTTGATTTGTCTACAACATATGAACTCAAGGCAAATCCACAAATCCACACAGTGCCATGGTTTCATTCACATCCACCTCAGGGTTGTAGAGGATTTGAATCATGTGAATCCAGGCTTGCATACTTTTGAGGCTCAAACATTTATGCAAATTATTTTCTAAGGAAGACTTTATAGTTTGGAGCTATACCCGATAGCGACACAGTCAAACACAGTCGAATACAATTATAGAACTGGAATGTACAAGGACACTAGGGTAAAGGTTAAAGTGGACCTGTCACCTGAATATTGCCTCTAGGAGCAACTTAATAAAGTAATAAGCTCCCTATCCCTACCCCAGTAATAGCAATGTTAAATTGCTGGCTTTATCAGAACATACCAATAAAGCTAGCAAACACTGCACTACATAACTGCCTGAATGCTGGAATAAGCTTACAGTGGTTAGCCGCATTCATGAGGGGGCGGTGACTGGTGCATGATGCTTAGCCGTCATCATAGGCCTATATTTTGTGAGGGGCGGTCCGGGAGAGAAGCCAAGGAGCGCCTTGGACCGACCCCTCATGAATATGGCGGACCATTGTAAGCTTGGTCTGGCATTCAGATGACTGTGTAGTGCAGTGTTTGCTAGCTTTACCGGTATGTTCCAGTAAAGCTAGCGATTTAACACTGCTATTACTGGGATAAGGCTAGGGAGCAGTTCCTACAGGCAATACTCAGGGGACAGGTCCTTTTTACGGTTGTGGTTCTCCTTTGTCCCAAAGACTAACACAAGCATGCAACATTAATACGACGATATCATCTACGTAAAGTACACTGTAATGGCAGTTGTTGTGTAAACTTTTCTGTAGATTTGCTTCCATTTATAAGGTAATGACCATGGAAGAAAATGAAACAATTAAGAACTTTTACCCCCCCCCCCCCAATGTTATCACCTTTCCTTTGTAGTTTTAGTTTCTTATCTTATCTTGTCTCTTATCTGTTATTGTATTTTAATTTAATCCATTTAAACTTTTTTTTCTGAGAATAGCGGTACAACTGCCTTTTGATTCCATTATTGCTTTACAAAATAATAAAATAAAAGCAATCTACTGTAGGCACTGAAAGGACAAACACTGAGTTTGCTAAATATAGATTTAATTTTACATTTGTGCAACAAATGAATGTTTTTTTTGCACAGCAAGGTTAGTTCGGGACATATACTTACATGAAAATTACATTTGAAATATTCGTAATAAAAATAAAAAACTTTACCCAAATGATATTTTTCAGTTTGTGTTTCTCATCTATTCCATTTTAACTCTTTGTTTCATTGCAGCTAACCGGTAGGTAAAATCAAAAAAGTTCTTTTTTTGCCATTCATGTACACACTGCACCCCATCTTGACAGAACAAGCAAAAATGTAGATATTTAGATTATTTAATAAACAAGAAAAACATAACATAGCTATAAGTATTCAGACCCTTTGCTGCAACGCTCATCTTTAACTCTCTTGCTTTCCTTTTAATTCTGATCCTCCTTGAGATGGTACTACTCCTTCATTGGAGTCCAGCTATGTTTAATTACACTGAGTTGACTTGAAAGGCACACTCCTGTCTACTTAAGAACACACAGTGCATGCCAAAGCACATGAGAATCATGTGCTCTAAAGAACTGCCCAAGGAGCTCAGAGACAGTACTGTTGCAAGGAACAGATCTGGCCAAGGTTACAAAAGAATTTCTGCAGCACTCAAGAGTACAGTAACCTTCATAATTATTAAATGAAAGACATTTGGAATGATCAAACTCTTCCTCGACCTGGCTGTGCAGCCAAACTAAGAAATTGTCAAGAGCCATGCAGAGAGAAGTATAGAAGAACCCCAAGATCACTGTAAACAGTGATGCTCCAGAGATGCAGTAGGGATATTGGCGAATGTTCTACAAAGTCAACTATTACTGCACGTCTCCACCAGTTGAAGCTTCATGGCAGAGTCTGCTGATGGAAGACACATAAAGCACATGTAAGACTCCCAGACTATGGGAAATAAGATTCTCTGGTGTGGTGAGAAGAAGATTGAACTTTTTGGTATTAATTCTAAGCAGTATATGTGGAGAAAACCAGGCACTGCTCATCACCTGCCAAATACAATCCCAACAGTGAAACATAGTGGTGACAGCATCATGCTATGGGATGTTTTTAAGCTGCAGGAACAGGAAGAGTGGTTGAAATTGAAGGAAAGATGAATTACAGAGATCTCCTGGATGAAAACCTCTTCCAGAGTTCTCTGAACCTCAGACATCGGCCGACGGTTCACCTTCTAACAAGACAATGACCCTAAGCACACAGCTAAAATAACAAAGAAGTGGTCAGAGCCCTGACCTTAACCCATTTGAGCACTTAAATTAGCTGCAAGTTAGGCCCTGTACCTTAATTACAGTCATTTTTCACATATGCAAATTAGCTTTTCTGACTCCCCTGAGAGAGGAGAAGAGTCAGAGATACCATTGAACCATGCCCCATTATTCTGACTTACAGTTTTATGTCTCTTCAAATCTCTCTCTTTTAAATTAGTTTAGTTATGAATAGAGATGAGCGAACATGCTCGTCCGAGCTTGATGCTCGGTCGAGCATTAGGGTACTCGAAACTGCTCGTTACTCGGACGAATACTTCGCCCGCTCGAGAAAATGGCAGCTCCCGCCGTTTTGCTTTTTGGCGGCCAGAAACAGAGCCAATCACAAGCCAGGAGACTCTGCACTCCACCCAGCATGACGTGGTACCCTTACACGTCGATAGCAGTGGTTGGCTGGCCAGATCAGGTGACCCTGGGATAGACTAGCCGCTGGCCGCGCTGCTCGGATCATTCTGTCTCTGGATGCCGCTAGGGAGAGAGCTGCTGCTGGTCAGGGAAAGCGTTAGGGTGTTCTATTAGCTTACTGTTAGGCAGGAGTGATTCTCAAAGAACCCAACAGCCCTTCTTAGGGCTACAATAACGTTATACTTTTTTTATTTTAATTTGCATCTTTTACCATTTTGTGAGGAATTAGCAGGGGGACTTGCTACCGTTGTGTTTAGCTCTTAGTGGCACACATATCCATAGCAAAGACCGAAGTGGGAAAATTCAGTAGGGGTTGGATTTCTATTAGGCAATAACTCAGTGTCATCTCATCTGGCATAGTAGTGTGCTTCCTTTGATACTTGGCTAGAAAATAGCCATAGGAGAATACAAACAGCTTCTTGAAGCCTACAGTAGCGTTCTATATATTTGATTTCTGGTTGATCTGCTGGTGGCTTTAGTTTCTGCAGTGCATGTACTTGCCAATTCTGAGCAATTTGTAGTGAGACTTGCGACCGCTGTGTTCTGCGCTTAGTGGCGCACATATCCATAGCAAAGGCTGAAGTGGGAAAATTCAGTAGGGGTTGGATTTCTATTAGGCACTAACTCAGTGTCATCTCATCTGGCATAGTAGTGTGCTTCCTTTGATACTTGGCTAGAAAATAGCCATAGGAGAATACAAACAGCTTCTTGAAGCCTACAGTAGCGTTCTATATATTTGATTTCTGGTTGATCTGCTGGTGGCTTTAGTTTCTGCAGTGCATGTACTTGCCAATTCTGAGCAATTTGTAGTGAGACTTGCGACCGCTGTGTTCTGCGCTTAGTGGCGCACATATCCATAGCAAAGGCTGAAGTGGGAAAATTCAGTAGGGGTTGGATTTCTATTAGGCACTAACTCAGTGTCATCTCATCTGGCATAGTAGTGTGCTTCCTTTGATACTTGGCTAGAAAATAGCCATAGGAGAATACAAACAGCTTCTTGAAGCCTACAGTAGCGTTCTATATATTTGATTTCTGGTTGATCTGCTGGTGGCTTTAGTTTCTGCAGTGCATGTACTTGCCAATTCTGAGCAATTTGTAGTGAGACTTGCGACCGCTGTGTTCTGCGCTTAGTGGCGCACATATCCATAGCAAAGGCTGAAGTGGGAAAATTCAGTAGGGGTTGGATTTCTATTAGGCACTAACTCAGTGTCATCTCATCTGGCATAGTAGTGTGCTTCCTTTGATACTTGGCTAGAAAATAGCCATAGGAGAATACAAATAGCTTCTTGAAGCCTACAGTAGCGTTCTATATATTTGATTTCTGGTTGATCTGCTGGTGGCTGTAGTTTCTGCAGTGCATGTACTTGCCAATTCTGAGCAATTTGTAGTGAGACTTGCGACCGCTGTGTTCTGCGCTTAGTGGCGCACATATCCATAGCAAAGGCTGAAGTGGGAAAATTCAGTAGGGGTTGGATTTCTATTAGGCACTAACTCAGTGTCATCTCATCTGGCATAGTAGTGTGCTTCCTTTGATACTTGGCTAGAAAATAGCCATAGCAATAGGATAGGATTGTTTGGTTCTAAAAACTCAAAAAAAAACAAAAAACACAAAAAAAAACAAAAAACACAAAAAAACACAAAAAAAAACAAAAAAAAGTAAAAAAAAAAAAAAAGTTATAACTCTCATTTTAAAAATGTTTAACCCCAGGGCTAGGGGTAGAGGACGAGGGCGGGGACGTGGGCGTCCAACTACTGCAGGGGTCAGAGGCCGTGGTCCTGGGCGGGGTGAGACACCACCTGCTGATGAGGGAGCAGGGGAACGCCGCAGAGCTACACTCCCTAGGTTCATGTCTGAAGTTACTGGGACTCGTGGTAGAGCACTGTTGAGGCCAGAACAGTGCGAACAGGTGATGTCGTGGATTGCTGACAATGCTTCGAGCAATTTGTCCACCACCAGTCAGTCTTCCACGCAGTCCACCCATGTCACCGAAATCCCCACTCCTCCAGCTCCTGCACCTCAGCCTCCTCCCCCCCAGTCTGCCCCCTCCCAGGAAAATTTGCCATTTGAACCGGCATACTCTGAGGAACTGTTTTCTGGACCCTTCCCACAGTCACAAACCACTTGTCCGGTTGCTGCTGAGCAATTTTCCGATGCCCAGGTTTTCCACCAGTCACAGTCTGTGGGTGATGATGACCTTCTTGACGTAGTGGAAGTGTGTAAAGAGGTGTCCGACGATGAGGAGACACGGTTGTCAGACAGTGGGGAAGTTGTTGTCAGGGCAGGAAGTCCGAGGGGGGAGCAGACTGAGGGATCGGAGGATGATGAGGTGACAGACCCAAGCTGGGTTGAGAGGCCGGGTGAACACAGTGCTTCTGAGACGGAGGAGAGTCCTCGACCTGAACAGGTTGGAAGAGGCAGTGGTGGGGCCAGACGGAGAGGCAGGGCCAGAGCTGGTGCATCAGCGCCACTGTCAACTAGTGAAGCTCCCGTGGTGAGGGCTCTTGCGGCGAGGGCTAGATCTTCAGAAGTGTGGAGGTTCTTTAAGGAAACACCGGATGACCGACGGACTGTGGTGTGCAACATTTGCCAAACCAGGCTCAGCAGGGGTTCCACCACTACTAGCTTAACTACCACCAGTATGCGCAGGCATATGAATGCTAAGCACCCCACTCAGTGGCAACAAGCCCGTTCACCTCCGGCCGTGCACACCACTGCTCCTTCCCCTGTGTCAGCTGCTAGTCAGCCCCCTGCCCAGGACCCTGGCCCAAAAACCCCATCGTCGCCTCCACGATCCTCCACAGCATCCACCAGCGTTCAGCTCTCCATACCCCAGACGCTGGAGCGGAAACGCAAATATAGTGCAACCCACCCGCACGCCCAAGCCCTTAATGTGCACATCTCCAGATTGCTTAGCCTGGAGATGCTGCCCTATAGGCTAGTAGAGACCGAGGCCTTTCGCAACCTCATGGCGGCGGCCGCCCCTCGGTATTCGGTCCCCAGCCGCCACTACTTTTCCCGATGTGCCGTCCCAGCCCTGCACCAGCACGTGTCAGACAACATCATCCGTGCCCTGACCAACGCCGTTTCTGACAAGGTCCACCTGACCACGGACACGTGGACGAGTGCTGCCGGGCAGGGCCACTATATATCGCTGACGGCACATTGGGTTAACTTGGTGGAGGCTGGGACCGAGACTGACCCTGGGGCTGCTCATATACTGCCGACGCCGAGGATTGCGGGGCCTACCTCGGTCCAGGTGTTTCAGGCCTACTATGCCTCCTCCTCCTCCCACCCCTCCTCCACCTCCTCCTCCGAACTACCATCCGTGGGCACGGCGCCATCAGTCGGTAGCTCTAGGCACAGCAGCAGTGCCGTCGCTAAGCGACAGCAGGCGGTGCTCAAACTGCTGAGCCTAGGTGACAAAAGGCACACCGCCCAAGAGCTATTACAGGGCATCACGGCGCAGACTGATCTGTGGCTGGCACCGCTGAACCTCAAGCCGGGAATGGTTGTGTGTGACAACGGCCGTAACCTGGTGGCGGCTCTGCAACTCGGCAGACTGACACATGTGCCATGCCTGGCCCATGTGTTAAATCTGATAGTGCAGCGTTTCCTCAAGACATACCCCAATCTGTCTGATTTGCTCACGAAGGTGCGCCGCATCTGTGCGCATTTCAGGAAGTCCAGCCCAGATGCTGCCACTCTCAGGGCAGCGCAGCGCCGCCTCCAACTGCCCGCTCACCGACTGTTGTGCGACGTGCCCACGAGGTGGAATTCAACACTGACCATGTTATCCAGAGTTTACCAGCAGCGCAGAGCGATTGTAGACTGCCAGATGTCAACTTCCACCAGAACTGGTAGTCAGGTCAGTCAGCTTCCTCAAGTCTACAATGAGGAGTGGACGTGGATGTCTGATATCTGTCAGGTGCTGAGTAACTTTGAGGAGTCAACACAGATGGTCAGTGGCGATGCCGCCATCATCAGCCTCACCATCCCGCTGCTTGGCCTGTTGAAAAACTCTCTGGTCAGCATGAAGTCGGAAGCTTTGCGCTCGTCACAAGAGACGGGGGAAGAATATTCCCTTGTTGATAGCCAAAGCACCCTGAGGTCTGTTTCTCAGCGCATATCGGAGGAGGTGGAGGTGGAGGAGGATGAGGAGGAAGAGGAGGAGAATGTTGGCGAGACACAAGAGGGGACCATTGTTGAGTCCTTCACTGTTCAGCGTGTATGGGCAGAAGAAGAGGAGTTGGAGGAGTTGGAGGAGGAGGAAATGGACAGTCAGGCCAGTGAGGGGAGTGAATTCTTACGCGTTGGTACTCTGGCGCATATGGCAGATTTCATGCTAGGCTGCCTATCCCGTGACCCTCGCGTTCAAAGAATTTATTCCAGCACCGATTACTGGGTGTTCACTCTCCTGGACCCACGGTACAAGCAAAATCTTGCCACTCTCATCCCTGCAGAGGAAAGGAGTGTGAGAATGCATGAATACCAGCAGGCCCTGGTGCACAAGCTGAAACAGTATTTCCCTTCTGACAGCGCTAGCGGCAGAGTGCGTAGTTCTGCGGGACAAGTAGCGAGGGAGAGTAGGCGAGCAGGCAGCTTGTCCAGCACTGGCAAGGGTACGCTTTACAAGGCTTTTGCCAGCTTTATGTCACCCCAGCAAGACACTGTCACCTGTCCCCAGTCTCGGCAGAGTAGGGCTGATCTTTACAGAAAGATGGTGAGGGAGTACGTAGCTGACCATACCATCGTCCTAAATGATCACACAGCTCCCTACAACTACTGGGTTTCAAAGCTGGACATGTGGCACGAACTGGCGCTGTACGCCTTGGAGGTTCTTGCCTGCCCTGCCGCTAGCGTCTTGTCCGAGCGGGTTTTCAGTGCAGCTGGTGGCATCATCACCGATAAGCGTACACGCCTGTCGACTGACAGCGCTGACAGGCTGACGCTTATTAAAATGAATAAAGGCTGGATTTCTCAGAATTTCCAATCTCCACCAGGTGAAGGAAGCTCAACCTGAATAATTGATCCACTCCTCCTCCTCCTCCTCATTTTCCTCCTTCTCCTCCTCTTTGTACAGTAAAGCAGAGGAAAATGGCTATTTTTTGACAGGGCCCACTGGCTCTTGCTATACTTCATGCATTTAATTTTTCTGGAGGGCCACCTACCCGGTCCTCTGTTTGAAACAATTTTTGTGAGTGCCACATACAGGCACTCAATCTATTCCATTTTTCTGGAGGGCCACCTACCCGGTCCTCTGGTTTGAACAATTTTTGGGACTGCCACATACAGGCACTCAATCTATTCCATTTTACTGGAGGGCCACCTACCTGCTCCTCTGGTTTGAAGAATTTTTGGGACTGCCACATACAGGCACTCAATCTATTCCATTTTACTGGAGGGCCACCTACCTGCTCCTCTGGTTTGAAGAATTTTTGGGACTGCCACATACAGGCACTCAATCTATTCCATTTTACTGGAGGGCCACCTACCTGCTCCTCTGGTTTGAAGAATTTTTGGGACTGCCACATACAGGCACTCAATCTATTCCATTTTACTGGAGGGCCACCTACCTGCTCCTCTGGTTTGAACAATTTTTGGGACTGCCACATACAGGCACTCAATCTATTCCATTTTACTGGAGGGCCACCTACCTGCTCCTCTGGTTTGAAGAATTTTTGGGACTGCCACATACAGGCACTCAATCTATTCCATTTTACTGGAGGGCCACCTACCTGCTCCTCTGGTTTGAAAAATGTTTGGGACTGCCACATACAGGCACTATCCAAATTAAATTGTCTCCATAGCAGCCTCCACACGTTGTCTCCATTGCTACCTCCAAAAGTCGTCCATATAGCTGCCTCCATACATCGTCCCTTTATCAAACGAGGTGTGTCAGGCAGAAATTTGGGTTGTTTTCATGGATTCCACATCAAAGTTGTTAACTTTGTCGCCACCCTGCTGTGTTATCCACAAAATATACTGGCAAACTTTTACCATTTAGGGATATTATTTCAGCGCTTCTTGCGCATCTGTTTACATTCCCCTCACCCGGCATATCCTAAACTTATAAGAACGCTACTACACTTGATCTTATACAAAAGGTTCTTAGAAGTGCTGTTTGGGGAGTAGCCTAGAGACAGGGGCTTGGATTGGCGAAAGCTCGCCTGGCAGCGGAACGCCAGCTCCATGCGCATCATGCGCTTCTTGCGCATCTGTTTACATTCCCCTAACCCGCCATATCCCAAACTTATAAGAACGCTACTACACTTAACTTGGTGCAGGCTGGGACCGAGTCTGACCCTGGGGCTGGTCATATACTGCCGACGCAGAGAATTGCGGGGCCTACCTCGGTCCAGGTCTCAAAGGCCTACTATACCTCCTCCCACCCCTCCTCCACCTCCTCCTCCTCCGAATTACCATCCGTGGGCATGGCGCCATCAGTCGGTAGCTCTAGGCACAGCAGCAGTGCCGTCGCTAAGCGACAGCAGGCGGTGCTGAAACTGCTGAGCCTAGGCGATAAAAGGCACACCGCCCAAGAGCTATTACAGGGCATTCCACATCAAAGTTGTTAACTTTGTCGCCACCCTGCTGTGTAATCCACAAAATATACTTGCAAACTTTTACCATTTAGGGATATTATTTCAGCGCTTCTTGCGCATCTGTTTACATTCCCCTCACCCGCCATATCCTAAACTTATAAGAACGCTACTACACTTGATCTTATACAAAAGTGCTGTTTGGGGAGTAGCCTAGAGACAGGGGCTTGGATTTGCGAAAGCTCGCCTGGCAGCGGAGCGCCAGCTCCATGCGCATCATGCGCTTCTTGCGCATCTGTTTACATTCCCCTCACCCGGCATATCCTAAACTTATAAGAACGCTACTACACTTGATCTTATACAAAAGTGCTGTTTGGGGAGTAGCCTAGAGACAGGGGCTTGGATTGGCGAAAGCTCGTCTGGCAGCGGAGCGCCAGCTCCATGCCAAGATCCAACTAACATAGTTTTAACTGCAGCACCTTTAATCTACTACTAGTTCACTGCCTCCATACATGGTCCCCTTATCAAACGAGCTGTGTCAGGCAGAATTTTGGGTTGTTTTCATGGCTTCCATGTTAACTTTGTCGCCACCCTGCTGTGTAATCCACAAAATATACTGGCAAACTTTTATCATGTACCGATATTATTTGAGCACTTCTTGCTCACCTCCTTTGGTTCCTCTCTGCCACCCATTGGTTTGAAGCCTGAGTCCATTTAGGGTATGTCGCCATGACACTCTCTAGCCTGCTGCCGCTGCCTCTGCATGCCGTCCCCTATAGTGTCAGGGTCAATTATTGCATGTTTTAGATACTATCTAGCTTCATTCTGTCACTCTGTCATGGCCATGCTGTTGCCCATAATTTTGGCATAATGGTGCGTTTAAGCAGCCTCAGAGGCATCCATGCATGCTGCCCCTGCTGTTTCCTGTCCATTTCCGTGGTGTTTCCATCCTTTTCTGAGGTTCCCAGGTGTTTGGCCAAGCTTCCCTGTGCAGAGCCTTGGTCCCCTTGAAAAATGCTCGAGTCTCCCATTGACTTCAATGGGGTTCGTTATTCGAGACGAGCACTCGAGCATCGGGAAAAGTTCGTCTCGAATAACGAGTACCCGAGCATTTTAGTGTTCGCTCATCTCTAGTTATGAAATTTGTATTTCTATCTGTTTTAGTAAATGAACTAAACTGTTGACAGCAATACTGCCCATCTGTGAATAAAACATTTATGAAAATAGAACTCTGTAGGACGTATCACTGGGAATGATTTGCAGCTTTGTTGTGCTTGTCAACACCACTTATTTACTTTTAAACGTTTTTCAGATTAATTAAGCAAAATGTGCAAAAATGTTGTCTTAAGTTGCACCAAAAATGGAGCTCAAGCTAGGAACATATTTTAAAACTGTATTTTAGACTATGTTTATATTTACATATAGATATATACACTTTTTGAAAAAGTTCTGTGTGAGTTTTGTGAAAACATTTTGGACATTTTTCCCCTCAGTCTTTTTCTGGAATTGAGCTCAGGGTATTTATACATGGGTAGTTGTTGTACCTGGGTTCTGGAGACTAAGAAGACTCCATGGCTGTTCTCCCTCTTAAAGGGGATATTGTGGATTTAAAAAAAAACGTTATATATGGCTGGGGGCTATAAAACAATAAAAATTTTATGCGCACCTCCTCCTGTGCTCCCGTTCACCCAACTATCACTGTTGTGTCTTGGTTTCTTTACAGAGGCTACTGATGCTATCCCGACCACAGCCATATGCAAACTAGTTTCAGGCTATAGCATGCATGGGGCAGTGATTGAGTCATCAGCTCTGACCTCTGCAAACAGAGATCCTACGGTGACACTGCTGACGGTAACAGCAGTGGAGGAGGTGAGTATGACAGGTATATTGCTTTTGATGCCCCCCCACCTCAGCCTTAAATGACTTTTTTTTTAATTCCCAAACAACCCCTTCAATAAAACAAGCAAGTAAGTAGGGGATTATTTTTGATGTCTTTAATTTTGATGCATTCAATTTTTATTTAGTGGTTATTTGTGTTATATCTAGGACAAAGTACATTCACAATAAATCTGTCAGTATGTGCATTTCTCAAGCCTGCATAATAAAGGTAAATAGGTTAAGTGGTATAACACAAAAAACCCCAAACATGTTACTTCAAAATAATTACTTGCAAAATAATGATGTTATGACATAACAGATTTCAAACGAGTTCACCCTAAAGATACAGTTATGATTAATGAGGAGATTCTGAGTCATGGCAAGTTCCTTGGAGGGAAGAAAATAGGTCGTTGTTTTCATAATTACAGATTTTTAAGAAAACAAAATTAGCAAATTTATCAGAGTTCATGAAAAATTAAGCAGCCACTCGGTCAAATATATATTTCGTTTATTTCTTAATGTTTTCAATAACATATTTGTAATAATATATATTCAAGTATTTTTCTAATACTTTTAAATATTTCATAAACTTTATTCCATCTGTCATTAGGTTAACGATATGTAGGTTTTTTCTGAATAACCTGTGTAGGAAGATAGTACTTAAAAATTCATGTTTACTGGCATGTTCTTATATTCAGTTATGTGGAGACAGGATGCAGTAAAAACCTGCAATAACATAATTATGTCAGTGAATTTCCACAATTAGAAAAGTGATGGGCTGCAGTGGAAACACAATCTATATATGATTCCAATGCATTAAATACGCAAAGTAAAAAAATAAAAAATAAAACACCTCGGATGCAGATATTACTTCTCTTGATACCTATTAATGGTTAGAAGTGATAGAAATGAAGAATAAATATTTTTAGAACTTAAATATTAAAGGAAACCTACCACTGCTAATGGTAGGTATTAGCTGTAAACACCGGGCACCAGCTCAGGGTGAGCTGGTGCCGGACCTTACCTTTGCTAGTGTTTTAAACCGCGATATTGCGCCGCCGAAGATGCTTCGGGGCTGTTCATCAAAATGTGTTTAAACCGCGATATAGCGGTTTAAAACACTAGCAAAGTTAACCCCCGGCACCAGCTCACCCTGAGCTGGCGCCCTGTGTTTACAGCTAATACCTACCATTACCAGTGGTAGGTTTCCTTTAAAGAAAATCACATAGTATTTTTAAAACTAATTCCCAATCTGATTTTATAATCAAAATTACAGCTTCCACTGACTTAAAAGTAGATAATAGAATACCTGGCTCCCTGCCAGCAAACTGGATTCTGTGCAAGGTTTCAATCCCTAAGTCATCATCATTATCTCCTTTCTGCTATTGCTTCCTCCCTCCATCCAACCTCTCCACTCCCTCCTGCAGATGTGAGTTGACCTTTTTGGAGCACGAGGTCAGAAGGAGGAGGGAAGAAGGTGGAAGAAGAGCTAGCAGAGCAGGGAGGACAAAATTATGATGATACAGGGACTGTAGCCTTGCACAGACATCCCTAAGACTCGATCCAGTTTTCTGGCAGCAAGACAGATATACTGTTTCCAACTTTTATATGTGAGTGGAAGCCATAATGTTAATTATATAATCAGATTGGGAATTTGTATCAAAAAAGACTATGGAAAATTGTCATTAGTTGAAACTCAAATTCTGATGACAGGTTTCCTTTAAACACAGATTTGTCCCTAATTAAATTACACTTCCAAAAATGAAGACAAAAATAGCTTTATGTTATGCTGTCTGCTGTGGAGGATACAACTTTAAAAAAATCGCAAATTTTTGTAAAAAAATGTGCAAATCCAAAAGCTATGCACCACAAGTTGCATTGGAAATATGAAAAAAAAATGCACAAAAAGCAAACTGTTCAACAATGTGCGACTTTTGTGCACTAAAATTAGAAAGAAAAAAAATTCTAAATCTTCCCTCTGTGTCCTCAAGGGAAGAAGGCTATAACTAATTTGGCACAATGGATGAGCTTGAGGCTTTTGTATTACAGGAACAGTTAGATTTAGTTGATGTAGCAGAGACATGTTTAGATGAATCACATGATTGGGGTGTTAAATATTTACAGTTTTACACTTTTTTGGAAAGACAGGTAAATAGGAGGGGAGGTGGTGTATGTCTGTATGTCAGAGGAGACTTTAAAGCGATTGTGAATGAGACAGTGGTCTCGAAGAGTGTGAGGAGGCTGAAACTTTGTGGGTTGAAATTCAAAGCCAAGAGAACTTTGAGAAAATTATTTTTGGTGTAATTTATAGACCCCAAATACCTCTGAGGAAATAGAGGGTTACCGATATATAAAGATAGAGCGGGCTGCTCATGAGGGGACTGTAGTGATCATGGGAGGATTTAACTTTCCAAATATAAACTGGGGTTAGGGCTCTTCTTCATCTGTGAAGGGGAGATACTTTATCAACTTTCTGCAGAGTAATTTTATGGTACAGCTTGTAGAAGATCCCACAAGAGGTGATGCTTTGTTGGACTTTGTGATTTCTAACAATGCAGAGATTGTCCAAAACGTCACTGTCCGGGAAACCAGGGAACAGCGATCATAATATAATTATTTTCCTCTTAAACTGTGGAAAGCAAAAACATGTGGCAAAACTGAAATCATTGAGTTTTAAGAAGGCTAATTTCCTGAAATTCAGGGCTCCACTGCAGGATATAGAATGTGATCTGATACTGTCACATGATGATACAAATGTTAAATGGGAGAAATTCACATCTATACTGGGTCATTATACTTCTATATTTATTCCTATAGGTAACAAGTGTATACGGGTTAGATTACAGCCCACATGGCTTACTGCTACAGTTAAAAGGGCAATGAATAATAAAAAGAGAGCATTAGAAATATAAATCTAATGGGTCGCCTGAAGCCTTCAATAATTACAAAACACCAAAATCTGTAAGAAGAAAATAAAATCAGTCAAATTACAACATGAAAGACAGTTGGCCAAAGATGGCAAAACAAATCCTAAGAATTTTTTTAAGTATAAACTCGAGTATAAGCTGACCCAAATATAAGCTGAGGCCCCTAATTTTAAGCCGAGGGTGGGAAATGCATTGGTCACAGCCCCCCCCCCAGTATATAGCCAGCAAGCTCCCTGTAGTATATAGCCAGCCAGCAACCAGTAGTATACAGCCAGCTCCTGTAGTATATAGCCTGCCAGCCCCCTTTAGTATATAGCCATCCCATTGTAGTATAAAGCTAGCCCCATTTAGTATATAGCCAGCCCCCATTAGTATACAGCCATCCTTAGTAGTATATAGCCCATCAGCTCCCTTTAGTATATAGCCATCCCCCTTTAGAATACAGCCAGCCAGCCCCCTGCAGTATACAGCCAGCCAGCCCCCTGCAGTATACAGCCATCCTGCCCCCAGTAGTAAACAGCCAGTCCCCTGTAATATACAGCCTGCCTGTCCCCTGTAGTATACAGCCAACCCATCCAGTACTTAAAAAAAATAAACTTACATAAGCACCTTCAGGTGGTTCTGATGTCGGTGTGTCTCCCCTTTTGTGTTCTCTGCAGCTGTACTTCTTTCTCCGGTCTTCTGTAACAGCCAGCAGAGAGGCGGCCATGCGCTCTGCCGGCCAGCGCATACTACGATGAGGATGCTGATGACATCATAGTGTGCACCGGTTACAGAAGACTGAAGAAAGAAGAGGAGCAGCGGGGAAGACAGAAGAGGAGCTGCGCCGACACCGGGGAGCCACGCTGAGCATCTGGGTTGCTGTAGGGTGAGTATGTAAGTTTATTTTTGTTATTGACTCGTATATAACCCGAGGTGAGGTTTTTCAGCACATTTTTGTGCTAAAAAACTCAGCTTATACACGAGTATATAAGCCAATAAAAAAAATGGGTCAGAGCTGGTGGGACCCCTGTATTCCGAAAAAGGGACATTGGTGACTGGAGATCAAGAGAAGGCAGTGATACTAAATGGGTTTTTTAGCTCAGTTTGTACAATAGAAGAAAGAACTTCTGACATGGGAGGTGCCAGTGTGGGTGATACATCCTGTAATATACTGGACTGGCTGAAATAGGCATGATCCAATCTAAGCTCAATAAAATCAATGTGCACAAGGCTCCTGGACCAGATGGGTAAGACTCCAGAGTTCTTAAGGAACTCAGTTCTGTTAATGCTGTGCCACTGTATAAAATTTACAGAAATTCCCTAATGACTGGTATGGTGCCAAGTGACTGGTGCAAGGTGAATGTGGTGCCATTATTTAGAAAAGGCTCTAGAACTTCACCAAGAAAAATTACATGTCCTTAAGCTTAACATCCATTGTGGTGAAAATATTGGAGGGGTTACTAAAAGACTACATACAGGAGAATGTGACATCAATTAGTATAAGAAGTGAAAGCCAGCATGGGGTTACTAAGGATCGAAGTTGTCAGACTAACCTGATCTGCTTCTATGAAGAGGTGAGCAGATGCTTGGACAGTCGAGTTGCTGTGGATATTATGTTCTTGGACTTGCAAAGGCATTTGTCTCATGGATGCCTGATGGGTAAAAATACCCAAATGGCAGGAATCATTTGCAATTAGATTGAAAACTGGCTGAAGGATCGTATGCAGAGAGTTGTAGTCAATGATTCCTACTCGGATTGGTCACCAGTTATGAGTGGTGTACCCCAGGGTTTTGTGCTTGGCCCACTACAATTTAATTTATTCATTAATGATATAGAGGAAGGAATTAATAGCACTCTGTCTATTTTTGCAATTGACACCAAGTTGTGTAATCTAATACAGTCTATGGAGGATGTTCATAGGCTGCAGGTTGACTTGGACAAACTGAGTATTTGGTCATCCACTTGGAAAATAAGGTTCAATGTGGATAAATGTAAGGTTAATAATCCACATGCAAGATATGTCCTTGGGGGAGTATATCTGGGAGAGTCCCTCCTTGAGAAGGACCTGGGGGTACTAGTAGATCATAAATTAAATAACAGCATGCATATCAATCAGCTGCCTCTAAAGCCAGCAACATTTTTGTCTTGTATCAATAGTGGTATGGACTCTCTGGATAGGGATGTAATATTACCACTGTACAAGGCATTGTTTCGGCCTCACCTGGAATATGCCATCCAGTGCACCGGTCCATAAATAGGATGCCCTGGGGCTGGAGAGGGCACAATGAAGAGCGACCAAAATGATACAGCAGTGGTGGCAAACCTATGGCAATGGTGCCAGAGGTGGCACTCAGAGCCCTTTCTGTGGGCACTCGGGCCATCGCCCCAGCACACCAGACAGGACTTGAAGAATCTTCCTGCCGTTCCAAGCAACTTAAAAGATGCTGCTGTCAGTCATATTTTCATACTTACTTCTCTACTTGGGACTGTAGGAAGAGGGAGAATGAATAATGCCAAATTATCTTTGGAGGACCTCCTGTTGGCCCCTACAGGTCTACAGAGGGACACTGGAAAGAAGCTAAAATGATGCAAGTTTTCAATCTTTCTACTGTGTTGCTGTCTTCAGGAGGCCAATATGATTGTTGAAGAACAGGGAGCAGTAAGTTACTGCATTAATTTTTGGTTGGCACCTCACAATAAATAAGGGGAGATTTGGGTGTCTTTTTGGGCACTCGGCCGCTAAAAGGTTCGCCATCACTGTGATAAGGGGTAAGGAGGGTCTTGGTTATGAGGAAATATTTAGACAACTAGATTTATTAAGTCTGGAAAAGAGACGACTAAGAGGCGTACATGATTAAGTTATATATATATGAAAGGTCCCTACAAAATATATGGTGGAAAGTTGTTCCAGATTAAATCAAATCAAAAGACAAGGGGGCACCATCTCCATCTGGAGAAAACAAGGTTTAATCATCAGAGGCGAGAGGGCTTTTTTACTATGAGAACTGTCAATCTGTGGAATAGTCTGCCTCAGGCGCTGGTCACAGCAAGGACCGCAGAGAGCTTCAAGAAGGGCCTAGTTGCCTTTTTACACCTAAATAAGATAGCCAGTTATGTTATATAGAATTGTTTCCCCTAGATCCCTTCCTCATCCAATTCCTTATCTTTCTTGTTGAACTTGATGGATATGTGTATAATCTATGATACTATGAATTCAATAAACTGTGATTCCAATGTTTTCTTTTAGTACTTTGACCTATTTGATTCCCTTTGCACATACACACAATAAATACATTTTATAACCTATTTTTAGGTTCATACCCTGTTTCCCCTGAAAATAAGACAGTGGGGCACATGTATCATACACCTGGCTTTTAAGACTTTTCTTGGCTTTCCTGCTGATCACATATATCTTAACAGTTTTTCTTTATTGATACATGTTGTGTTTGGTCTCTAGTGAATTTGCAACTTTTTAAAACAAAAGTCACAAAAAGTCTCCAAAAGTCGCAAACAGTTCCTGGCTAATTGCTACACCTGGCCAGTGGCATCCGTAGATTTGCCCAAAAATTTTTACTAATAGTAATGTATGGATTGCGGTGGTAGTTCTGTAGCAATGACCCCCTCTAGGTCTTGTTTTCATTGCAGACCTTATATTTCTAAGCTTTAAAAAAATGAGCTGGGTCTTATTTTTTTTTTTGGGGGGGGGGGGTTATTTTGAAGGAAAAAGGGTATCATCTAATTATGGATGCGATTTAACAATGTGATTTATTCTGACCACTCAAGAGAACGTTACTTTTATATGGCTGGGGTGACGCCTCCAGAGCCCCTTAGGCTGATTTGTATAATTTTAAACAAGGACATAGGGATTCAAAAAAAAGAGTGGATCCTGACCGCAGGGAGGGTCTATTTAAGTCTACTTGGATTACAATCCTTGATCCTGGTGGTAGATGTCCTTTAAGATTTCATCAGATATATGTTCATTATTCTAATTGATTATTGACTCATTTTTGGTTATTCAGTGAATATTTCAATATATTAACTGTATGCAATTTAGAGAATAGAGCTGGATTACTCCTTTCCTACACTAGACACATTGTCAGGATAAAGTTTATGTTTATTCGCACATCTTTCTTAACAGGGTTTCAGCTGTTTTCTTTCCTTGGCTTACGACTTATAGGAACATAGGGGGCACATAATTTAGCTGCTTTATTGCTACATTAGGCTGCCGAGTATTTGTTTTTCAGGCCATTTACTCTGTGAGTTTTAGAAGTATATTATTTATGCTTAACCATGCACTCTGTTTCTTGTGTAGAGGATGTTCCAGGCAAAAATGTGAATGTTAAGCTCAATAATTGCATATAATGATGAAAATTCCCCAGTTTTTTTTTTTTTTTAACCTTCTGTTTCTTCATCATATTTCATTTTTAATAAAGTATTGTTTTGTGGCTATATGAGCACCTCAGTACACCTAATTCATCTAGATTTGCCTAGAAACACACAGTGATTTAACTTTTTGCCTAGGCCTCCTATTTAGTGTGATTTAAAAAATAAGGGCAGGAGAGATCATAAAAGTGACTTTGTGAATATTTGTGGCTTAACATTCCATTGAATAGTTTATCATATGAGAATATATAATATATTTTCTGTTATTTTGACCCTGAATCCGAAGGTTATAGAAAACGAATTCAGACCAAAAGAACCATTTATCTCGTGCCATTTTAAACCAGTAGGTAGAGATGAGCAGGCTTAAAGTTGCGGTTTGGGTGTGTCCCGTGTAAACCGGAAACTTTGTCAGCGGATACGGCAAATTGAGACTCCTTGCTACTAGCCATGACTGCTATCAGCCATGGGGACAGACCATTTCCCTGATGTACGATCTAAAATGAACTGCTGTGCCTCATTAATACAGTAAACTTCTCGTTTATGATTGAAAATGATAAATGTATGTCTTTTGCAGTAAAATGTAAATTGAGGGACTGGCTAAATGTAAATTGAGAAACCTGTTACTTAATCAAGTCATGTGATCACAGCAGCACAGGACTGGATACCAGAATCTGGAAAGTACTGCAATAAGAGATGGGCAAGTGTATTTATAACAGAGAGACAAAGGGGGCCATCTTCTCTTTTTAATTCTCTTATATTTGAGACTTACTTTGGTGCATTTGCATGTTTAAAAAGATGCAATTTTGGTGCAAAAAAATTCTTGAGTCTTGAGCAGGCATAGGCAAATATTTACAAGGGAGTTGTAGAAAAATTTGCAACTTTTTTTCTTTAAAAAGGTGCAAAAAGCAACAGACACACATGCTTGATATATAATGAAAAGGAAGAACTGGTGGTCGGCACAGCTATCACTGTAGCTCGAGTTAGAAATCAATGGCTGCGTAAGTAGAGAGTTGGCATCAGGAAGACAATAGTCCAGGGTGCTCATCCAATGTAGATGTTCACAGTAAATGCAAGTAGCAAGAGAGAAGGAAAAAAGAGAAGACAGATTTGCTACTGCTCCAATTATTATGAACCATAGGTAACTTGGCAAACAGATATCAGTTAATTTGTGGACTATGAAAGTGGAATATAAATTCCAGCAGCAGGCAATGGTGCTCTATTCCCAATGTAAAGGAGAATTTGAAACTTGCAAGCAAAAATGGAGCGCAGAAAAAAGGAATGGCACTCACTATCTTAGTAGTGTATTTATTAGTGAATACTTAATAACTTTATACAGACATGACAGAAGCCATAACAGGGAGGGATGAGAAAACAAAGGTGCAGGGCTTCCCATCAAGACAAAACGACAACTGTTTTGCGCTATATATCGCTTTATCCGGTACGCTTGTGTGTAGAGGAATAAAAGGCTCAAGCTCTTATAGCTCCCTATTCGCCAGCCTACTCGGTCTCATTGGTCACTTTTCTTATTGTTTATTGGTGAGTTGCCTGTCTGTTAATCACTCAGGACATGCCTACATAATATGCTGCAGCTGGGGGCACAAAAAAACACCTTATGTGAGACACTTGTCTACCTGGCCGGGGGTTGTCGGCTATCCGCCTCACGCGATATGTCTGCGGGGCATGCGCACAAAGTGACAATGGGGGTCATTTACTAAGGGCCCGATTCGCGTTTTCCTGACGTGTTACCCGAATATTTCCGATTTGCGCCGATTGTACCTGAATTGCCCGGGATTTTGGCGCACGCGATCCGATTGTGGCGCATCGGCGCCGGCTTGCGCGCAACGGAAATCGGGGGCGTGGCCGAACGAAAACCCGACGTATTCGGAAAAACCGCCGCATTTAAAAACCGAAAAAGTGTCGCTTGGGAAGCGCTTACCTTCACCTGGTCCGAGGTGGTGCATTCCGGCGCGTTGAGATAATTTTCAGCGCAGCAGCTCCACCTGGTGGACGGCGGAGGAACTGCCTTCATAAATCCCGTCCGGACCCGAATCCTGTGCAGAGAATGCGCCGCTGGATCGCGAATGGTCCGGGTAAGTAAATCTGCCCCAATGTGTGTGGGCGGTGCTCCGCGAAGGCTCACCTCCTTGGAGGTATCACCCACAACCCCGGATCTGAGGGCTCTGCTAGGTGAGTGTTCACACACTGTATAGCAATCTTTTTTTTTTCTTAAGCGCAGCATAGCAATATCGATCAATATTATTAAGTTAAAGTTTTTTTTATGTGAAAAGCATCTAGAGTGGTTTTTATGAGAGAACCAAGGAGCTGTTTAGGAGATACAAAAGAGCACAGAGCTGAAGAATCATCTGTAGCAATATCCAAAAACTACACAGGCACATAGAAATTGGTTCCTACTAATGTACAATGCTTAACAAAGATAAGAATAATAAAAATTCTTTAGGGACATAGCAACAATATCATGTAGAGTGCTCGTATTAATTGGACTGCAAACAAAAGGGGTACATTGTTCATGATATATATGTTGTGTATTTTGATCATAAAAACACTTCCATGTCTATTCTATTGTTTAGTCCTGCTGGTCCTAAGGCACCTGTTTTCCTTTTTTTTGTAATAGCAGCCTCTGTCGATCCCCCCTGCTTTTAATAGGGTTACATGTTCTATCCCTACTATGAATAAACAATTGGGATCTGAATTTTATTGACCTTATATGCTTGCTGAAACGAATATTCGCATTTTGTATCGTTTTCCCTATGTAAAATCTGTTACAAGTACAGAAAATAGCATACACAACATAAAGCGTTCTGAACGTTCTGACCACCGCATTGTATATGTTTTGTTTTTATGAATTGCCTGCAATAATTATAGTTTCCACATGGAAAATTTCCTTTTGGTATACTTTTTTTTAACCAGTGATCCTTGTTCAGATTACATCCAATTGTCACCAGTTCCGTTTTTATAGTCCTACCCCTACGAAAGGTGACAAGGGGTCCCTTGTCTATTATCTCTTTTAGGTACCTATCTCCTTCTAGGATTCTTCTAGGATGCCAATTCTTCTTTATGGCCGATTTTATCTGTTCTGCCTGTGGGGAATAATCAAAAGAAAACACAAATCTTTTGTTATTGTTATGGTTCTTTTCTTTTCTATTGTTTGTGATTCTATTAGGACCTGCAATAGTTCTCTCATATGCTTCTTGAATGAGTATATTGGGGTAACCTCTTTTTCTAAACCTGCATTTAGATCCTCTGCTTGTGTAAGGAAGCCTTCATGGGTACTATTGGTACGTTCTAATCTGACAAATTGACTATAGGGCAGTGCCTTCTTTATGTATTGAGGGTGGAAGCTTTGAAAATTGAGCAGGGCATTTTTTGATGTAGGTTTCCAAAAAACTTGAGTTTTGAGTTTGTCTTCCTGGACCTGTATAAGTACGTCAAGGAATTCTAGAGAGCTGACCCCCATTTTATATGTAAGCAGCATGTTTATGTCGTTTGTGGTATTGAGGTTATGTACCATCTCTTCAAAACGGTCACAGAAGGAGAGAAACTTGGTATTCACTGGAGCTAAATGCTGGGATCTTTATTGTAGAGGCGCAGGACAGAGTGGAGTGCTGCCTCGTCAGAGGTGATGGGCCGCATCCCGTGAGAAAATGGGTTTTCACAAACCTACTGATGTAAGCCGTACGGGATACGTAAGACATACCTGTCTCCCCTGCGGGCATCATGGAAACTACCGGCGGGCGTCATGGAAACAGTAAATCACATGTGATCTTTCTTTGCAAATGGGATTGCAGGGAGTCTGTACAAATGAGAATCATTGTCGGCACAACCTGTAACCCTCATTATGACCATACACACACCGTGAAGATAAAATAGACCTTTCAATATCCATATAAATTGGATATAGGTCTAAGTAACATATTAAGACATACCACAGATTAAAAAAGGAGAGGAGTGATAGCATATTTGAATGATCTGGATAATAACTGGAAGGGTAGAGACATACATATTATAAAGACAGAAACAGTAAATACTGTAGATATTGGTCTTAGTACTACCAGACTAGACAGGTGTAACGCTCAGATGACATACCCATCATATTACTATAGAAAATCACTCAACTCATTCCGATCATTTAATCCAAACTGTCCCCTAGCCTTGTATTTCATAATATATTTGGCTTCTTGTCTTCGCAAGGCAAGGAATTGGTCACCTCCTAATGGATTATTTTCTAGTCTCGCTAGACCTGCAAAGCGTAGCACTTTTTGCCTGATATATAGCCTTCTAAGATTAAATGAAAAAACTCCACAATCCAAAAAAAGACACACAAAATGTTTTGACTAAAGATAAATGACCCCAAGGACATTGGCCCAGATTTACTAAGGGCTGTGTTGTCTGGATGACTTTTCACATTCTTTGATGTAAAACGTTTTGCACATGTATTGCACCACATATATGCCGCACGTGACCATTTTGTGACGCAGCTGCAGTATTCTTTACACAACACAAATTTCGTCACTGAAATGGGGGTTCTGGTGCACAGTTGGACTTTGCGCCACATTTAACATGCAAATTCAAACAGAAATGTGTCACGCAACCCATGTTAAAGGTGCACCAAAAAAAGTTGGTGCACTCTGTTGGAGCAGTGCAGAGGGTGCCGGATTCATGAAGAACGTGCACTATAAATCATAAATCTGGTGCACCCTACACTATACACAAACTGCACATAGTACAGACTTAACTGTTTTTGGTAAATGTGAGCCATTATGATGTACCAATCATGTTTACAGAGCATGACTAGGATGGTGTTCGATAAGCTTTCATTTCTAGCGATAAACGTTAAACAAGCATCTAAGTGCCTATTAGGGTACAGAATTAAAGACAGGTCTCTTTCTCCTCTCCTGTTACACATCTGCAGTATTCTCTCCTCTGGCGGCAGTATGCTATGAACATTATGGTATTTTGAAAGATCAAGATGAAAGTTATCTCAAACACAAGGAGATTAGTGAGCTCATGCAGCCTCTTTAGACACACACTGTAGCGGCTGGAATATACTGTACATCTTTATGGGGGGGAGTAGCTTGAATTTTTTTTCTACAAACTAAATAGAATTTTTTAATAAGAAAAATGTACACCACCCCTCCAACACACACAATATAAAAAATTATAAATTGTGAAAATTGTGATTTTTTTTTCTGCAGTTACTGTAACAAAATATACCTGTTCCGACTTACATACAAAACTGAAGGACCTACCTTGTACATAAACTGGGAATAATCTGTCGACATTATATGTCATCTACGTGCTAATCCCTTCTAAGTATTTATTAGAAAGCACATAATTTGTTTAACTAATATTTTTATTTGGGTGTTTTTCGTAATTTTGTGTTTTAATGACATACGGTAATTTGTTTTTCTTTTAAATTAGCATGGAATAAATTGGAGAAAATATTCAGAGCCATATGGAAGTGTATAGTGAAGTGCTGCATAAGCTCTCATTTTGGAACATATTCTACATTAAGAGAGTACTGGAGAACGGTATGGATGTAAAGTCAGTAAAGTGACTGTAAGTCTTTCTGAAAACCACAGATAACAAATTATAATTAATGATATTTTATGTCAGATGAAGAAAAAACTTTGTTCTGCTGTACTGACATGCACGGTTCTGCTTCATGTTAAGTAAAAAGAAAACTAGGCAGTTTGGCTTCAGCATTGAGACTATTTAATATGCTAGAAGCCTTCCTGCCTGTAAAATTTGATACTGCTCTGAATGTATTGTATAAAGACCTTACAATACTGGATATATTTCACAAAGGTCATTCTATATACTGGAATCGGGGAGCCACGGTAAAACTCATCAGAAGAATCGTGGTTATTTGTATGTCCTTCCGTAAGATAACAGCAGAGGAATTGATGTTCACTATTTTTGTGTGTCCTAACTATAAAAAATACCTGCAGCTCTCTCTGACTGCAAATATTTATAGAGCTATTTAGACATATATCACGTGTAACCGAGGAAAAGAGCAAGTGCGAGGCTTCTGAAGATTGACTGGTATTAGTTCAGACAGGGAAATTTTGCCTGTATAATTTCTATTTAAATTTCCTATACATAGCCTCACGTCATATCTCCCTTAACGGCTGGTGATTTTACTCTCTAAGAAATGTCATTCAGCATGGGAAGTATAATCCAGAAAATGACAGGTCAATGGAATACATTCAGAACACATTAAGGAGGCATAAATCATTACACAAAATGAAAAAAATCGGGGATGTACATTTTTTTTAATATAAAATATGTAATTAAAGTAAAATAAAATGTCAGTTAAAAGCGCAGCAATAATGATATACATTACAGAGAAGCCATGAAGATAATCAGTAGAAAATGGAGAAAATGACTAAATAGTCAAAGGAAGTATAAATGTCTGATCATGGTGGGTTACAAGGCCCAGAATAAGGTCATACGAGAAGCTTGAAGCAGGGTACAATGTGCAAGGAACTGGCAGCTGTGCGGGGTAAGCATTTTCTATCCTAGTGGAATCATTTGCTTTCTCGCTTTTTGTATGGACCAATGAGTCTTCATAAATAGTTACATAACCACATATGGTTTTCTCAGTGTATAGAAACTGTGGACTGCTGAGGGCGCCACAATGGGCAAGGAAGTTAATCCTGTCAATCATTTTGAACTGATCCTAATATGTGTTAGCAAGGAGAGTTTGTTGTGTACTTGTTTTGTGTTCTGTACTCATCCCTTATATTTCAGGGTTGGTTTCTTTTCTAGTCTTTTACTAAATCTTCAAAGAAATATTTGAACAATGAATTACATTTATGCTTCACAGACAGCTTCATCCATTCAATTTTTATTAATTTGTTTGCAGGAACACCCTTGAAAAATTCCTCACATAATCAACAATTTACCAGAGTCATATGTGCCACCAAATGCTGTACATAAAACAATTCCGAGGCAAAATGCTGACATAATCAAAAATTAACAGCTGTGTTTATTGGCTTATTCATATACCCCATCAGCAATGCATAAGTGCATTAAGTATCTACTGTACATTTATATGCCACAAGTATATGAATAAAACAATACAAAGAATATTAGTTCAGCTCACCTCTTCCAATCAATTCACTCCCGCGCACGGAGCAGCAACAACCCCATGGACCTAGGGCATACGAATCCAAACAAGAAAAAATAGCACCAGCGCTTCAGGAGATGTATAATGTAAAATCTTCTTTATTCAATCCAAGTAAAACTGACACATGGCTTGGTACATAGGTAGGTGGACCGGCAGGTTTAAAACCAACGCGTTTCGCTCCTTGCGAGCTTAGTCATGGTTAAACAAGCTTCTTACTATGTGAGAGCTATTTAAAGATCGCGCCCTGGGTGGGCGTGTGACGTCACCGACACGTGATGTGAGTCACGTGATCGGAACTGTACACTTCCTCTAATTCTTTAACCCTTTCTCCCAGGACGTAATGGAGTTAAAATACTTATAACAAAGATAAGAACAAAATACCAACCGGGGTAAGATGATTGTGAAAAACTGTTGCATATATAGAGCATTTCTTAATGGACATAAAGAACTATTTCATATATGTATAGATACGAATGACAGTTACGATGCAAGGCAGAAGAAATACAACCTAATACAACGACACAAAAGCGGTTGGAAGGGAAGTGGGAGGAAAAAGGAGATAAAGGTTGGAAAACATGTTGATATAACAATTAATCATAACACAGGATCAAATCCTGACGCAGATTCAGACCTATGGGTTGTGTCGTTTTGAGGATGAACATCCAATAGGTCTCTCTGCTCATGAGTTTTTTTCTATGATCTCCTCCCCTGTCCGGTCGTTTGACCTTTTCTATTCCCTGCCATGCAAAGTGTCTATTGTCACCATTGTGGACATCACGAAAATGTCTCGAAGCCGCAGACAAATTAGTTAAATTACTGTTTTTTATGTCGGATAAGTGTTTCCTTATGCGGACTTTGAGGGCATTTGTAGTGCACCCCACATATTGTTTATTGCATAGAGTGCATTTAATACTATATATAGCAAATGATGTATTGCAATTCAAATATGAGGTAATTTGATAGCTCTTTTGGGTGGTGCACGAAGTGAAGGAATCTGAGGCACATACAAATTTACATGCTATACATTTTAGATGTCCACATTTGTGACTACCCAGATGTTGTAATCAGGTGTATTTGGTGAGGTTCGTGGTGACGCTTTTGAATAAGCTGGGAGACAACATAGATCCAAGGGTAGGGGCTTTTTTCAAAATGCATCTAATTCCTCTCGAAAGACAAAGTTTCAAATCTTCATTTTGCTCTACGATGGGTAGATGTTTTTTAATAATCCTCTTTATATGGTAAAATTGGTTGCTGTACGTGGTTGTAAATGTAATAGGTTTATTGGTAGATATCTGTTCTCTCCTTTTTGGAGAATCAGACAAAAGTGTCTCCCTATTAACATTAGCAATTCTTTTTTTAGCCATGTTTAGAACATGTGGCTTGTATTTACGTTCCCTGAATCTCTTTTCCCAGACATGTATTTGTGCGTCAAAGGTGGAATCTAGTGAACTGTTCCAACGAAGCCGAACCAATTCACCATAAGGAACATTGTCCACCACATGTCTGGGGTGGCACGATGTGGACAATAGAATTGTATTGCCCGCAATTGATTTGCGGTATGGCGATATGTGTATGTTTCCATTTGTCCCTCTCAGGGTGACGTCTAGATAATTAATTTCTGCCCCTCCAAAAAAATGTGTGAATTTTAATCGAATTCCATACTGGACCCTTCCCACACCCATAACAGGTCATCTATTAAGCGACCAAACCACTTCACAGACGACCTGTGCGGGTTATGTTCTGAAAAAATAAATCTCTTTTCCCACTGTATCATAAAGATATTTGCAAGGGAGGGGGAAAACTTGGCCCCCATAGGGGCCCCCTCCACTTGCAAATAGAATTCCGAATCAAACATGAAAAAGTTATTGCTTAATAAAAAATGTGTGACCATAATGATATATTCCTTAAGTTCCGGTGAATAAGTACACAAATCATTTAGATGTTGAGTAAGGTATACTAAGGCCAATTCGTGTGGTATGGAGGAGTAAAGAGCGACCACGTCACACGAGGTCCAATTGTATGTGTCTTTCCATTTCATCTGATCCATGATTTGTAGCCGGTGTTTCGTATCTCTCAGGTATGTGGGCGTGACTTTCGTCAGTGGCTGCAAAAGGTGGTCAAGCCAATCTCCCAGTTGCTCCCCAAGGCCACCAATGCCGGCGACAATAGGTCGACAAGGGGGGGGGGAGACTCCCTTATGCACCTTGGGGAGAGAGTGGAAGATCGGCATGACCGGATGTTTATTGTATAGGAACTCCTTTAATCTAACATCCAACACTCCCAACGCTACTCCCTCCTCCAGCAGTTTCATCAAGCTGTTTTGACAACTAGACGTGGGGTCCATATTAAGTTTACGATATGTATTATGATCGTTGAGTAAATCTTCATTCAGTTTTTTATATAGTGAAGAATTCATAAGGACAATGGATTCCCCTTTGTCCGCATTTCTGATAGTTAAATCTGAATTATTTTGTAAATCGTATAAAGCTTGTTTTTCTAAATCCCGACCACTGTATATTCGGATGCTTTTTTGGAGAAATGGAATGAAACCATCAGTGATTGCTCAGAGAAGTTGATGACTCTCATTATATCGGAAGAATCAAAACTACTGGACACTATTAAGCAAGAAATGGAAGACACCAAAAAACAATTACAAACATTATCTAGTCAGAATGATGTGGCGGTTTTGGAACAAGAACTTGCCACCAAAATTGCTTCCATTGAAAATGATATTATAGAAACAAAAAAGAGAAAGTTTGATCGTGATCTTCTTGACTACAAATATAACGAAGTCTATTCTTGGAAGTCATTCCGTCATGAGAGAAATCAACCCCCCAAATCCATTCTCAAAAAAAACAGATACAAGAAACATTGCAAAGGCAGAAATAGCAATAACACCTCTCATGTTAGTTTCTCTGAAACAGAGGAATCATATAACAGCTCCTCTTCTTGTCTATCAGATGATGCATCAGAAGCTACAGCCAGTATAAGGGTAACCCCGTCAAAAAACGGGGGAGGAGAAGCGGCAGAAAGCACAGAAGTGATAAAAGAAAAAATGCAAACACGCCACGGGACAACCAAGAAACGCAGGTAGATTCACCGGTGATCAACCTCTCAAATTACATCATATCGGACATTCAGTTGAGAGTCCTTAGTAAAGGACTCAACTTTTCTCCATCAACGGACTTTGATTTATATAGAACTTTATTAGACGTTAACAAATTTGTTAGGAATTTAACGGTTAAAATGCATTTCTTGGACAAATCCCGAGATATGCATTTTGAAGGAAGTGGTATAGAGTCTGACTGTTCTGATGTAATTCATGATCTAAGTGAAAACATTTTTGTGGATTTTGTAGATCAAACAAATGTTCTCAACCTTAAAATTTTAGAAAACGAATCGTTGGCCATTAAAGATACAGTAGCGATACTTTTTACAACTAAGAACCCTAGTTTCTATCCCATTAACTCTAGATGCGGGTGTATGGATAAATTTCAAGATATGGTGGAAATAGAACTCACCACTTAAAAAGCACAGGACAATCCTATCCATACTAAATCTAATATTACACATTTAGAAAAACAAGCTTTATATGATTTACAAAATAATTCAGATTTAACTATCAGAAATGCAGACAAAGGGGGATCCATTGTCCTTATGAATTCTTCACTATATAAAAAAACTGAATGAAGATTTACTCAACGATCATAATACATATCGTAAACTTAATATGGACCCCACGTCTAGTCGTCAAAACAGCTTGATGAAACTGCTGGAGGAGGGAGTAGCGATGGGAGTGTTGGATGTTAGATTAAAGGAGTTTCTATACAATAAACATCCGGTCATGCCGATCTTCCACTCTCTCCCCAAGGTGCATAAGGGAGTCTTCCCCCCCCCCCCCCCCTTGTCGACCTATTGTCGCCAGCATTGGTGGCCTTGGGGAGCGACTGGGAGATTGGCTTGACCACCTTTTGCAGCCACTGACGAAAGTCACGCCCACATACCTGAGAGATACGAAACACCGGCTGCAAATCATGGATCAGATGAAATGGAAAGACACATACAATTGGACCTCGTGTGACGTGGTCGCTCTTTACTCCTCCATACCACACGAATTGGCCTTAGTATACCTTACTCAACATCTAAATGATTTGTGTACTTATTCACCGGAACTTAAGGAATATATCATTATGG
Source organism: Engystomops pustulosus (assembly GCF_040894005.1). Taxonomy (NCBI): domain Eukaryota; kingdom Metazoa; phylum Chordata; class Amphibia; order Anura; family Leptodactylidae; genus Engystomops; species Engystomops pustulosus. The sequence continues at coordinate 51,059,024 of NC_092415.1, forward strand.
TCACACATTTTTTATTAAGCAATAACTTTTTCATGTTTGATTCGGAATTCTATTTGCAAGTGGAGGGGGCCCCTATGGGGGCCAAGTTTTCCCCCTCCCTTGCAAATATCTTTATGATACAGTGGGAAAAGAGATTTATTTTTTCGGAACATAACCCGCACAGGTCGTCTGTGAAGTGGTTTGGTCGCTTCATAGACGACCTGTTATGGGTGTGGGAAGGGTCCAGTATGGAATTCGATGACTTTGCTTCATATCTAAATCGTAACGATATGAATTTAAAATTCACACATTTTTTTGGAGGGGCAGAAATTAATTATCTAGACGTCACCCTGAGAGGGACAAATGGAAACATACACATATCGCCATACCGCAAATCAATTGCGGGCAATACAATTCTATTGTCCACATCGTGCCACCCCAGACATGTGGTGGACAATGTTCCTTATGGTGAATTGGTTCGGCTTCGTCGGAACAGTTCACTAGATTCCACCTTTGACGCACAAATACATGTCTGGGAAAAGAGATTCAGGGAACGTAAATACAAGCCACATGTTCTAAACATGGCTAAAAAAAGAATTGCTAATGTTAATAGGGAGACACTTTTGTCTGATTCTCCAAAAAGGAGAGAACAGATATCTACCAATAAACCTACTACATTTACAACCACGTACAGCAACCAATTTCACCATATAAAGAGGATTATTAAAAAACATCTGCCCATTTTAGAGCAAAATGAAGATTTGAAACTTTGTCTTTCGAGAGGAATTAGATGCATTTTGAAAAAAGCCCCTACCCTTGGATCTATGTTGTCTCCCAGCTTATTCCAAAGCGTCACCACGAACCCCACCAAATACACCTGGTTACAACATCTGGGTAGTCACAAATGTGGACATCTAAAATGTATAGCATGTAAATTTGTATGTGCTTCAGATTCCTTCACTTCGTGCACCCAAAAGAGCTATCAAATTACCTCATATTTGAATTGCAATACATCATTTGCTATATATAGTATTAAATGCACTCTATGCAATAAACAATATGTGGGGTGCACTACAAATGCCCTCAAAGTCTGCATAAGGAAACACTTATCCGACATAAAAAACAGTAATTTGACTAATTTGTCTGCGGCTTCGAGACATTTTCGTGTTGTCCACAATGGTGACAATAGACACTTTGCATGGCAGGGAATAGAAAAGGTCAAACGACCGGACAGGGGAGGAGATCATAGAAAAAAACTCATGAGCAGAGAGACCTATTGGATGTTCATCCTCAAAACGACACAACCCATAGGTCTGAATCTGCGTCAGGATTTGATCCTGTGTTATGATTAATTGTTATATCAACATGTTTTCCAACCTTTATCTCCTTTTTCCTCCCACTTCCCTTCCAACCCCTTTTGTGTCGTTGTATTAGGTTGTATTTCTTCTGCCTTGCATCGTAACTGTCATTCATATATGAAATAGTTCTTTATGTCCATTAAGAAATGCTCTATATATGCAACAGTTTTTCACAATCATCTTACCCCGGTTGGTATTTTGTTCTTATCTTTGTTATAAGTATTTTAACTCCATTACGTCCTGGGAGAAAGGGTTAACGAATTAGAGGAAGTGTACAGTTCCGATCACGTGACTCACATCACGTGTCGGTGACGTCACACGCCCACCCAGGGCGCGATCTTTAAATAGCTCTCACATAGTAAGAAGCTTGTTTAACCATGGAGCGAAACGCGTTGGTTTTAAACCTGCCGGTCCACCTACCTATGTACCAAGCCATGTGCCAGTTTTACTTGGATTGAATAAAGAAGATTTTACATTATACATCTCCTGAAGCGCTGGTGCTATTTTTTCTTACAAGTATATGAATGCATAATGTATCTCTGTACTAAAGTAGATCTTCTCTAATAGCTCCATGCAAAGGGCTAAGTCCGAGGAAACAATTGACAAAGATACATGACTATGATACTTTAAAAAGGTAGTCCACTTAAGTGAGGAATCAAGTTTTCCCCTACCCACAGAATAGGGGACATATTGCAACCAGTGGGGATTCCAGTTGTGTGACCACCAATGATGACGAAAATAAGAGTCTGTTGTAGAGATGAGCACATCCAAACTTACCATTCGGATTCAGGTGTGCTCAGTGCAAATGTGCAGTTCATTTGCACTACAAAAGACTAGAGATTGGATCCAAACTTCTCGTTCGGGTTGGAGTGCCCCCTTTGCAGCCTGGACATGTTGCCGGCAGGATCTGGCAAATTAACACCCATACGAACTTTCCAAGGCTATAATTGGCCTGGGGTGCCCTGTTGGGCAATCACAGGCATGACTTGTAGCTAGTGGCATAAATTTACCAGATTGGTTGTTTAGCAGGCAATATGGAAATATGTCCTGGCCGCGCAGGGTGCACTCCAACCTGATTGAGAAGTTTGGATCCTATCCCTAGTCTGTTGTTCTGCAAATGAACTGCACATGTGCACTGCTACTAAGTTGATCTCTAAGGTGCTGACAAGGATAGCTGAACACTCGACTATCACCATCAATTCCATAGACCACTAATGAGCAGTAGCGCACATGTCCAATGGACTTTCCATTTTAAAGGATCTTGACAGTTTAGATAGAGTTAGTAAAAAGCTGGTAAACTAAGAATTGGTCAATAAAACTTGTTGTTAGTTTTGTGTCCCAAACAGCCTTGACACTTTCTTTTTAATTTCTGAAAATTTGAGTTTTGTATCCAACATAAATTATTGTTATGTGAGCCCAATATTACATGATTATATCAATTATCTACTGTATGGCATAGTTACCCATACATGACAGTAGACTATTATAGGGCATCATGAGCACATATTGCACTGATCTAGTGCCACTCAAAGTGAACTTTAAATTTCAGTACTCAAGACAGATCTGCTGCAAATTTTTGACTTTTTGGATTACAGAACATATTTGAGTCATGCAAGAAAAATTTCAGGAAGTAAAGTCAGTGTATAGTAGTAAAAAATATTTAAAAAGTAACCCTGCATAAACAGGAAATACTTTTTACTAAAATAATCAAGCATTACCAAAAAAATGCTTCCTAGTTTTGTTAGGAAGAAATCCAAATAAAAATTAAAAGGGTTTTTGTTCCTCTGATTTTGAAATGTTAAAGATGTTATGACAGCACTCACTTGCTTTGCTTTATGAGCTATGCAAAATGCATAAGAGAAATTTCCAATAAAGTTTATTTACTGTTCCCATAGTGAATATTGTAGAGCTTTAACTTTATGGAGTTGCAAACCACTCATGATTAAAGTCTAAACTACATTCTGCACATAAACCATATTATAAGTTGACATTTTAAGGAACAAGGAAAATTGATTTTTTAAAACTTTAGTATAAAATGGTAGTGCAAAGAATACGGAGTGATCTACTTTTGCCATAGTTTTGTTACATACAATAGGTGAAATTACTATTGAACACTGCACCAGTTTTCTAAGAAAATATATTTCAAAAACTGCTATTGATTAAATTCTCACCAGATGTCTGTAACAACTCGCTAAATCCAATGGTAAAGAAATCCAAGCAAGATATCCATAGACTAAGTTATTTGTGATTATGAGAAAAGACACAGAGTAAAGGTATTGAACACATCGAGATACAAAAACCCATGAAAAGTCAAGACACCACCTGAACTCTATCAGTAATTAGAAAGAAATTCTGCCATTTACTAGAAGAAAATATAATCTGATTTAACCGATGATTATAGAACATCTCCTAATGAGTGAAACCAGTGAGTTTTTTCTGCAACCTTATTGTTCCAGAACATACTGATTTTAGCTCGTTTAGCGTGGTTACTCTCTCAAGTGAATCTGGAGTTGGGAGGCTCGTTTGAGCAAGAGCTTGAAGTCATATGTAAAGATTAGAGATGAGCGAACATACTCGTCCGAGCTTGATGCTCGATCGAGCATTAGCGTACTCGTAACTGCTCGTTGCTCGGACGAGTATTTCGCCCGCTCGAGAAAATGGCAGCTCCCGCCGTTTTGCTTTTTGGCGGCCAGAAACAGAGCCAATCACAAGCCAGGAGACTCTGCACTCCACCCAGCATGACGTGGTACCCTTACACGTCGATAGCAGTGGTTGGCTGGCCAGATCAGGTGACCCTGGGATAGACTAGCCGCTGCCCGCGCTGCTCGGATCATTCTGTGTCTGGATGCCGCTAGGGAGAGAGCTGCTGCTGGTCAGGGAAAGCGTTAGGGTGTTCTATTAGCTTACTGTTAGGCAGGAGTGATTCTCCAAGAACCCAACAGCCCTTCTTAGGGCTACAATAACGTTATCCTTTTTTTTTTATTTGCTTGTGGCTGGGCTTGCTGGCACTAGTAGTGCAGCTAGTACCATATTGTGAGGAATTAGCAGGGGGACTTGCTACCGTTGTGTTTAGCTCTTAGTGACACACATATCCACCTCAAACACCAAAGTGGGAAAATTTATTAGGGGTTTGATTTCAATTAGGCACAGTCTGCCAGTTTCTTTTTATTTTACGTTTATTTTTTTCATAACTCAGCGTCATCTCATCTTGCATAGTAGTGTGCTTTAATACTTGGCTAGAAAATAGCCATAGGAGAATCCAAACGGCTTACTTACGCCTACAGTAGCGTTATATATATTTGATTTCTGGTTGATCTGCTGGTGGCTGTAGTTGTTGCAGTGCATCTACTAGCAAATTGTGAGCAATTTGGAGTGAGACTTGCGACCACTGTGTTTTGCGCTTAGTGACGCACATATCCATCGCAAAGACCGAAGTGGGAAAATTTATTAGGGCCCGGGGTTGGATTTCAATTAGGCACAGTCTGCCATTTCCTTTTTTATTTTACGTTTATTTTTTTCATAACTCAGCGTCATCTCATCTGGCATAGTAGTGTGCTTTAATACTTGGCTAGAAAATAGCCATAGGAGAATCCAAACGGCTTACTTACGCCTACAGTAGCGTTATATATATTTGATTTCTGGTTGATCTGCTGGTGGCTGTAGTTGTTGCAGTGCATCTACTAGCAAATTGTGAGCAATTTGGAGTGAGACTTGCGACCACTGTGTTTTGCGCTTAGTGACGCACATATCCATCGCAAAGACCGAAGTGGGAAAATTTATTAGGGCCCGGGGTTGGATTTCAATTAGGCACAGTCTGCCATTTCCTTTTTTATTTTACGTTTATTTTTTTCATAACTCAGCGTCATCTCATCTGGCATAGTAGTGTGCTTTAATACTTGGCTAGAAAATAGCCATAGGAAAATCCAAACGGCTTACTTACGCCTACAGTAGTGTTATATATATTTGATTTCTGGTTGATCTGCTGGTGGCTGTAGTTGTTGCAGTGCATCTACTAGCAAATTGTGAGCAATTTGGAGTGAGACTTGCGACCACTGTGTTTTGCGCTTAGTGACGCACATATCCATCGCAAAGACCGAAGTGGGAAAATTTATTACGGCCCGGGGTTGGATTTCAATTAGGCACAGTCTGCCATTTCCTTTTTTATTTTACGTTTATTTTTTTCATAACTCAGCGTCATCTCATCTGGCATAGTAGTGTGCTTTAATACTTGGCTAGAAAATAGCCATAGGAGAATCCAAACGGCTTACTTACGCCTACAGTAGCGTTATATATATTTGATTTCTGGTTGATCTGCTGGTGGCTGTAGTTGTTGCAGTGCATCTACTAGCAAATTGTGAGCAATTTGGAGTGAGACTTGCGACCACTGTGTTTTGCGCTTAGTGACGCACATATCCATCGCAAAGACCGAAGTGGGAAAATTTATTAGGGCCCGGGGTTGGATTTCAATTAGGCACAGTCTGCCATTTCCTTTTTTATTTTACGTTTATTTTTTTCATAACTCAGCGTCATCTCATCTGGCATAGTAGTGTGCTTTAATACTTGGCTAGAAAATAGCCATAGGAGAATCCAAACGGCTTACTTACGCCTACAGTAGCGTTATATATATTTGATTTCTGGTTGATCTGCTGGTGGCTGTAGTTGTTGCAGTGCATCTACTAGCAAATTGTGAGCAATTTGGAGTGAGACTTGCGACCACTGTGTTTTGCGCTTAGTGACGCACATATCCATCGCAAAGACCGAAGTGGGAAAATTTATTAGGGCCCGGGGTTGGATTTCAATTAGGCACAGTCTGCCATTTCCTTTTTTATTTTACGTTTATTTTTTTCATAACTCAGCGTCATCTCATCTGGCATAGCAGTGTGCTTTCATACTTGGCTAGAAAATAGCCATAGCAATAGGATAGCATCGTCTGGTTTTAAAAACTAAAAAACACACAAAAAAAAAAAAACACAAAAAAAAGGTAAAAAAAAAATTAAAGTTATAACTCTCATTTTCAAAATGTTTAACCCGAGGGCTAGGGGTAGAGGACGAGGGCGGGGACGTGGGCGTCCAACTACTGCAGGGGTCAGAGGCCGTGGTCCTGGGCGGGGTGAGACACCACCTGCTGATGAGGGAGCAGGGGAACGCCGCAGAGCTACACTCCCTAGGTTCATGTCTGAAGTTACTGGGACTCGTGGTAGAGCACTGTTGAGGCCAGAACAGTGCGAACAGGTGATGTCGTGGATTGCCGACAATGCTTCGAGCAATTTGTCCACCAGTCAGTCTTCCACGCAGTCCACCCATGTCACCGAAATCGGCACTCCTCCAGCTCCTGCACCTCAGCCTCCTCCCCCCCAGTCTGCCCCCTCCCAGCAAAATTTGCCATTTGAACCGGCATACTCTGAGGAACTGTTTTCTGGACCCTTCCCACAGTCACAAACCACTTGTCCGGTTGCTGATGAGCAATATTCCGATGCCCAGGTTTTCCACCAGTCGCAGTCTGTGGGTGATGATGACCTTGTTGACGTAGTGGAAGAAGTGTGTAAAGAGGTGTCCGACGATGAGGAGACACGGTTGTCAGACAGTGGGGAAGTTGTTGTCAGGGCAGGAAGTCCGAGGGGGGAGCAGACTGAGGGATCGGAGGGTGATGAGGTGACAGACCCAAGCTGGGTTGAGAGGCCGGGTGAACACAGTGCTTCTGAGACGGAGGAGAGTCCTCGACCAGAACAGGTTGGAAGAGGCAGTGGTGGGGCCAGACGGAGAGGCAGGGCCAGAGCTGGTGCATCAGCGCCAAATGTGTCAACTAGTGAAGCTCCCGTGGCGAGGGCTCCTGCGGCGAGGGCTAGATTTTCAGAAGTCTGGAGGTTCTTTAAGGAAACACCGGATGACCGACGGACTGTGGTGTGCCACATTTGCCAAACCAGGATCAGCAGGGGTTCCACCACTACTAGCTTAACTACCACCAGTATGCGCAGGCATATGAATGCTAAACACCCCACTCAGTGGCAACAAGCGCGTTCACCTCCGGCCGTGCACACCACTGCTCCTTCCCCTGTGTCAGCTGATAGTCAGCCCCCTGCCCAGGACCCTGCCACAAAAACCCCATCGTCGCCTCCACGATCCTCCACAGCATCCACCAGCGTTCAGCTCTCCATACCCCAGACGCTGGAGCGGAAACGCAAATATAGTGCAACCCACCCGCACGCCCAAGCCCTTAATGTGCACATCTCCAGATTGCTTAGCCTGGAGATGCTGCCCTATAGGCTAGTAGAGACCGAGGCCTTTCGCAGCCTCATGGCGGCGGCCGCCCCTCGGTATTCGGTCCCCAGCCGCCACTACTTTTCCCGATGTGCCGTCCCAGCCCTGCACCAGCACGTGTCAGACAACATCACCCGTGCCCTGACCAACGCCGTTTCTGACAAGGTCCACCTGACCACGGACACGTGGACGAGTGCTGCCGGGCAGGGCCACTATATATCGCTGACGGCACATTGGGTTAACTTGGTGGAGGCTGGGACCGAGTCTGACCCTGCGGCTGGTCATATACTGCCGACGCCGAGGATTGCGGGGCCTACCTCGGTCCAGGTGTTTCAGGCCTACTATGCCTCCTCCTCCTCCCACCCCTCCTCCACCTCCTCCTCCGAACGACCATCAGTGGGCATGGCGCCATCAGTCGGTAGCTCTAGGCACAGCAGCAGTGCCGTCGCTAAGCGACAGCAGGCGGTGCTCAAACTGCTGAGCCTAGGTGATAAAAGGCACACCGCCCAAGAACTATTAGAGGGCATCACGGCGCAGACTGATCTGTGGCTGGCACCGCTGAACCTGAAGCCAGGCATGGTTGTGTGTGACAACGGCCGTAACCTGGTGGCGGCTCTGCAACTCGGCAGACTGACACATGTGCCATGCCTGGCCCATGTGTTAAATCTGATAGTTCAGCGTTTCCTCAAGACATACCCCAATCTGTCTGATTTGCTCACGAAGGTGCGCCGCATCTGTGCGCATTTCAGGAAGTCCAGCACAGATGCTGCCACTCTCAGGGCAGCGCAGCGCCGCCTCCAACTGCCCGCTCACCGACTGTTGTGCGACGTGCCCACGAGGTGGAATTCAACACTGACCATGTTATCCAGAGTTTACCAGCAGCGCCGAGCAATTGTAGACTGCCAGATGTCAACTTCCACCAGAACTGGTAGTCAGGTCAGTCAGCTTCCTCAAGTCTACAATGAGGAGTGGACGTGGATGTCTGATATCTGTCAGGTGCTGAGTAACTTTGAGGAGTCAACACAGATGGTCAGTGGCGATGCCGCCATCATCAGCCTCACCATCCCGCTGCTTGGCCTGTTGAAAAACTCTCTGGTCAGCATGAAGTCGGAAGCTTTGCGCTCCTCACAAGAGACGGGGGAAGAAGATTCCCTTGTTGATAGCCAAAGCACCCTTAGGTCTGTTTCTCAGCGCATATCGGAGGAGGTGGAGGAGGATGAGGAGGAAGAGGAGGAGAATGTTGGCGAGACACAAGAGGGGACCATTGTTGAGTCCTTCACTGTTGAGCGTGTATGGGCAGAAGAAGAGGAGTTGGAGGAGTTGGAGGAGGAGGAAATGGACAGTCAGGCCAGTGAGGGGAGTGAATTCTTACGCGTTGGTACTCTGGCGCATATGGCAGATTTCATGCTAGGCTGCCTATCCCGTGACCCTCGCGTTCAAAGAATTTATTCCAGCACCGATTACTGGGTGTTCACTCTCCTGGACCCACGGTACAAGCAAAATCTTTCCACTCTCATCCCTGGAGAGGAAAGGAGTGTGAGAATGCATGAATACCAGCAGGCCCTGGTGCACAAGCTGAAACAGTATTTCCCTTCTGACAGCGCTAGCGGCAGAGTGCGTAGTTCTGCGGGACAAGTAGCGAGGGAGAGTAGGCGAGCAGGCAGCTTGTCCAGCACTGGCAAGGGTACGCTTTACAAGGCTTTTGCCAGCTTTATGTCACCCCAGCAAGACACTGTCACCCGTCCCCAGTCTCGGCAGAGTAGGGCTGATCTTTACAGAAAGATGGTGAGGGAGTACGTAGCTGACCATACCATCGTCCTAAATGATCACACAGCTCCCTACAACTACTGGGTTTCAAAGCTGGACATGTGGCACGAACTGGCGCTGTACGCCTTGGAGGTTCTTGCCTGCCCTGCCGCTAGCGTCTTGTCCGAGCGGGTTTTCAGTGCAGCTGGTGGCATCATCACCGATAAGCGTACACGCCTGTCGACTGACAGCGCTGACAGGCTGACGCTTATCAAGATGAATAAAGCCTGGATTTCTCCTAATTTCCAATCTCCACCAGGTGAAGGAAGCTCAACCTGAATAATTTATCCACTCCTCCTCCTCCTCATTTTCCTCCTTCTCCTCCTCTTTGTACAGTAAAGCAGAGGAAACTGGCTATTTTTTTACAGGGCCCACTGGCTCTAGCTATAGTACTTTATGCATTTAATTTTTATGGAGGGCCACCGACCCGGTCCTCTGTTTTAAACAATTTTTGGGAGTGCCACATACAGGCACTCAATCTATTCCATTTTTATGGAGGGCCACCTACCTGCTCCTCTGGTTTGAAAACTTTTTTGGACTGCCACATACAGGCACTCAATCTATTCCATTTTTCTGGAGGGCCACCTACCTGCTCCTCTGGTTTGAAAACTTTTTTGGACTGCCACATACAGGCACTCAATCTATTCCATTTTTCTGGAGGGCCACCTACCTGCTCCTCTGGTTTGAAAACTTTTTTGGACTGCCACATACAGGCACTATCCAAATTGAATTGTCTCCATAGCAGCCTCCACACGTTGTCTCCATTGCTACCTCCAAAAGTCGTCCATATAGCTGCCTCCATATATCGTCCCTTTATCAAACGAGGTGTGTCAGGCCGAAATTTGGGTTGTTTTCATGGATTCCACATCAAAGTTGTTAACTTTGTCGCCACCCTGCTGTGTTATCCACAAAATACACTGGCAAACTTTTACCATTTACGGATATTATTTCAGCGCTTCTTGCGCATCTGTTTACATTCCCCTCACCCGCCATATCCTAAACTTATAAGAACGCTACTACACTTGATCTTATACAAAAGGTTCTTAGAAGTGCTGTTTGGGGAGTAGCCTAGAGACAGGGGCTTGGATTGGCGAAAGCTCGTCTGGCAGCGGAGCGCCAGCTCCATGCCAAGAACCAACTAACATAGTTTTAACTGCAGCACCTTTAATCTACTACTAGTTCACTGCCTCCATACATGACCGCCTTATCAAACGTGCTGTGTCAGGCAGAATTTTGGGTTGTTTTCATGGCTTCCACAACAAACTTGTTAACTTTGTCGCCACCCTGCTGTGTAATCCTCAAAATATACTGGCAAACTTTTACCATTTACGGATATTATTTCAGCGCTTCTTGCGCATCTGTTTACATTCCCCTCACCCGCCATATTCCAAACTTATAAGAACGCTACTACACTTAACTTGGTGCAGGCTGGGACCAAGTCTGACCCTGGGGCTGGTCATATACTGCCGACGCAGAGGATTGCGGGGCCTACCTCGGTCCAGGTGTTTCAGGCCTACTATGCCTCCTCCTCCTCCCACCCCTCCTCCACCTCCTCCTCCGAATTACCATCCGTGGGCATGGCGCCATCAGTCGGTAGCTCTAGGCACAGCAGCAGTGCCGTCGCTAAGCGACAGCAGGCGGTGCTCAAACTGCTGAGCCTAGGTGATAAAAGGCACACCGCCCAAGAGCTATTACAGGGCATTCCGCATCAAACTTGTTAACTTTGTCGCCACCGTGCTGTGTAAGCCACAAAATATACTGGAAAACTTTTTTCATTTACGGATATTATTTCAGCGCTTCTTGCGCAGATGTTTACATTCCCCTCACCCGCCATATCCCAAACTTATAAGAACGCTACTACACTTGATCTTATACAAAAGGTTCTTAGAAGTGCTGTTTGGGGAGTAGCCTAGAGACAGGGGCTTGGATTGGCAAAAGCTCGCCTGGCAGCGGAGCACCAGCTCCATGCCAAGATCCAACTAACATAGTTTTAACTGCAGCACCTTTAATCTACTACTAGTTCACTGCCTCCATACATGGTCCCCTTATCAAACGAGCTGTGTCAGGCAGAATTTTGGATTGTTTTCATGGCTTCCATGTTAACTTTGTCGCCACCCTGCTGTGTAATCCACAAAATATACTGGCAAACTTTTATCATGTACCGATATTATTTGAGGCTTCTTGCTCACCTCCTTTGGTTCCTCTCTGCCACCCATTGGTTTGAAGCCTGAGTCCATTTAGGGTATGTTGCCATGTCACTCTCTAGCCTGCCGCTGCTGCCGCTGCCTCTGCATGCCGTCCCCTATAGTGTCAGGGTCAATTATTGGATGTTTTAGATGCTATCTAGCCTCATTCGGTCACTCTGTCATGGCCATGCTGTTGCCCATAATTTTGGCATAATGGTGTGATTAAGCAGCCTCAGAGGCATCCATGCATGCTGCCCCTGCTGTTTCCTGTCCATTTCCGTGGTGTTTCCATCCTTTTCTGAGGTTCCCAGGTGTTTGGCCAAGCTTCCCTGTGCAGAGCCTTGGTCCCCTTGAAAAATGCTCGAGTCTCCCATTGACTTCAATGGGGCTCGTTACTCGAAACGAGCACTCGAGCATCGGGAAAAGTTCGTCTCGAATAACGAGTACCCGAGCATTTTAGTGCTCGCTCATCTCTAGTAAAGATCTGTTTTAATATTTTAAAAAATGTATGTAAATAAATTATTGTGTATAATAAACACAACTTTACCTGAATAGTGATTGAAAATGTACTATATGCATTATTTCTTTGAGCTCTCCGAAAGGAGAAAAATATCCTTGACATACTGCATGGAACCAAGGAGACTCCAGCTAATAGTAGGGACAAAAGTCCCAATGTTTTCCTGTAGAACAGAAGAGGAGGACAAAGGTCTGTTAAGCGTAAGAGTGAGTATCCTCAACAAACAGAACTTTGGTAATTCCTCTATGATGTAGGAGGATTGTGATCATAAGGCATTGTGTATTCGCCGGCCTGTAAAATCATGCGAGGGAAGAGAATAATTTATAAAGACGACGAAAAATTAGATCTTAAATATCTATATAAATTCTGAAAATTTAGTCCTGGTCAAATGAGACAAAAATTTTACTCCTTGGGGCATATTTATCAGGACCTCTGCGCACTGCCAGTGGCGCAGAGGCCCTGAAATAATCGCAAATGCTAGCTTATTGCTAGCTTTTGCGATTATTTTCCCTAATCCGCCACCTTCACGCCAGTGGGACGTGAAGGGGCGTAAAGGGGGGGCGCGGCCGGCCGAGCGGCTGCGCCTGCGCACTCACTGCTGCCGGCGACTTTTCATACGTGAAACGTCGCCGGCTGTGCCTTTTTCTACGCCAGGCCCTGCCTGGCGTAGGTTAAGCGCTGCGCTGCTGGCAGCCCGATACATCAAGAGGCAGAAGCAGCGGCGGGGCGATCATACGCTGGCGCACGAGCGCCAGCTTATGATAAATATCCCCCCTTGTGTGCTATAAAACACTCCATGTTTGGAGACCAAAAGGAACTGCATATCAACCTAAAGCACTGTAGCAATAGTTCGGAGGTTAGAACATGATGTGGGCTAAGTGTGGTCTGCACTGGCAGATTTATAATTGAAGACATTTTATGTCAATATCACCTTTAGAAATATATTTTTTTAGAAAATTAGTTACGTGTATATTCACACAAACCTTTTAAAAGTTTAATAACTGGAAATTGTTTGTAGAATGTCCTCAAAAGAAATTAAGTACATATTATTAAAAAAAAATGTGTGAAAGTACTGGATTTATAGACAATAATCGGAAACATAAGCATGAAATGTAAACAAAACCCTCTGTAAGGCCCAAATGTAACAAATTAAAGTTTTTGAGAGGTTAAAGCGACCAGTCACTAGGAATGTCATTTATAGATAGCCTTTGCCACGCTGATTTAAAAAAAAAAAAAAAACATTTGACCAGTTTATATCAGTTTTATTCAGTTTATTCACTTTACCCGTCTCCCTGCCAGCTGTGTGTGTTTAGTCCCAAGGAAGGGGTGGGGGCAGCTGCAGCCTGTGTGTGCCTGGTCAGTCTCCTCTCCTCCACACTCTGCTCCCTCTACTCTTCAAACTTCCTGTCATGTCCACTGAGCAGGCAGGGGAGGGAGGGGGATGGTATGGAGTAGAGTAAGAATGCATGAGGAGACACAGACACACACAGGCTGATAGCCGTCCCTTGGGACTCACCACATGCAGCTGGCAGGGAGCCAGGTAATGTAAATTAAACTTATATAAAGTACTGAAATGATTTAGAAGACTAGTGTAGGCTGCAGCAACAAGTCTGCTTGTCTAAAGAGCCATTAGCTGCAAAAAAGCAGGATAAATCTCTAGACTTCAATTGACTAAAGTCACTGAGCAAGCACAGAAGCAGCAGTACCTCACAATATACGCACCAGCCACTGCAGAACCACCCAATACACGTGCCAGTCTCTGCAAAACCTCCCAATACATGCGCCAGTCTCTGCAGAACCTTCCAATACATGTGCCAGTCTCTGCAGAACCTTCCAATACATGTGCCAGTCTCTGCAGAACCTCCCAATACACATTAGCTGCTGTATAATCTGTATAATCTCCCAATACAAGTGCCAGCCACTGCAGAAACTCATTATACATATATATTATATATTAATGCAGAAATGCATTTTGGGGGAAGATATGTGGTAACGATGCAGAGTGGGTGGGGGCCACACAGTTCCTCAGGTTTTTGTATTTTTGTTTGGACCTACTTTAGTCCTTATTCACACTCAGCATGTTAATATGTGCTAGAGATAACTATGCTTGGTTTTTTATCTAAATCGTGTGCAGTGCATGTTAGTCTGTTTGTTGCTCTGTTACATGTATTGAATAAAAATTATTTATTTAAAATCTAGTTATGTGTATTTTGTAAAATAGCCATGTACTGCACAAAATAACAATGTGCCTTTTTATAACCTCTTAACGCTCTGCACCGTAGCTCTACGGCGCAGAGGTATTAGGGATGTATGAAGAGGGCTCACGGGCTGAGTCCTCTTCATACAGAGGTGGGGGTTGTTGCATATTGCAGCAAACCCCCACCGCTAATAACCGCTGTCGGTGCTTGCACCGATCGCGGCTATTAACCCTTTCAACGCCGCCGGCAAAGTCACCGGCGGCGTTTAAAAGACGGCGGTGCACGGGCGCCGCCATCTTTATTACGATCGCCGCACCCCCGAACGTCATCGGGTTGCCATGGTAGCCTCGGGTCTTCGTTTGAACCAAGACTATCTGGCATCTGCAGATTCGTTACAATGAGCCAGTGGCTCATTGTAATGAATGTGCTGCAAAAATGCCATATATTGCAATACAGAAGTATTGCAGTATATGGTAGGACTGATCTGACTATTTAGGGTTAATGTACCCTAGATGGTCTAAAAAATAGTGGAAAAAGTTTAAAAAATAAAAAAAATTAATAAAATATTAAAAGTTCAAATCACCCCCTTTCCCTAGAACGGATATAAAACATAATAAACAGTAAAAATTACAAACATATTAGGTATCGCCACGTCCCAAAATACCCGATCTATCAAAATATAAAAACGGTTACGGGCGGCGGTGACCTCCGAGGCGGGAAATGGCGCCCAAATGTCCGAAATGCGACTTTTACACCTTTTTAACATAACATAAAAAATAAAATAAAAAATGAACAAAATGTTGTACAGACCTCAAAATGGGAGCAATGAAAACGTCGCCTCATTTCGCAAAAAATGACCACTCACACATCTCCGTGCGCCAAAGTATGAAAAAGTTATTAGCGTCAGATGGCAAAATTTTTTTTTTCTTTTTTGTACACATTCGTTTAATTTTTGAAAATGTATTAAAACACAATAAAACCTATATAAATTTGGTATCACCGCGATCGCACCAAACCAAAGAATAAAGTAGGCATGTTATTTGGAGCGAAGAGTGAAAGTCGTAAAAACTGAGCCCACAAGAAAGGTGACGCACGTGCGTTTTTTTTTAAATTTTTCCACATTTGGAATTTTTTTTCAGCTTCGCAGTACATGGCATGTTGAAATAAATAACATTACGGGAAATTAAAATTTGTTACGCACAAAATAAGCACTCACACAGGTCTGTACACGTAAAAATGAAAAAGTTATGGATTTTTGAAGTTGGAGTGCGAGAAAAAAAAAAAAGAAACTTTTTTCGACTTTGGGCGCTATTTTATGTTACAGTGTTAAACACGTAAAAACATGAAAAACGTGATTATATTTTGATAGATCGGCATTTTGGAATGCAATGACTACATTACAGGTCTACTGCGGGTGTTTGGAGAGGGATCACGGACTGATCACATGGTAAGTGTATCCTGCATATTGCAGAAAACAACAACTGGTAACACCTGCAATGGGTGCTAGCACCGCTCACAGGTTTCAATCCTTTGATCGCTTTGCCAATGGTATTATATACCCGGCAGCGTGTGGTTGCGGCCATATTGGCTTAAATCAATGCTCCCTGTGACATCATCGGGGAGCAGCTACAACTGTAGTATGGCAGTATCTGGTTGGATCAATCAGACAGCCTAGGGTTAGAGTGCCCAAGGGGGTCTGAAAAATAGTAAAAAAATAAATTTTAAAAATTAAAGAAAAAGTCAAAAAATTACATCACATAGCTCTCTATGAAGTATGAAAATGGCAAATGAAGATTTTTTGTACAGGAGGTTTTCATTTTTGTAAATGTAGGAAAACATTATAAAACCTATATAAATTTGGTATCCCTGTGAACCTACTGACACAAAAAATAAAGGAGACATGCCACTTGGGGCGCACAGAAAAGGCTGTAAAAACCGAGCACGCAAGAAAATAGATGCATTTTTTTCACCAATTTCACTGTATTTGGAATTTTTTTTCCTCTTCCTATTCCTTGGTTAGGAATAATTTGTTACGCATTAAACAAGCCTCACACAGCTCTTTACATGGAAAAATAATAAAAGTTATAGATTTTTAAAAGTGGGGAGTGCAAAATGAACTCAAAAAACTAAAAAGGGTCTGGTCGTTAAGGGGTTAAAATATAAAAACTATTATTCCTGATTATGAACCCTTTCATGGAAAATAGTGCCAAAATGTCCAAAACCCTACTTTTTTGCCTCTTTGCCTCTGTTAAAAATCTGAATAAAAGGTGATCAACAAGTCGTAGAGTTTTAAAAATTGTATTAATGAAAACGGGATCCCAGTCTGCAAACCATGACATGCTCAGAAAACTCCATACAGTGAAGTATGAAAAGTTACAGGTGTCAGAATATTATGATATTAGGTATTGAGACCTAATTAAACTTTATAAATTTGGTACCACTGCAATCATACTGATCTAAAGAATTAAGGTTGTTAAGGTGTTAATTTTTTCCCTTTTTTAATTAAACAATGGCTTTATTTAAAGGCTTTACCAAATGTATGCTGCCTAGAAAGTCTAGCATACAAGGAAGAAGCCAACATGTTCAACAACAAAGGAAGAAATGTAAAAATCATATTTTCTTGACCTGAATAATGAATGAAGATATATATTCTACTGAACAGATGGAGGCTTCCAAATGCTGACCATGTCACACGAAACGACCCTAGGCACTGCGCACCAGATGGGTAGCTAAATAAATGATACAGGCTCTGTTAGTGTATAGCTGTGCCAATCCTTCAAGCTGAAAATCAACAATTTACAGTGGTTAGAAAGGACAATAATATAGTAATTTCAACAAAAACTTTGATTGGCCCAATTGATCTTTAATATTTGAATATGGTAAAATTATTTGGTAGTTATACTACTGCTTACAATTATTACAACTGTATATTTTATTAAAGGGAACCTACCACCACGGATCTACCTATAAAGGTAGATCGGGTGGTAGGTGAATCCATAGAACATGAGGAAAGCCCTTTTAAGGGCTAATGCTCATATTCCTGCAATATTTGACTAACTTTTAATTCCCTAATATGTACATTTTGTAAAGAGGCTACTGGGGTGTGGAGTAGCCAGAGCTGAGGCTACACGGTGCGGCTTCTCCATGCCCCAATAGCCTCTTTGACCTTCCTACCTGATGTCTTCGGTGCTGGGAAGTGGAGTAGTCGCGCCGTGTAGCCTCAGCTACGGCTTCGCCACGCCCCAGTAGCCTCTTTACAAAATTGTCACTTGTCAAATTGTCAATTGTCACAGAGACCAAAAAGGTTCTGACTGAATGACAATGGTAAAATATACAGTTCTGACTTACATACAAATTCAACTTAAGAACAAACCTACAGACCCTATCTTGTATGTGACCCGAGGACTGCCTGTATTACCAAATATGTGACTGGAGCTTATTATCAAAGGTTATTGCTAATTTCCAGAAGAAGTTTAAAAGGATCCACTGAGAAAATATGAAGAATGCTGAAATTCAATCCAAAAAATAGGCTCTCCATCAGGTCTTCAAAAACACTATAAGATTCCTTATTTCCACATACATAGGGGGAAATTCAATATGTCTTCTTTGCCAATTTTCTACCAGAGCATGCACACAAATCTTTCCTCCCCACCAGTTTCTCCCCTTTGGGCTTGAAAGCCCGGCCCACCGGATTTACTATAGTCTCCAAGGGAAACCTATAGTTGAAAACTCAGTTCAGACCCAGTCTTAGGTCTAAACTGATGGAGTTTGCCCAAATCTACTAAGAGCATGGAGTCTGGAATGTTGGGGAGGGGCAAATTTAATACTGGCATTTAAAACACCAGTTTTATTGATTCCTCCCATAGTTTCCAATTTCATTTCCAATTATATTATTAGGAAAAGTATAAGGATATAGCGTAGCCAGTACAGGATGTTTACAATTAAACTTTTATATCGATATCATACTCATATTCAGCAAGTCAAATCTTGCCAAGAGTTTTCGACGGAATGGTTCTTCGAGGCCAAGAAAAAATTATTAGTTTAATAATATACATTATGACCTGGTCTGCAGAGCACCAAATGGTTTCCTATTCTATAGTTGTTGCCCCATCAATTAATCTTCATTTGTGAAACAGATATAAGATCATACTTAAAGTTGAAATATGATGAACCAGAACCGCAATATTAAGGTCCAAGCTGAACATTGCTGGTTCGGGTCTTCAGCCAGAAGTTTGAGTTTGAACAATGGGAAGATTGGTGATTATCATCTATTTTAAGTTACTTTAATGTTGAGGCTAAGTTTCCAGCACATTTGTGTTGTAGCGTCAGTGTATAAGTGTATATGCTTGGAAAATCTCCCAAAGTATTTGTTAATGTGTCTATACACGTGTGCCAAGTACCGCTTGGATAGGTAATTGTACCCAATAGACTTTAATGAAAACATGTATTTCATTTAACATTTGCTTTTCAAGGATACAATAACAATCTAAACCCCAATCTGCACTGAAAATTAGAATTTACTGTACAAAAGCAATTAGTTGCAGTTTTATAGAATTGTACAATCAGCAAAAAATTTGCTAGATTTTAAAAAATAAGGTATGATATGAGCCAACAGTTTCTATGACGCTGTCAATTGTACTTTTTTGATGTACCGATGTAAATGTACTCGTTCCCTTTAGAGATACATTTGTTAATGATCTTCATTTTATTCCAGCTATACCGTAGGTCAATCATATCAGCTCAATTACAATTCCATTTAATTAATACTGCTCCCCATATAATAATATTATACAATTAACTTCAACGTTGTGAAAGGTTAAATTTGATGCACTGCAATTCGTTAGACTCTCGTGCTGTTTGTCTTTTGTAGTTTGCACATTAATAAAGGTAATGTTCATGCCTGGATTACCCCAATTATTGTGTGCAAATCACTTGTGTTCATTTTCTTAATAATGGCAGGATTTGTTCTTTAAATATAAAATATGTTTGCTGGATGTTCTCATTTTAATATCAGCAGATTGGCAGCACAAAGCCAATAACATAAAAATCCACTTCAACAAGAATCTAATCATCGAAATGTCCAATTAATTTTTTCCCTAAGTCTCACTAACAAGGGGAACAGATTGGAATACAATTATTCATCATGACTGTCCTTTTTTTCAGATATTATAAAATTTAAATGAGAGGCATTAAACACGTTCCCATGAATCTGGGCTTGAAATATATTCAGTATTGTTCAAAACAAGAAGTGCATTTACCATATCTATATTTATAGATTGTAACCTGGAACATTTTTTTTACTAGAAATACAGAGAAGGAAAAAATGATTTGATCTCTGGCTGATTTTGTAAGTTTGCCGACTGACAATGACATGAACAGTCTAGTTTAAGTTTAAGAGTAGGTTAATTTTAACATTGGGAGATAGAATATTAAAAATTGTATAATTGTACAGGTATTTGCATTTTGCTGTGAGAAATAAGTATTTGATCTGTCTGGAAAACAAGACTTAATGCTTTATGGCAAAACCCTTGTTGTCAAGCACAGGAGTTGTTGATGAGGTTTGTGCACATGTAATAAAAAATTTTGGACCTCTCCTCTCTGCAGATTATCTCTAAAGCATTAAGACTTTGAGGCCAATGCTTGGCATCAAAGAACAGTGTCCTATAAAATGACCATGAAAAACTTTTTTTTGTATATTTTTCAAGCTTTACTTCATTTTGGTATATACATATATTTACAACAATTATTCTTTAATCTTCATATACATTTTCTTACATTCATGAAGTTTAAATCTTTCTTATGGCCAGAAATACATATACAATCCCGTGAGTGTGTTAATGTATGATGTAGTTTAGTTAGAAGTTTCACCTTTTTAAGTGTTCAAAGGAATCTTCTTCACACACACTTGTTTGGAAATCCCCGGGGCTGAGACACAAACTTCTCTGACTGTTGGACAGAGTAGTATCGTCCACCTGTTGTGACGTTTCGAGGGACACGCCCTCTTCCTCAGACGTATGCGATACGTGTCTCCAAGGTATTTAAAACCCTATTAGCAGGAAGTGAATATATTATAGATATAAACTTTAAAAATGCACGAAACTGCTAAATTATTGATATATGTGTTTGTTATTAAATATTTTATGGTCTAATTAAAGAGGCTAGGTGTAAATATTATAAGTTTTATTTTTTTATATTTTTATTTATATTGCACTACCCTTTTGTTTTATTTCAAAAATACATTATAATTGCACTCTTCATTAAGAGATAGAGATAGACTGTCATTTATATCTACATATGATAGGCATTCAAGAATGGTTCAGAATGTAATATTGAAACATTGGGACATACTTCAATGTGATCCCAAGTATGGAAAAATATTTAGAGACAAGCCACAATTCATTTACAGGAGAGGTAAATCTCTAGCGAACTATCTAATTAGAGCAGATGTGGAAAGACATCCTAATAAAACAAAGAAACAATCTTTCCTTTAAGCACAACATAAAGGCACATTTGCATGTCTATCATGCCAAAATTGTAATTCTATCATTAAAGGTGACAAACTGTACCATCCCACCCAAGGTACATTAATTCCA
Source organism: Engystomops pustulosus (assembly GCF_040894005.1). Lineage (NCBI taxonomy): Eukaryota > Metazoa > Chordata > Amphibia > Anura > Leptodactylidae > Engystomops > Engystomops pustulosus. The sequence continues at coordinate 51,079,919 of NC_092415.1, forward strand.
GTAAAAGGCTGGTATTCCTGCAACAGCAAAAACGTCATATATATGTCGAAATGCCCATGTGGGAAAGTATATATAGGACAGACATCTAGAAATATTCGAATTAGACTTAACGAACATAGAAGTGCTATAAGAACAAATTTAAAAACAGGTGCAAAAGAAGAAAAGAATAAAAAATATGGAGAAACTACAGTGGCAAAACATTTCCTAGAAAGCGGACATCAAGTGTCAGATCTTAGGTGGATGATAATTGAAGAAGTAGAAGGCAGTGACAGCGAACAAATTAAAATACGACTATTACAAAGAGAAGTTTATTGGATTAAACGTTTGGAGTCCCTAAAGGTCTTAATGAAGAGTACAATTATAATGTATTTTTGAAATAAAACAAAAGGGTAGTGCAATATAAATAAAAATATAAAAACGTGAAATTTATAATACTTACACCTAGCCTGTTTAATTAGACCATAAAATATTTAATAACAAACACATATAGCGGCGTTTAAAAGACGAGCCATTGGCTCATTGTGGCTCATTGTAATGAATGTGCTGCAAAAATGTCATATATTGCAATACAGAAGTATTGCAGTATATGGTAGCAGCGATCTGACCATCTAGGGTTAATGTACCCTAGATGGTCTAAAAAATAGAGAAAAAAAAAAGAAAAAAAAAGTTTAAAAAATAAAAAAAATTAATAAGATATTAAAAATTCAAATCACCCCCCTTTCCCTAGAACGGATATAAAACATAAAAAACAGTAAAAATCACAAACATATTAGGTATCGCCGTGTCCCAAAATGCCCGATCTATCAAAGTATAAAAACGGTTATGGGCGGCGGTGACCTCCGAGGCGGGAAATGGCGCCCAAATGTCCGAAATGCGACTTTTACACCTTTTTACATAACATAAAAAATGAAATAAAAAATGATAAAAATGTCGCACAGACCTCAAAATGGTAGCAGTGAAAACGTCGTCTCATTTTGCAAAAAATGACACCTGACACATCTCCGTGCGCCAAACTATGAAAAAGTTATTAGCGTCAGAAGATGGCAAAATTTTTTTTTTCTTTTTTGTACACATTCGTTTAATTTTTTAAAATGTATTAAAACACAATAAAACCTATATAAATTTGGTGTCACCGCGATTGCACCGAACCAAAAAATAAAGTAGGTGTGTTATTTGGAGCGAAGAGTGAAAGTCGTAAAAACTGAGCCCACAAGAACGTGACCACGTGCGTTTTTTTTTTCAATTTTTCCACATTTGGAATTTTTTTTCAGCTTCGCAGTACACGGCATGCTAAAATAAATAACATTAAGGGAAAGTAAAATTTGTTATGCACAAAATAAGCCCTCACACAGGTCTGTACACATAAAAATGAAATAGTTATGGATTTTTGAAGTTGGAGAGCGAGAAATGAGCCGAAAAACCCTGCGTCCTTAAGGGGTTAAAGAATAATTGTTGTAAATATATGTATATACCAAAATGAAGTAAAGCTTGAAAAATATACGAAAAAAAGTTTTTCATGGTCATTTTGAAGGACACTGTTCTTTGATGCGTTTTATAGAGGATATGGAGATCCACCGAGTCCTGGACCAAGTGTAAAAATACCCTCTGTATATCTATATCAAATACTTCTACTATATTGAGGCCAATGCTTGGCTTCTGCTCCCTCCATAAGTTTTCTATGGGATTAAGGTCTGGAGACCAGAAAGACCACTCTATGGCTTTAATGTGCTTCTTTTTGAGCCCCTCCTTTGTTGCCTTGGCTGTATGTTTTGGGTTATCATCTTGCTAGAATACCCATTCAAGACCCACTTTTAATGTCCGGGTGGAGGGAAGGAGGTTTCACTCAGGAGTTTATGGTACATGGCTCCATCCATTCTCCCACTGATGCAGTGAAATAGTCGTGTACCCTTAGCAGAGAAACATTCCCAAAACATAATGACCCACAGTTACTAAAAACAGTGCAAACTGCACTAGGTATAGTTTGCCTGTGTAGTGTGCAGAAAAGCCAGATTCAGGATTACTGGCGGCCATTTTTCATGAATCTGGCGCTCCCTGCACTGCCTCGATAGAGTGCACTAACCTTTTGATGCACCTTTAACATGGGACGTGCGACACACTTCTGTCATACTTTGCATGTTAAATGTGGTGCACAGACCGACTGTGCGCCAGAATGCCCTCTCAGTACAGAAATTTGCGTTGCATGAAGAAAAGTGCCCCAAGATTGATGTTGATTGACAGTAGAGATGAGCGAGCACTAAAATGCTCGGGTGCTCGTTATTCGAGACAAACTTTTCCAGATGCTCGAGTGCTCGTCTCGAATAACGAGCCCCATTGAAGTCAATGGGAGACCCGAGCATTTTTTAAATAAAACTGAACAGTAAAAGAACAGTGCAAAAAAAAAAATTCCAGATGTTTGCAGATGTTTTACTTGTAAGAACACATTGAAATAACACTATTCTTCACTTTGCAGGTGTTCGCGCGTGTCTCCCGCTAAGTTAGGAGATGTGCACGAACATCTGGAATGTGAAGAATAGTGTTCTTTCAATGTGTTCTGCACTTAAATGCTGCTGTGTTCACTGTTTTTAATGTTTTAATTCTATTCTTCACTTTGCAGGTGTGCGCGCGTGTCTCCCGATAGGTTCGGAGATATGCGCGCACAGCTGCAAAGTGAAGAATAGAATTAAAACATTAAAAACAGTGAATACAGGACCATTTAAGTGCAGAACACATTGAAAGAACAATATTCTTCACATTCCAGATGTTCCGAACATCTCCGAACCTAGCGGGAGACACGCGCGAACACCTGGAAAGTGAAGAATAGTGTTATTTCAATGTGTTCTTACAAGTAAAACATCTGCAAACATGTGTAATATTTTTTTTTTACAATAAAAATACTTTTATTCAATTTATTTTATTAATTTACTGCTCGATCTCGAGCCGGCGAGATACTCGTCCGAGTAACGAGCCGGTCCGAGTATGCTAATACTCGACCGAGCAGTATACTCGGACGAGTATACTCGCTCATCTCTAATTGACAGTTATTTTGTATTTCTTCATTTTTTTTTATATTCTCTATATGATCTTTCAAAGTTAAAATTAACCTACTTTTAAAATTAAGGATTGCTCATGTCTTTATCAGTTGACAAACTTGCAAAATCAAATAATTATTTCCTTCACTGTGATTATATATGTATTCTAACTTCTCTATCTCTTACCTCTCAAATGTCCTTTTTACTGCTCTTAAAAAATGTTAAGCACCATTGTTTTTCTATTGTTAACACCTCTAGGCTAATTGTAATGTATATAAAACACTATAATTGTAATGTATATACCGTATACCCGAGTATAAGCCGAGGCCCCTAATTTTACCACAAAATACTGGGAAAACCTATTGACTCGAGTATAAGCCGAGGGTGGGAAATGCATTGGTCACAGCCTCCCCAGTATATAGCCAGCCAGGCTCTGCCCCAGTGTATATAGCCAGCCAGACCCTGCCCCAGTGTATATAGCCAGCCAGACCCTGCCCCAGTGTATATAGCCTGCCAGACCCTGCCCCAGTGTATATAGCCTGCCAGACCCTGCCCCAGTGTATATAGCCTGCCAGACCCTGCCCCAGTGTATATAGCCAGCCAGACCCTGCCCCAGTGTATATAGCCAGCCAGACCCTGCCCCAGTGTATATAGCCAGCCAGACCCTGCCCCAGTGTATATAGCCTGCCAGACCCTGCCCCAGTGTATATAGCCTGCCAGACCCTGCCCCAGTGTATATAGCCTGCCAGACCCTGCCCCAGTGTATATAGCCTGCCAGACCCTGCCCCAGTGTATATAGCCTGCCGCCGCTGCCGGACAGATCGCACAGAAGATATACAGGGGTCGCCAGAAAGGTGAGTTTAGATATATTTATTTTTTTGACTCGAGTATAAGCCGAGTTTGGGTTTTTCAGCACATTTTTTGTGCTGAAAAACTAGGCTTATACTCGAGTATATAAGGTAACACATTTCCATGTGTACAGCCTCATATCTAATAAGAAACTCGGAGGATTTATCAAGATTGGTGCCCAAACGCTTTATGTTCTCCCCGCAGGCCAATAAACTAGAAGGTTCCACTCTTAGTAAGTCTGTCACCCGACCAGGCGGCTGGATAATTCTACGCCAGGCCTTGTCTATTAAAGAATTGCTCTATATCCTGCACCAAATGATCTAGTGGTAGAGGCTTAATGTGTTGATTTTTAGGTTTGATAAGTTACTGTGATAAGGGTTTATGCCTTTCTTCTTTAGAGAGACTGTGCAGTACAGTTCATGTACTATTCACATGGACAAAATTTTATATAAATGAGTTTAAACTGACACCCATTACGCCAAGACTGACAGCTGGCATCTAGGTATTGGTTTTGTGGCAACCAACAGAACCTTTGAAGTGCTTGTCCCAAAATGTCATTTCCAAATTAATAATCTTAATCATTTGAAGCTTTAAAAAAAAAATACTGATATCTCTAGCTACAATGATAGCCACATGCAGGCTTTAAAAGACCTACATAAAATATCATAAAAGCAGAAAGTTGAATGTTAATATTATTTCGGCTAATTTCGGCTGCTGACTTTTAATATAAAGTAGATAGGCTTACTGTAATGTTTTCATTAAGGAATTCAATTTCAATAATAAAGAAAAATTGCCACCGTATAGCCGATTATGGATTAAGCGTGTGCTAGAGTTATGACACGCATTCCCACTATGGAATATTTAGACAGTATAATACGGTCTATTCCAGAAACAAATGATTCAGTTAATCTCTATAATGATTTTCTCTCACTTCAGCAAATATAGAAAATTAATTGTGATAACAAATTTAATGAAAAATCTGCATCCGCTAGTTTCATAGTAAATCTAGCACAACTCATTCATGAACTCAGATGAGAGCAAGATTGAGAAGCAATGTACTGTAGTATAAAACATGGAGGGATAATTAGCTGGTTATCATGGGATATAGTCTTAGGGAAATTATGCACATCTCTCACTATACAAATTCAGCACAATATTATATATTGAGCAAAATGATCCACATTCTATTACTCACATCATAACTAGACATAAACAAATACAGCACATACATCAGTTGAGTATTGCGCCAAAAAGAAATATCATCCTTGCATATCAGTAATTCTCTCCTAATAGGGCTCTCAATTAGTGCTAAGAGGGCCTGAAACACAAAGTTTGGGTTTGTACTGAATATTGCTGGTTCGGGTCCCCCAGACCCAAACTGAACCTGACTGGGTTTGGCTAAACCCCCAGCAGCATTTAAGTGGCTGCGATCAGAAAAGTTTTTTAAATTTGGGTTCTATAAGTTTTTGAAGTGATGGAAGACATTGGGGCACTTTTACTTACCTGGTCCCTGTACGATCCCCAAGGTCGTTTTCCGCTGGAATGCCCATCTGCCGAGATTCATGAATATCCTGCGTCCGATTTTCTGCATGTGTCGTTTCCCCGTTCAGGTCCGCTGGAGTTCACCATCTTCCTCCTGGTATATGTAAGTGCATTGGATGCAACATAATTTTAAATGATAAATCCCGCGTGTTGTCCGAATCTGTCGGATCGTCCGTCGGCCCGCCCCCCGATTTGTGTCGCGTGAAAGCCGTCACGATAGCAACACAAATCCGATCATGTGCTGCAATCCCTGGTGCGATCCCCAAAAACGTCGCAAAACCCGACAGAAATGCGTCCGTGGGTAAATAAGCTCCATTGGATTGATCCCTTAACCCCGAGGCACTTTTTTTTGTATTTTTTACTCCACACCTTCAAAAATCTGTAGCTTCTTTATTTTTACAAATAAAGAGCTGTATGAGGGCTTGTTTTCTGCTTAACAAATTACACTTCATAATGACTTCATAATATTCCATGCCATATACTGGGAAGCTGGAAAAAAATTTCAAATGTAGTAAAGTTGATTGAAAAATGCATTTGCCCCATTTTCTTGTGGGCTTGGATTTTATGTGTTATGACATGTCTCCTTTATTCTTTAAGTTGATATGATCATGGGGAAACCAAATTAATACAGGTTTTATAATATTTTCATACACTTACAAAAATAAAGTAAGTGACTTTGGGCGCTATATTCCGTTAAGGGGTTAAACGTTGTGAATAACCATTATTATATTTTGATAGATCGGACATTTTGAGACGCGGCGATACCTAACCTGTTTATGATTTTAACTGTTTATTTATATTTGTATATTTTTTTTTTTTAACTATTTTTCAGACCCCCTACGGTACTTTAACTTGAATTGTAAATTGCACATTGTACTGAATGTGTTAAAAAGAGACAGCCGCAGGTCTTTGTATGACTATGTGAAAAGTTTGCAAATTACTGCAAATTCCTATTTCATCAACAATTAATGTAGCATGATCAGAGGGCAGTAGGTGAATCCAGCAACCAGGCAAAAAATATATTAAATCATAAGTATAAAACTTAGTTTTTATTTCATCCTTTTAAAAAAAAAAGGTTAAAAAGGTACCATGGTAATGACAGAAACTGACGCGTTTCGAACTAAATGACTAAACTATGATTAAGAACAGCATTTAGTTCGAAACGTGTCAGTTTCTGTCATTACCATGGTACCTTTTTAACCTATTTTTTTTAAAAGGATGAAATAAAAACTAAGTTTTATACTTATGATTTAATATATTTTTTGCCTGGTTGCTGGATTCACCTACTTTTCCTCTGAATATGCACTGAATCATCTCAGTTTGTCCGAGCACCGTCTCTCAACACATGGCTACAAGAAATGGGTGAGCTGAAAATTTTTTTTTCTCTTTTTGTCTAATTAATGTAGCATCTTAAGGGAAAATTCCTTTAGGTTGAAATTATAAAAAACAATTTTTGATACAGTCCCTGAATCAAAGTAACCAGACTTGTCCTCCTCAATGTTTCATGCGTAACTCATTCCAAGGAAAGTCCATAAGCTTTTAGTGCAAAGGATTCTGGTTCCTCTGGCAGTGGGGGCAGGAACAGACTCATGGCGGACCACCAGCTTGTTGTCAAGATCCAACAATGAGCTTTTGCAATGAATGAAACATGTATGTTCAAAGACAATCGGATAACTTATAGTAGTAGTGAACTGCTGGTAGTACTAACCATAAATGATGCCAACCAAGCAGCCCTACTTTCATACAATATATGATTATTGACATTCTGGATTCCATCACACTTTTCCATGATGTTTTGATGCAATTTTGTTTAGCAAAATACATCTAAATAAAGCAACAGTATGATGAAAAGTAATGATTTTACGCCACTTACAAAAAACAAGATCACGTAAAATCTTATTACAAACATACGTTTAGAATGTTTTTCATCAATAATAACGAAATAGATGAAAGCTCGACAAAAATAACTTTGTCAAGACTACTTATTACTCATATTAACCCCTTAAGGACGCAGCCATTTTGTAGCTTAAGGCTCAGCCCGATTTTTTGGATTCTGACCTGCGTCGCTTTATATGGTTATAACTTTTGAACACTGTTACTTATCTAAACGATTCTGAGATTGTTTATTCCCCACATGTTGTACTTCATTTTAGTTGTAAATGCTGGCTGATAAGTTTTGAATTTATTTACCAAAAAAAAAGAAAAAATTATGAATTTTTTGAAATATTAGACATTTTTGAAATTTGAAATAATTGCGTTTTCAGGAAGATAGATTTACCACCTAAATAAATTGCTAGATAACATTTCCCATATGTCTATTTCCATAATTTTCATAATTTTTGAAATGTCTGGATAATTTATTTTGATGTCACGCGGCTTACAAATCGAATAGCGATTTTCCAGATTTTCAGAATTGACTATTTTGGGGATAAATACAGTTTTGAATGAAATTTTACATATTTTGCATCAAAACCCCCTATATAACCAACCCATTTTCAAATGTGCACCACCCATCAGAAACAGCTTTTACAAAGATTGTTAATCCCTTGAGATCTTCTTAGTTATTGAATCAAAATGGAGATAAAATTTAGAATGGTCAAATTGTGCCGGTTATACGTTCATTTAGCCCAAAAATTTACACATTTCCAAAAGATAAAAAGAGAAAACCCACCATACAATATAATCTATAATTTCAGTACAGAGACCCCCACATGTGGCCATTACTTGTTTTATGGGCGCACAGCGAGATGCAGAAGGGAAGGAGAGCCCTGCAGCTGCCTGGATTTTAGTTTCCTCATTGGCCCCTTTTGTAGGCTGTAATATTTTAGCTTTTTCCTTATTGGGGCCATGTGATGGAATTTTTTTTGCGGGATGAGATGCTTTTTCCAGTGTTACCATTTTGGGGTTGGTATCCCCTATTGTTGAAAATTTATGAAATTTTTTTTAAGGGCAGGAGTAGAAAAGCATCAATTCTGTACTAGATTTTTTGCTTTTTTTTTGGTGTTCACCATTTAGCCTAATAATCATGTTATCTTTATTTTACGGGTTGATACGATTATGGGGATACCATACTTGAATATTTTTTCTTACGTTTTACTAAATTTGTCAAATAAAACCCTAATGTGGGGAAAATCATGTGGGGGCGTTTATCATGTGGGTTCAATAATTATTTACTTTTATTCTACAGGTTGTTACGGATGTGGTGATACTATATATGAGGGGTTTGTGTTCTTATTTAGACTTTTTTTTGTTATATGTCTCTTTATATGTTTTGGGGCTTTTGGGCATTTTTATTGATTATTTTTTTTATTTTTTATTGAATAACCTTTTTTTTCTACTTTTTCACTTTTTCTACCATGGGACATAAACAATCAATCATCTGATTGCTTGTTCATGATAATACTCTGCAATACTGATGTATTGCAGGGTATTAGCAGTGCCATTAAGATGACGTGATAGACGCCATCTTACCAGCAGTTCTTGCAGGCATCTCTGGGGTCCAGATGTGCCACAGCACGATGGGTGCCCCCAGAAAACAGTTCGGGGGGGGGGGGGGGGCGATTGTGGGGGACAGACCCCCAGAGGCATCTTAGATGCCACGGTTGCGCTGACCGCAGCATTCAACGGGTTGAGCATCTGCAATCGGAAACCACTCCGACTGCGGTGTGACACTGGGGTGCCGGCTATATGTTACAACCGGCACCCCGTGTTTCCCGATGCCGGTTCGGCTCAGATCTTGAGCTGAACCGGCATTTGCTCTGCGTCCAAAATACATTGGATGCTGAGCGCTAAGTCACCAAATAATGGGGGTCATTTACTAATGGCCCGAATCGCGGTTTTACGTCGTTTTACCCACATTTTTCCATTTTGCGCCGATTTTCCCTGAATTGGTTTTGGCGCACATGACGGAAATCGGGGGGCGTGGCCGACTGAAAACCCGACAGATTCGGAGAAACCGCCGCATTTAAAAACAAAAGGGTCGCTGGACACGCGTTTACCTGCACCCAGCAAAGGATGGTGTACTTCAGTGCATTCCGATGAACTTCAGCGCAGCAGCGACACCTGGAATGCAATACATGCATTTGTATGTGCATGTATGTCACTGAATCTGTACCGTATCCATATAAAATATGATGGGCTGGCAAATGATGGCTGGCTGATGGATGACTATTGACTGTCTGACAGAACGCACCTCCCATTGGGTGTGGTCTCTCTGGATACTGCACCTATTAATATTGGAGCATACAGTGCATAACCGTGTGCAACATCTATTTAAAACATTCCCATAATCTTCAATGGGGCATACAGAATGGATATATTAGAGAAAATAGGATATGCTCTATATTTTTTACATCTCGCTCATGGTACGGCACGGTGGACTATATGACCATTTAATGGATAGCCCATATGAAAACAGTACACTACAGGTAGCATGCGGCTGGTTTTTATATGTTTACGTGAATCCATATATATGTGACGTTTTCTTATCCGCTTGCACACGTATGTCACTGTTTCTGTACCGTATCCGTATCCATATAAAATATGATTGGCTGAAAAATGATGGCTGGCTGATGGATGACTGACTACCGGCTGGCTGACAGAATGCACCTCTCACTGGTTCTGGTTTCCATGGATACTACACATATTAACAGCAGTATACGGTGTGCAATTTTATGCAGCATGTATATAACATGTATTTTAAACATTCCCATAGATTTGGGGCATACATTCTGGAGAAATGAGGAAATGCTCTGATACGGTGGACAATAAATATTGTCCACTGAAATTAATGTGGCTGTATGCTACCCATATGAAAACGGTATTGTACAAGCAGACGTTTTCATACATGTGAAAGAGGCCTAGGTGAAAATTAGCTCATATGCAGCTGAGGAGTGACAGGGTGCATGGTTCTGCATATATCAGGAGTAACAGGGTGCACGGTTCTGCAGATCTGAGGAGTGAAAGGGTACACCACTATGCAGATCTAAGGAGTGACAGGGTGCATGGCTCTGCAGATCTGAGGAGTGAAAGGGTACACCACTCCGCAGGTCTGAGGAGTGACAGGGTGCACGGTTCTGCAGATCTGAGGAGTGACAGGGTGCATGGTTCTGCAGATCTGAGGAGTCACAGGGTGCATGGCTTTGCAGATCCGAGGAGTGACAGGGTGCACGGTTCTGCAGATCTGAGGAGTGACAGGGTGCATGGCTCTGCAGATCTGAGGAGTGAAAGGGTACACCACTATGCAGATCTGAGGAGTCACAGGGTGCATGGCTCTGTAGATCTGAGGAGTCAAAGGGTGCATGGTTCTGCAGATCTGAGGAGTCAAAGGGTGCATGGTTCTGCAGATCTGAGGAGTCACGGGGTGCATGGCTTTGCAGATCCGAGGAGTGACAGGGTGCACGGTTCTGCAGATCTGAGGAGTGACAGGGTGCATGGTTCTGAAGATCTGAGGAGTGACAGGGTGCACAGCTCTGCAGATCTGAGGAGTGACAGGGTGCACAGCTCTGCAGATCTGAGAAGTGACAGGGTGCATGGTTCTGCAGATCTGAGGAGTGACAGGGTGCATGGCTCTGCAGATCTGAATAGTGACAGGGTGCACGGTTATGCAGATCTGAGGAGTGACAGTGTGCACGGTTCTGCAGATCTGAAGAGTGACAGGGTGCACGGTTCTGCAGATCTGAGAAGTGACAGGGTGCATGGCTCTGCAGATCTGAGGAGTGACAGGGTGCATGGCTCTGCAGATCTGAATAGTGACAGGGTGCACGGTTCTGCAGATCTGAAGAGTGACAGGGTGCACGGTTCTGCAGATCTGAGGAGTGACAGGGTGCATGGCTCTGCAGATCTGAAGAGTGACACAGTGCACGGCTGTCCCCAAAGTGAGAGATTGTAACAAAAAATTGCACTTCTTCAAATCTTTAAAGCAAATCAACCCCTGCTTTACAGTTTTCTGCTATAGTGTTCTGACCATTTCTGCTATACAGTTTTTACATACTGCATTGGTGCTGCTGGTGCAGAATCTGTAAAGCTAAAGCCCAGAAATGGTCCATTTGTGGAGAAAAATCCATGGACTCGGCAGCCCTGGAGCACCTGAGGTAGAGAACCTTTCAGGCCCTCCCTATAGGGCTACTACAAGGGAATGAGAGGAAGGAGGAGGGAAAGCTGCTTTGAACTACTGTAAAGGAGTGGTTGATTTCCTTTAAAGTATTACATTTGCTGCAATTGTGCCAAATTTGTGACTTTTTAACTAAAAGTCACAAATATACTGCAGAAATTGAAACCTCACATGCCACATTTAGCCCCAGGTAGTGAAGTGCAGAAAATCCCATAATTGGAAAATTACCCTCTTTGCTTTCTTTCTTCCTATTGCACTTTTTGCTTTGTAATTTCCTTTCAATTCTTCAGTTAATCAGTTTGATTCATTAATAAAAATGTTTTTTTAAATGACGGCTTTAAAGATAAATTCTGCAGGCCCAGCAAAGTGTTAGATCTTCCTACTCCACTACTAAACAAAGAAATCTCCGACCTTCTGCTGCACCAGCATAAATTGTGTTACTTACCTAGACCTCATTTACATGCGCATACATAAATAAGTTTACAAATGCTTGCATAGATACACACATAGTTACGCATTTATAAGCATTTATGGCAGTGTTGATTTTATCATTTCATGTTTTGTCAGCATTTGTTTAGTTTAGGAAGGCTGAGTATTCTGCCAAGCATCTCATAGTTTTGTTCCATTACCAGAAACAAAAAATCAAAAGCTATCCAGTGACAAATCCATCATATGATGAACACCAATGGCCTCTTGACTGTATTAACGTCTGTTAGATTTCTGTTATCCTATAAACTATTTTGTATTATTTTTTCACCCACTCTACTGTTTTGTCTACAATTTATTTAATTATTCTTATTAAGTGATCTAGTTTATAAAAGGCTAAAAAAACACATAGGTGCACATTTACTTACCCGTCCCTGCGCGATCCCCGAGGTGCGTTGTCCAACGATCCCGTGCGACACAATTCCCGGCGCGATCCCTGAAAATGTCGGAAAACCCGACAAAAATGCTGCCGCGGGACCTTAGTAAATAAGCCCCATAATGTGAACGCAGTCTAAGACCATGTGCACAAAATGTAGTTGAATTGTGTTTTAAAATGATTTTAGGCCCATCTGAGGAATCTCCTCCTGGAACGTCTGATGCCAGGGAGGTGATTCTCCAGATGCGTCTTAAATGTAATTTAATCTTGTTACCATAGATGTAAGGTCCAGCATTAGGAAGTACCTGTTGAAAGCAATCAGCCCCTCTGCCAGCTCCTAATGTGGCACCTCACCTTCCCCTCAGATTGTGACCTCACATCTCCCCCTCATATTATGACCTCTCACCTCCCCCTCACATTGTGACCTCTCAACTCCCCCTCATATTGTGACCCCCTCATCTCGCTCTCATATTGTGGAACCTCTCATCTCCTCCTCAGATTGTGTCCCCTTATATGATAGACAACTCTCATACCCCCCAAATTTTAGGCCACCTCTCATATGCCCCATGTTTTGGCCTCCGCTCAAACGCCCCATATTTTGACGTCCTCTCATAACCCCTGCATAACCCCCACATATTGTGGTCCACCCACTTGTTCTCTTTTCCTTATTTCAAATGAATCTTAAATTAATAAACACCACATACTCACCTGTCCCACTCCCCTCTTCTCAACTTCCTCTGTGCTGTGATGTCGGCAGATGTTGACTTCATCATTCCACACCTGCCGGCATCAGGGTAACAGGCTAATAGCTTTATGCATCATCCTGTTTTTCAACTCTATATGTGCCCTCTCCAGACAAAGATAGAGGTTCGGGACCCACCAGTGTTTTAACCGACAGACCGGTGGGCCAGTACAGCCCTGGAGGTACCCACCATATGTAGCATACCTAGAACCTAGCTGTCCACACAATGACAACAATTTTTCCATACAGAAGACTATACTGGTGAAGATTAAATGAAGAGATAGACTCTTAGCTTTCCATCTATGATGGATATTCTCATTATAGACATTTATGTGAAACCCACACATAACTGAAGAATAGCAGTCACTCTCCTGGCCAACTGTGAAGGACAGTTACCTGGATCTCCATTTACTTTTGTGAAAGTTCCAAAAACAGCCACGGACACTTGAGTTAGATATGACATATATGGCTCCGATAAAAAAATAAAGCGGTATCTGATCATCTCAATTATATGTAATAAATATCTCTGGGGGTTTCCATATGAACCTCAATCTGTTATCAGAATGTGCCTACAATGACAACTGTTTAACCTTCAACTGTATACAGGCATAGAGGGAGGGTAACAAAGTTTACATCTGCCACTCTTAACTTAAAGGGTTTGTTGAGGGAAACTTACAACCATTTATGATCTTAAACTTTCTCAGATTCCCTGCCATGCTAGTTCTAATGTTACCGGGATTCCTGCTGCTCTCCTCATCCTGGGTGAGTGGGCAACTACAATTGTTTCCTTTTCTATGATGGGAACCAGGAAGTGAAGCGCAGCAGGGACCCGAGCGGCATGGGAACATAACCAGCGGGGGAATAGTGAGGGAGGATTAACATACTTTTTATTTTAGGATGACATTTTTAGATCTTTTAACTTTATCTTTAAAATTATCTCAAAAATTCCAATAATTCTGTAAAACCATGAAAACTTGTGTCTTATTTCTTGACCTTTTCTTACTTTTATTTTTCTTTTCAGCTTATTTTTTTCACAATTCTTTCCCCACCTTTTATATGCTGCCTGTGTCCTCAGCAGATAAAGTGAATTAAATCTAAGTTTTACTTTTGTATTTCCAGCGACTTTACAAATAAATGCGACAAAATAGCTATAGCCACGTGTAACCCCAAATTATTATTGCCTTGGACATTGACTTTAACCATATATTATAAAAATGAAGGAGAAATATAAACATCATACTTATCCTTCAGACATCTTGTTATCACATGCTAAGCTTTCAGTTTCATTTGCCATGCTCTTGACCTTGCTGCAATTGTAATATAGTTTTAAGTATATCATACTTTGCAAAGATTTTTAAGAACTCAAAAATTGACAACACACTTCAAAGCTTTACATTACATATATCATGGAAATGAATGTAAAAAATGAAACCTACATAAGATATTTTATCCTTTAAGAAATTGGGGCTATTATATAAAATAATGATAAAATATTCCGGATTTCATTAGGGCATCAGAACATTATTGACTACTTTTACCTATCATTCACATATACCCGGGATAAGCAGAGTACAGATTAAACCAGTTACAGACATAACCATTTTCCACACTTTGTGAGGTTTATTTTAGTATACAGGCACTCCCCTACTTAAGGACACCCGACTTACAGATGACCCCTAGCTAAAGCCAGACCCCTCTGTCCACTGTGACCTTTGGTAAAGCTCTCTGAATGCTTTACTATAGTCCCAGGCTGCAATGATCAGCTGTAAGGTGTCTATAATGAAGCTTTATTGATTATCCTTGGTCCCACTAAAGCAAAAAATTTTGTCTGGATCTACAATGATAAATTATACAGTTTCGACTTACATACAAATTCAACTGAAGAACAAACCTATGGAACCCATTTTGTATCCGGGGACTGCCTGTATATGATTTTGTGTTTTTTTAATGAATTACTGAAATAATTTTGCATTCTTTTTGGAGTTTATATGTAGCTATGAGCAGACCTGCTAAAATTCCAAACCTATTCACCAACCAGCAACACCCACGCTTAGTGCTAACACTGATCACAGCTGTTCACTGTCTAAATGCTACTGGCAAAGTCACCAGCATTATTTAAACTACTGCTGCTCTGCGCCACAACTGGAATGTCATCGAGACTAATGGCCCTTCCCAAGTTGGTCCCTATGGCATATTAGTTCTGGTGCACACCGGCAGTAGTTTAAATGGCGCTGGTACTTTGACTTTGCTGGTACCAATTTTAATGTCGCTGCCATCTATGTTAGTGGCATTTGAAGAGTTAAAGCATGTTTTAACTGCGGGAGGGGGGGGGGGTGTGGAGTTGAACTAACCATAGGGGAAATAGGAGGGAGTTTAGTTGAAGTTTGCGGTTCGGGTTCTCTCAACACTTTTCATAGGTCTTTATTTTTATGTCATGTCATGTATTTTTTTTATCTAATAAAATAACACAAAGTACCACTGAATTACGTATATGTAAAGTATTCATAGTACTGTGATTTCTTGATGAGAAAGGATATTAACACTTCACACACAGAGTGTCACTTATGCCTGGTTTAAGACATCAGTTTCCCTCAAACATAAGTAGGGGACAAATGCTGGAGAGAAAATGAATAGATAGGCTGCATCAAGTTGTTACACATTATGGCACTGCACCAATGCAAGGTGCATATCAAGGAGTCAGATCAAAAAATGCTACATGCTGAATTTGATGTGGCTATGGTGTGCCAGATGCAGCCATACAACTCTGTAGAGATAGAATAGCCACATCAAATTCAGCATGTAGCATTTTTTGATCATCAGTAGAGATGAGCGAACATGCTCGTCCGAGCTTGATGCTCGTTCGAGCATTAGCGTACTCGAAACTGCTCGTTGCTCGGACGAATACTTCGCCCGCTCGAGAAAATGGCAGCTCCCGCCGTTTTGCTTTTTGGCGGCCAGAAACAGAGCCAATCACAAGCCAGGAGACTCTGCACTCCACCCAGCATGACGTGGTAGCCTTACACGTCGATAGCAGTGGTTGGCTGGCCAGATCAGGTGACCCTGGGATAGACTAGCCGCTGCCCGCGCTGCTCGGATCATTCTGTGTCTGGATGCCGCTAGGGAGAGAGCTGCTGCTGGTCAGGGAAAGCGTTAGGGTGTTCTATTAGCTTACTGTTAGGCAGGAGTGATTCTCCAAGAACCCAACAGCCCTTCTTAGGGCTACAATAACGTTCTACTTTTTTTTTTTTTTATTTGCATCTAGTACCATTTTGTGAGGAATTAGCAGGGGGACTTGCTACCGTTGTGTTTAGCTCTTAGTGGCACACATATCCACCTCAAACACCAAAGTGGGAAAATTTAGTAGGGGTTGGATTTCAATTAGGCACAGTCTGCCATTTTTCCTTTTTTATTTTACGTTTATTTTGTTTAATAACTCAGTGTCATCTCATCTGGCATAGTAGTGTGCTTTCATACTTGGCTAGAAAATAGCCATAGGAGAATCCAAACGGCTTACGCCTACAGTAGCGTTATATATTTGATTTCTGGTTGATCTGCTGGTGGCTGTACTTGCTGCAGTGCATCTACTAGCCAATTGTGAGCAATTTGTAGTGAGACTTGCGACCGCTGTGTTTTGCGCTTAGTGACGCACATATCCATTGCAAAGACCGAAGTGGGAAAATTTAGTAGGGGTTGGATTTCAATTAGGCACAGTCTGCCATTTTTCCTTTTCTATTTTACGTTTATTTTGTTTAATAACTCAGCGTCATCTCATCTGGCATAGTAGTGTGCTTTCATACTTGGCTAGAAAATAGCCATAGGAGAATCCAAACGGCTTACGCCTACAGTAGCGTTATATATTTGATTTCTGGTTGCTCTGCTGGTGGCTGTACTTGCTGCAGTGCATCTACTAGCCAATTGTGAGCAATTTGTAGTGAGACTTGCGACCGCTGTGTTTTGCGCTTAGTGACGCACATATCCATTGCAAAGACCGAAGTGGGAAAATTTAGTAGGGGTTGGATTTCAATTAGGCACAGTCTGCCATTTTTCCTTTTTTATTTTACGTTTATTTTGTTTAATAACTCAGTGTCATCTCATCTGGCATAGTAGTGTGCTTTCATACTTGGCTAGAAAATAGCCATAGGAGAATCCAAACGGCTTACGCCTACAGTAGCGTTATATATTTGATTTCTGGTTGATCTGCTGGTGGCTGTACTTGCTGCAGTGCATCTACTAGCCAATTGTGAGCAATTTGTAGTGAGACTTGCGACCGCTGTGTTTTGCGCTTAGTGACGCACATATCCATTGCAAAGACCGAAGTGGGAAAATTTAGTAGGGGTTGGATTTCAATTAGGCACAGTCTGCCATTTTTCCTTTTTTATTTTACGTTTATTTTGTTTAATAACTCAGTGTCATCTCATCTGGCATAGTAGTGTGCTTTCATACTTGGCTAGAAAATAGCCATAGGAGAATCCAAACGGCTTACGCCTACAGTAGCGTTATATATTTGATTTCTGGTTGATCTGCTGGTGGCTGTACTTGCTGCAGTGCATCTACTAGCCAATTGTGAGCAATTTGTAGTGAGACTTGCGACCGCTGTGTTTTGCGCTTAGTGACGCACATATCCATTGCAAAGACCGAAGTGGGAAAATTTAGTAGGGGTTGGATTTCAATTAGGCACAGTCTGCCATTTTTCCTTTTTTATTTTACGTTTATTTTGTTTAATAACTCAGCGTCATCTCATCTGGCATAGTAGTGTGCTTTCATACTTGGCTAGAAAATAGCCATAGGAGAATCCAAACGGCTTACGCCTACAGTAGCGTTATATATTTGATTTCTGGTTGCTCTGCTGGTGGCTGTACTTGCTGCAGTGCATCTACTAGCCAATTGTGAGCAATTTGTAGTGAGACTTGCGACCGCTGTGTTTTGCGCTTAGTGACGCACATATCCATTGCAAAGACCGAAGTGGGAAAATTTAGTAGGGGTTGGATTTCAATTAGGCACAGTCTGCCATTTTTCCTTTTTTATTTTACGTTTATTTTGTTTAATAACTCAGTGTCATCTCATCTGGCATAGTAGTGTGCTTTCATACTTGGCTAGAAAATAGCCATAGGAGAATCCAAACGGCTTACGCCTACAGTAGCGTTATATATTTGATTTCTGGTTGCTCTGCTGGTGGCTGTACTTGCTGCAGTGCATCTACTAGCCAATTGTGAGCAATTTGTAGTGAGACTTGCGACCGCTGTGTTTTGCGCTTAGTGACGCACATATCCATTGCAAAGACCGAAGAGGGAAAATTTAGTAGGGGTTGGATTTCAATTTGGCACAGTCTGCCATTTTTCCTTTTTTATTTTACGTTTATTTTGTTTAATAACTCAGTGTCATCTCATCTGGCATAGTAGTGTGCTTTCATACTTGGCTAGAAAATAGCCATAGCAATAGGATAGCATCGTTTGGTTTTAAAAACTCAAAAACACAAAAAAAAAAAAAAACACAAAAAAAAGTAAAAAAAAAATTAAAGCTATAACTCTCATTTTAAAAATGTTTAACCCGAGGGCTAGGGGTAGAGGACGAGGGCGGGGACGTGGGCGTCCAACTACTGCAGGGGTCAGAGGCCGTGGTCCTGGCCGGGGTGAGACACCACCTGCTTATGAGGGAGCAGGGGAACGCCGCAGAGCTACACTCCCTAGGTTCATATCTGAAGTTACTGGGACTCGTGGTAGAGCACTGTTGAGGCCAGAACAGTGCGAACAGGTGATGTCGTGGATTGCTGACAATGCTTCGAGCAATTTGTCCACCAGTCAGTCTTCCACGCAGTCCACCCATGTCACCGAAATCGCCACTCCTCCAGCTCCTGCACCTCAGCCTCCTCCCCCCCAGTCTTCCCCCTCCCAGGAAAATTTGGCATTTGAACCGGCATACTCTGAGGAACTGTTTTCTGGACCCTTCCCACAGTCACAAACCACTTGTCCGGTTGCTGCTGAGCAATTTTCCGATGCCCAGGTTTTCCACCAATCACAGTCTGTGGGTGATGATGACCTTCTTGACGTAGTGGAAGTGTGTAAAGAGGTGTCCGACGATGAGGAGACACGGTTGTCAGACAGTGGGGAAGTTGTTGTCAGGGCAGGAAGTCCGAGGGGGGAGCAGACTGAGGGATCGGAGGATGATGAGGTGACAGACCCAAGCTGGGTTGAGAGGCCGGGTGAACACAGTGCTTCTGAGACGGAGGAGAGTCCTCGACCAGAACAGGTTGGAAGAGGCAGTGGTGGGGCCAGACGGAGAGGCAGGGCCAGAGCTGGTGCATCAGCGCCAAATGTGTCAACTAGTGAAGCTCCCGTGGCGAGGGCTCTTGCGGCGAGGGCTAGATCTTCAGAAGTCTGGAGGTTCTTTAAGGAAACACCGGATGACCGACGGACTGTGGTGTGCAACATTTGCCAAACCAGGCTCAGCAGGGGTTCCACCACTACTAGCTTAACTACCACCAGTATGCGCAGGCATATGAATGCTAAACACCCCACTCAGTGGCAACAAGCCCGTTCACCTCCGGCCGTGCACACCACTGCTCCTTCCCCTGTGTCAGCTGATAGTCAGCCCCCTGCCCAGGACCCTGCCACAAAAACCCCATCGTCGCCTCCACGATCCTCCACAGCATCCACCAGCGTTCAGCTCTCCATACCCCAGACGCTGGAGCGGAAACGCAAATATAGTGCAACCCACCCGCACGCCCAAGCCCTTAATGTGCACATCTCCAGATTGCTTAGCCTGGAGATGCTGCCCTATAGGCTAGTAGAGACCGAGGCCTTTCGCAACCTCATGGCGGCGGCCGCCCCTCGGTATTCGGTCCCCAGCCGCCACTACTTTTCCCGATGTGCCGTCCCAGCCCTGCACCAGCACGTGTCAGACAACATCATCCGTGCCCTGACCAACGCCGTTTCTGACAAGGTCCACCTGACCACGGACACGTGGACGAGTGCTGCCGGGCAGGGCCACTATATATCGCTGACGGCACATTGGGTTAACTTGGTGGAGGCTGGGAGCGAGTCTGACCCTGCGGCTGGTCATATACTGCCGACGCCGAGGATTGCGGGGCCTACCTCGGTCCAGGTGTTTCAGGCCTACTATGCCTCCTCCTCCTCCCACCCCTCCTCCACCTCCTCCTCCGAACTACCATCCGTGGGCACGGCGCCATCAGTCGGTAGCTCTAGGCACAGCAGCAGTGAACTCTCTGATCAGCATGAGGTCAGAAGCTTTGCGCTCGTCACAAGAGACGGGGGAAGAAGATTCCCTTGTTGATAGCCAAAGCACCCTCAGGTCTGTTTCTCAGCGCATATCGGAGGAGGTGGAGGTGGAGGAGGATGAGGAGGAAGAGGAGGAGAATGTTGGCGAGACACAAGAGGGGACCATTGTTGAGTCCTTCACTGTTCAGCGTGTATGGGCAGAAGAAGAGGAGTTGGAGGAGTTGGAGGAGGAGGAAATGGACAGTCAGGCCAGTGAGGGGAGTGAATTCTTACGCGTTGGTACTCTGGCGCATATGGCAGATTTCATGCTAGGCTGCCTATCCCGTGACCCTCGCGTTCAAAGAATTTATTCCAGCACCGATTACTGGGTGTTCACTCTCCTGGACCCACGGTACAAGCAAAATCTTTCCACTCTCATCCCTGCAGAGGAAAGGAGTGTGAGAATGCATGAATACCAGCAGGCCCTGGTGCACAAGCTGAAACAGTATTTCCCTTCTGACAGCGCTAGCGGCAGAGTGCGTAGTTCTGCGGGACAAGTAGCGAGGGAGAGTAGGCGAGCAGGCAGCTTGTCCAGCACTGGCAAGGGTACGCTTTACAAGGCTTTTGCCAGCTTTATGTCACCCCAGCAAGACACTGTCACCTGTCCCCAGTCTCGGCAGAGTAGGGCTGATCTTTACAGAAAGATGGTGAGGGAGTACGTAGCTGACCATACCATCGTCCTAAATGATCACACAGCTCCCTACAACTACTGGGTTTCAAAGCTGGACATGTGGCACGAACTGGCGCTGTACGCCTTGGAGGTTCTTGCCTGCCCTGCCGCTAGCGTCTTGTCCGAGCGGGTTTTCAGTGCAGCTGGTGGCATCATCACCGATAAGCGTACACGCCTGTCGACTGACAGCGCTGACAGGCTGACGCTTATTAAGATGAATAAAGCCTGGATTTCTCATAATTTCCAATCTCCACCAGGTGAAGGAAGCTCAACCTGAATAATTGATCCACTCCTCCTCCTCCTCATTTTCCTCCTTCTCCTCCTCTTTTTACAGTAAAGCAGAGGAAACTGGCTATTTTTTGACAGGGCCCACTGGCTCTAGCTATAGTACTTTATGCATTTAATTTTTCTGGAGGGCCACCTACCCGGTCCTCTGTTTTAAACAATTTTTGGGAGTGCCACATACAGGCACTCAATCTATTCAATTTTTCTGGAGGGCCACCTACCCGGTCCTCTGTTTTAAACAATTTTTGGGAGTGCCACATACAGGCACTCAATCTATTCAATTTTTCTGGAGGGCCACCTACCTGCTCCTCTGGTTTGAAAATTTTTTTGGACTGCCACATACAGGCACTCAATCTATTCCATTTTACTGGAGGGCCACCTACCTGCTCCTCTGGTTTGAAAAATTTTTGGGACTGCCACATACAGGCACTATCCAAATTAAATTGTCTCCATAGCAGCCTCCACACGTTGTCTCCATTGCTACCTCCAAAAGTCGTCCATATAGCTGCCTCCATACATCGTCCCTTTATCAAACGAGGTGTGTCAGGCAGAAATTTGGGTTGTTTTCATGGATTCCACATCAAAGTTGTTAACTTTGTCGCTACCCTGCTGTGTTATCCACAAAATATACTGGCAAACTTTTATCATTTACCAATATTATTTCAGCGCTTCTTGCGCATCTGTTTACATTCCCCTCACCCGGCATATCCTAAACTTATAAGAACGCTACTACACTTGATCTTATACAAAAGGTTCTTAGAAGTGCTGTTTGGGGAGTAGCCTAGAGACAGGGGCTTGGATTGGCGAAAGCTCGCCTGGCAGCGGAGCGCCAGCTCCATGCGCATCAGCCGCTTCTTGCGCATCTGTTTACATTCCCCTCACCCGCCATATCCCAAACTTATAAGAACGCTACTACACTTAACTTGGTGCAGGCTGGGACCGAGTCTGACCCTGGGGCTGGTCATATACTGCCGACGCAGAGAATTGCGGGGCCTACCTCGGTCCAGGTCTCAAAGGCCTACTATACCTCCTCCCAACCCTCCTCTACCTCCTCCTCCTCCGAATTACCATCCGTGGGCATGGCGCCATCAGTCGGTAGCTCTAGGCACAGCAGCAGTGCCGTCGCTAAGCGACAGCAGGCGGTGCTCAAACTCCTGAGCCTAGGCGATAAAAGGCACACCGCCCAAGAGCTATTACAGGGCATTCCACATCAAACTTGTTAACTTTGTCGCCACCCTGCTGTGTAATCCACAAAATATACTTGCAAACTTTTATCATTTACCGATATTATTTCAGCGCTTCTTGCGCATCTGTTTACATTCCCCTCACCCGGCATATCCTAAACTTATAAGAACGCTACTACACTTGATCTTATACAAAAGGTTCTTAGAAGTGCTGTTTGGGGAGTAGCCTAGAGACAGGGGCTTGGATTGGCGAAAGCTCGCCTGGCAGCGGAGCGCCAGCTCCATGCGCATCAGCCGCTTCTTGCGCATCTGTTTACATTCCCCTCACCCGCCATATCCCAAACTTATAAGAACGCTACTACACTTAACTTGGTGCAGGCTGGGACCGAGTCTGACCCTGGGGCTGGTCATATACTGCCGACGCAGAGAATTGCGGGGCCTACCTCGGTCCAGGTCTCAAAGGCCTACTATACCTCCTCCCAACCCTCCTCTACCTCCTCCTCCTCCGAATTACCATCCGTGGGCATGGCGCCATCAGTCGGTAGCTCTAGGCACAGCAGCAGTGCCGTCGCTAAGCGACAGCAGGCGGTGCTCAAACTGCTGAGCCTAGGCGATAAAAGGCACACCGCCCAAGAGCTATTACAGGGCATTCCACATCAAACTTGTTAACTTTGTCGCCACCCTGCTGTGTAATCCACAAAATATACTTGCAAACTTTTATCATTTACCGATATTATTTCAGCGCTTCTTGCGCATCTGTTTACATTCCACTCACCCGGCATATCCTAAACTTATAAGAACGCTACTACACTTGATCTTATACAAAAGGTTCTTAGAAGTGCTGTTTGGGGAGTAGCCTAGAGACAGTGGCTTGGATTGGCGAAAGCTCGCCTGGCAGCGGAGCGCCAGCTCCATGCGCATCAGCCGCTTCTTGCGCATCTGTTTACATTCCCCTCACCCGCCATATCCCAAACTTATAAGAACGCTACTACACTTAACTTGGTGCAGGCTGGGACCGAGTCTGACCCTGGGGCTGGTCATATACTGCCGACGCAGAGAATTGCGGGGCCTACCTCGGTCCAGGTCTCAAAGGCCTACTATACCTCCTCCCAACCCTCCTCTACCTCCTCCTCCTCCGAATTACCATCCGTGGGCATGGCGCCATCAGTCGGTAGCTCTAGGCACAGCAGCAGTGCCGTCGCTAAGCAACAGCAGGCGGTGCTCAAACTGCTGAGCCTAGGCGATAAAAGGCACACCGCCCAAGAGCTATTACAGGGCATTCCACATCAAACTTGTTAACTTTGTCGCCACCCTGCTGTGTAATCCACAAAATATACTTGCAAACTTTTATCATTTACCGATATTATTTCAGCGCTTCTTGCGCATCTGTTTACATTCCCCTCACCCGGCATATCCTAAACTTATAAGAACGCTACTACACTTGATCTTATACAAAAGGTTCTTAGAAGTGCTGTTTGGGGAGTAGCCTAGAGACAGGGGCTTGGATTGGCGAAAGCTCGCCTAGCAGCGGAGCGCCAGCTCCATGCGCATCAGCCGCTTCTTGCGCATCTGTTTACATTCCCCTCACCCGCCATATCCCAAACTTATAAGAACGCTACTACACTTAACTTGGTGCAGGCTGGGACCGAGTCTGACCCTGGGGCTGGTCATATACTGCCGACGCAGAGAATTGCGGGGCCTACCTCGGTCCAGGTCTCAAAGGCCTACTATACCTCCTCCCAACCCTCCTCTACCTCCTCCTCCTCCGAATTACCATCCGTGGGCATGGCGCCATCAGTCGGTAGCTCTAGGCACAGCAGCAGTGCCGTCGCTAAGCGACAGCAGGCGGTGCTCAAACTGCTGAGCCTAGGCGATAAAAGGCACACCGCCCAAGAGCTATTACAGGGCATTCCACATCAAACTTGTTAACTTTGTCGCCACCCTGCTGTGTAATCCACAAAATATACTTGCAAACTTTTATCATTTACCGATATTATTTCAGCGCTTCTTGCGCATCTGTTTACATTCCCCTCACCCGGCATATCCTAAACTTATAAGAACGCTACTACACTTGATCTTATACAAAAGGTTCTTAGAAGTGCTGTTTGGGGAGTAGCCTAGAGACTGGGGCTTGGATTGGCGAAAGCTCACCTGGCAGCGGAGCGCCAGCTCCATGCCAAGATCCAACTAACATAGTTTTAACTGCAGCACCTTTAATCTACTACTAGTTCACTGCCTCCATACATGGTCCCCTTATCAAACGAGCTGTGTCAGGCAGAATTTTGGGTTGTTTTCATGGCTTCCATGTTAACTTTATCGCCACCCTGCTGTGTAATCCACAAAATATACTGGCAAACTTTTATCATGTACCGATATTATTTGAGCGCTTCTTGCTCACCTCCTTTGGTTCCTCTCTGCCACCCATTGGTTTGAAGCCTGAGTCCATTTAGGGTATGTCGCCATGCCACTCTCTAGCCTGCTGCCGCTGCCTCTGCATGCCGTCCCCTATAGTGTCAGGGTCAATTATTGCATGTTTTAGATGCTATCTAGCTTCATTCTGTCACTCTGTCATGGCCATGCTGTTGCCCATAATTTTGGCATAATGGTGCGATTATGCAGCCTCAGAGGCATCCATGCATGCTGCCCCTGCTGTTTCCTGTCCATTTCCGTGGTGTTTCCATCCTTTTCTGAGGTTCCCAGGTGTTTGGCCAAGCTTCCCTGTGCAGAGCCTTGGTCCCCTTGAAAAATGCTCGAGTCTCCCATTGACTTCAATGGGGTTCGTTATTCGAGACGAGCACTCGAGCATCGGGAAAAGTTCTTCTCGAATAACGAGTACCCGAGCATTTTAGTGCTCGCTCATCTCTAATCATCAGTCATAAGGCTCTTCATCAGGTCCAAGAAATAAAGGAATAGGACTGTAGTGGTATATTAAAACTAAAAAAAAGATAGATATCATAAAACAAGATAAAGTCATGATAATAAAATTAATAAAAAAAGATATTAATACATATTAGCCACAGAATTATAGTACATAGTATAAAACATCTTGTTTTATGATATCTAACTTATGTGTGAAGATATAGCAGATTCTGTATTTTTGGACTTTAGTTATATAAATACCGTGGAATATTAACATATAAATAAATAAAAATAATATATGCTATATTTTTGGATTTATTATTTTAGTTGCGTTTTTGTACTAAAAAAAATTCTTTCAAGACTAATAGGCTAATATCATACACAATAAAGCTGGCATATCATACTATTTTATACTATAGGTTTTCTTATTTTCTTCCTCGAAAATACCAGATAACTCTCAAGTTAGAGATATAGGGCTAATATAAAATTGTTTATTGATTTCACATAGGTTTTAATGTGCGTGAAATCTCTGGAATAGCCATCCTCAGGAGCTGGTTACTGCAGTAACAGCAGAAGGCTTCAAATAAGGTCTAATGCTTTTTCACAGCAAGTACCATCAATGATTTTACAACTGCATAGAATTTTTGGGGGTTATTTTTCAATGACTTTTTGGCTTAAAAAAATTCACACACAGAACTACTGCTAGTGCAATGCAATTCAAAGCCAGATATATGACTTGCGATTTTTAAAAATAATCACAAAAAAGTCTCTCCACGCCCTTCCCAGCATATGTGCGGTAGCGATTACTTTACTCTTCTTGCTATTATTTTACAATTAATTTTTAAAATTCCCAAAAGGGCCAATGCCACATTAATAAATATAAAAAAAGCAGCAGAGCTCCAAAGGCAGATATAGAACTATAACAAGGAACCTGCATAATGATAAATCTCCCCTTTTGTCTGAGTGTGAAATCAGGATGGGACATTTTCATTTCTAACTACTTAGCTCCATTACACTCCCTGTTCACATCATTTTTAAGTGGCACATTGTGCACTAGGGCATGAATAGCTAGTGCATGATTCATCTGCCCTACATGTTGACACTTCTATGTCAGAAGAAAAATTAGAGTGGAACACCCCAGTGGTTAATTTTTTAAAAATTAAATCAACAATAAATTTTATTTAAGGACTCTTTGAAGATACAATTTACACAGCAAACATTGCGCTTCAATGGTGGTCTAGCAGGACCCATAAGAAATGAATGACACGAAGTAGAATGCATAGTTGTACATCATGCACAAATGGTCCACTACATCAAAAGGATCATCTCCACATGAACACATACAGAAGTATTGATCATAATTGTATGTGACCATGTGGAAAGTATGTAGTAGTGCATTGAAATACATAGTTCAAACCCATGTAACAACACATGTCGACAAAACAAAACAAAACACCTAACACCACACCTGAGCCATGACCTCACTCCAGGGCCATAACTAAATAAAATACAACCCAATAAGGGCAAAGAGAACCTACTCATGTCGCATGACATGTGGTTAGGATGGAATTTGGGGGGACAGCAGTAAATGGCGATTCAAGCCATTTCCCCAGGTAATGTGGAGCCTCTTATCCTTTCTGTGAATGAATATCCACTTTTTGAGTGGAAGAGCAATGTCAACTGTCATAATCCAATCTTAGAGAGAAGGTGGATGGGCAGCTATCCAGAATCTAGCCACCATTTTCCTGAGCACAACACAAGGTTTCGTCGAGGAAAGCTCACTCTGTAGTAGATTGGAACAGTTCAGGATCAACCGGAAGAAAAAAAACTTAGGGTAATCAGGGAGGGCCACCCCCATTTTATGAAACAGAAATTTGTGGACTTGTTCCCAAAACCCCCTGACTACCCTGACCATATTAATTGAAATAAAATATCCTTTATTAATCATTCAGAAAGAAAAATCGTTCTTAAATATTTTTCTCCAACTACCTAAATGGCACTTTTCTTTAAAGGTGTGGAAGGGAAAAAAGCAGAGGCATAAAAGGGAGGGAAGGGAGAGGAGAAAAAAGAGAAAAAGGAGAATAAAGACAGTGGAGGTTACTGAACACAAGAGAGGACCTCAGGGGAGGGGAATATTTATCAGCAGGGCCAGGGATTCCCTACTTTATACATCCATCTCCTTGCATTATTATATTGCCCCTGCACTGAGTACCTCATATCCAAATACAGAATGCAAATTGGAGACTTAAAAATCTAGTTTCAACCAACCATTCCAATTTTGCATAAAGTTCTTGTTTCCAATTAGACCTTGTTCCCAGATATATCTTTCATAGCAGAAACACTCATTCATATTATCCCTTATTATATCTAAGTCAAGGTAACTTAATCATTTCCATTGTTTAGAGATCATAGTTCTCACCACCGCACATAACCTACTGCTTATCCATTTTTCCTTCTCTGAAAAAGTGCTTGTATATATATCTAGGAGGGGAATGGCAGGGCAGGGAGAGGTATGTATATTACGTATTTTAGAAATGAGCTTAAAAGTATAGTTCCAAGTATGGACTACCTGAGTCAAATCCCACCACATATGCATACAGTCCCTCCAGCAATGTTCGACAAGATCCTGATTAATTCTAGCCAATTTTTGGGTGGTCATGTACCATCTCGTTCGCAATTTAAACAGGTTACCCATATGATTTGTACAGAGCAAGTTCCTATTCAAATCATTAATTGCCTTCATGCACTACTCGTGCAACAAGGTCATGTTTAAATCTTTTCCCCAATTTAGCATATATGGTTGTTGACCCCTACCATATCGGTAAATAAGATCCTTATACGCTGCTGAGCCGTCTCCGTTCGGTCTATCAGACTTCATAAATATCAGGAATCTAGGGCTGGTGTATACAAGTTCTCCTGGGGAATCATTTAACAAGTACATTATTGATCTTAGTCTATGGTATATTAACAAGTCTGACACAGGTATATTATATTTCTACCTCAACTCCTTGAAAGATAGATAACTGCCATCCTTCCTTAGAGACTCCAAATTTTGAGATCTTGGTGCACTTAGGGCAGAGATCCCGGAACCCAGGGTGAAATTTGCTGCCAGTAGTTAAGAACGCTTAGTGAATTATATAAATCTGAGACACTCTATCCCCTAGGTTAGGGGAGTCCAGTTTGGGGGAGGAGAGGGAAAGAACCCTCCTCTTATCTGTCAAGGGATGTCTTCTCATCCATCAGTCTTCCAGCGCATTCTTGCCAGAGAAGCTGTCTGCCTAGTGTGGGTTGATATTAATTCAATATACAACTGAGATATAAGGGCCTTGCCAGTATTGTACCTGATATAACCTACCTAATATCATATTTTTGGAGGAATACACCACTCTGACAATATCACAGATGGCTTATGAATTATTATATTATATAGTACACCCTGAATAAATAATTGAATTAAATTGAAATAGACTGTTCCAAAGTCCAGAACCTAGTTGGCACAATGTCCTATACTGTTATGTAGAAGGCCAGGAGCAAAATTGAAAATGAAGGCTGTGTGAGCGCTGCAAAATAATTGATTTTATTATTTATTCTTGGACCCAGTATATATTACTTCATTCTTCGTGGGTTCCCTGCGAATACCAGATTCTTGGTCATGATCGACAAATAGAAAATGATCACTCAGCAATCAACATGTGAAAGGACAAAGAAGCAGAAATTGTCTGAGGACCTGATTAGCACTGGAATGGGTGTGCAGGCTAATTGGTGAGAAAAGGATAATATATGGAAAAATATAGAATTATCAGCCACACGACTACCCTTTATTCCTGGATGAGTTGTGTGTCACCCACCAATCTACAGATGTGCTGGAGGTGCATGAAGATGATTTCCCAGCAGTATTTATGGAACCATTGTAATTTCTTTATATAATAATGTTCAGTATGCTTCCATTAGTCAGACCCCTTTCTGTAATGCATAGTCTTTAGAGTATGTATTAACTCTATGTTTGATAGCAGTGTACACCTGTGCCCTTGTATTTCCCCAAGGTAAAGCAAACAAACTATTTCTTTCCACATATATGCATCAATAATGCATTCCACAAGGTATATATTCAAAATGCTTTATATTGATGTATGAGCCAACACCACTATAAGAAAATGGTTAAGAGATAACAGCTGCAAGCTACAGGGACATTATTAGGAATGCACAGACTATACTGTATTTAATGAATGCATTGTCCAAGGATTTCTAGACTATATAAATCAACTTCACAGCGGGCTGCAGAAATAGAAGCCATTATCTGAGCAATCTAGTATATCATTGGCTGATGGTTCTATATACAAATACACAAGCACAAAATATGTAAAAAAAAGCAGCAACACTCAATGCAGCGCAGCTTTTATGTGTAAATTTAACAGATTTGAATAGACAATGTTTTCTTTTGAAATCTGTGTGTTTTGCTTTCAAGCTATTTGTTTTATGTATGACTGTAGATATTCTTAAACTTTTGCTAAAAGGATGTCTGCAATGTGGTTTCTTTCTTTAGATTGGGAAGGCAAATTAAGGAAAACCTGTCACCAGCACCCCCCCCCCCCAAAAAAAAAAAAATCTCACACAGAACTTTTTAGATGTCTCAATAAATATTTTACTGATGGCTCTATCCATGGAAATGGGGAGCTCCAGCATCTGACCAGCATCCTCCTGCATCCTAAGCTATCCTACCTTCTAACTGATGCTGACACTGCTAACCCAGACCCCCTCGGGATGAGGGAGAAGTTGTCTGTGTATGACTCACTAATTAAAACATAGCCAGCATCTCTATACCTCTTCATTCCCCACCCCCTCATGAATTTTCTTCAGTGAGTCAAAGACAGACATCTTCCTTCTTAACCACTTCATTCCCCCTTCCCTCTTTCCTTTCTTCAGTGAGTCACACATAACAAGTGTCTCTCTCAACTCCTTCATTCTCCCCTCCCTCAGAAATTTTCTTCAGCAAGTCACAAACAGCAATCTTCTCTCTTAACCACTTCATTCCCCCCTCCCTCAGGAATTTTCTTCTGCAAGTCACACACAAGCAGTGTTCCTCTAAACACCCTCATTCACCTCTCCCTTAGGAATTATCTTCAGTGAGTCACACATAGACAACTTCTCTCTCATGTTAAAATTCACTTAACAATAATAATAATTTTTGTGTAAATGAATTAGTCACTTTTAATGCTCATCATCTACTAAGAAAATAAAAGCTCTGGAGAACTGTAACAATGGAGGGATACCAAAACTAGAATCCCTGTTGCTCTTTTCAGTGGAATCATGGGAACTCTATGCATCATATGCTTCTTATATTTATGGCGTTCTATTAAGGCAGCATTTTTACTGTGCCAATGACAACAGATACAAAAACACCAATGTGTGTTACACCTTGCCATGTACATACAGAGTAAGGCTACATGCACACAATGTATGCCCGCGTACCATGGTGCGGCAAGCATACATTGGCGCTGCGTAGAGGAGCAGGGGATGTGAGCAGCTCACTCCCGCCCTGCTCCATGGGCATATACAGCGCACGGCGCCATATCACATAGAAAGATAGGACATGTGAGCCGTGAGCCCATAGAAGTGTATGGGGGACATATATCGACCGTATATACGCTAGCCGTATAAGCATCCCCCATACATGTTTCTGAATGCAGCCTAGGAAGTAGTTTTCTAACAGAAAGCTTTCAATAATCTTCCAAACAGATTTTTCATAAAGAGTTCCTAAAACTACACTTTAGAAATGTCATTATTGATAGTCCTCATGAGTGTGTGAGGTTGTAATTGCAGAATAGAATGGTGTCAACATGTCAATGATACCTCAGACTAGCTAAAATCTATGGACATGCAAAACACTTAACTCATCAATCCATCTCCCCGACAGCTCACTGCAGCCTTTATAAACTATGGCGCCTGTCCTTTCAAACAGAAAAAAAATCTATACTCCAGATGGATTATATAATATGCAATTAATAGGAAATGTATGTATCCTTCATAAAAGAAATGGACGAATTATTACTTCAGTATAATCCCATTATCTATCGTTGGCATCGTTAGCACTGGCTCAAAATTAAAATCTATTGAAATCCACAAAGAACAAATATTAAATGCTATTTTATTGTGGTGCCCAATTGTGCCAAAAATCAATAAACATTCCCAACCAATTAGTGGCAGACAATTCCGACGTCTCCCATGTACTACAACATTTGCTAATTTTATTGCAGACATTAATTTGGTTGGAAGCTGAAGTTACATTCTTGCAGTTTTCCAAAGCAGGAAATATTTTCAGGGATAATGATGCTGTAAGCAGTCTGACAGCAAACGACGCACCTTATATATAGCCATCAGAGGAACAGCTTGCCTCGACATTACTCTATTTGCAACTGTCATTAAACAGAAAGAAAGATCAGTATAATTGTTAGACAATAGTTACATTTCCACCCGATGCTATGGGCCTAGGCTAAGCAAAGTTTTTTTCTTTCTAGGGCTGGTGCAAGGTACTGTATATTGAAGCCATATGCAGACAAGCCAACTGAATTGCAGTCAATTGAAACTTTACAACTATACTATTGAGTCCTGCTGCAGGGTTCAATAGTAATATACAAAGACCCTCTGGCTGTCATTGGTACAGAACTGCTCCTGTTTTGGGAGCCGTTCCACTGCTTTCATGGCAAATTAAAATGAAGCTTATTCAGCAACAACGTCAGAGTAGTTAATAGTACATGACAAATTGGCTCAGACCATGGAAGCTACTGCCCAATCAGCAGGCTCTATCTTTTACTACCTAGTGACCACCCATATGGTGGTCACAAAGACTGACATTTTATTACAGCGGCCTAACCTACATTATTTGTTGACTACCATGCTGTTCTTGTGACAACTGGACAAATTCAGACAAAGGGGAGATTTATCAGCAGTGTCTTAGGCAAAACTGTTTTAGTTGCCCATGAAAACCAATCATGGCTCAGCTTTAATTTTACAAAAAGCTATGGGAAAATAAAAGCTGAGCTCTGGTTGGTTGCCATGGACAACTGGAACAGTTCTGCTCTCAGACACTTCCGATAAATCTCCCCCAAAGATGCAATCGTGTCTACAATAGCAAAAAAATTAAAAAGCCATATGGGAAAAATGCAATTAAATAGCTTTTCATGAAGGCATCTTCTGTACGTGTATAACACATATCGAGAATAGGTTAAGTAGTGAGATCGAAGCATGGTGGATATATTTTCTAACCTCTCAGCAGGATGATATATGCACAGGTAGAACACTCCATTCCACTACATAGTATGGTTGTAAAATAAGACATAGATTAAATGAAGTGCTTTGTCCTTTTCCAGGGCTATGACTGACAATTCAGATTTATATTATTTAAGTACCTTTTTTGTCATTTACTGTCCATTAACAGGAGCTGTGAGCCATGTGGGATGTAATTTAAGGTTTTCACATTTGTTCTCTGTAGGAATATTTTTTTGTCTAATAACCCAAATATTTGAATGTTACCTCAATAAGCCTCTATATCATAATATGTTAATAGCCTATCCTGAAGAGCAGCACTGTACCTGGGGAGATTGACCTTTAGGAAACATTTTTACATATCTATCTCCTCATTTAACTATCCTTTTCTGATTAATGATTAATGTACACTCACCGGCCACTTTATTAGGTACACCCTGCTAGTAACGGGTTGGACCCAATTTTGCCTTCAGAACTGCCTCAATTCTTCGTGGCATATATTCAACAAGGTGCTGGAAGCATTCCTCAGAGATTTTGGTCCATATTATCATGATGGCATCACACAGTTGCCGCAGATTTGTCGGCTGCACATCCATGATGCGAATCTCCCGTTCCACCACATCCCAAAGATGTTCTATTGGATTGAGATCTGGTGACTGTGGAGGCCATTTGAGTACAGTGAACTCATTGTCATGTTCAAGAAACCAGTCTGAGATGATTCCAGCTTTATGACATGGGGCATTATCCTGCTGAAAGTAGCCATCAGATGTTGGTTACATTGTGGTCATAAAGGGATGGACATGGTCAGCAACAATACTCAGGTAGGCTGTGGCGTTGCAACCATGCTCAATTGGTACCAAGGGGCCCAAAGAGTGCCAAGAAAATATTCCCCACCCCATGACACCACCACCACCAGCCTGAACCGTTGATACAAGGCAGGATGGATCCATGCTTTCATGTTGTTGACGCCAAATTCTGACCCTACCATCCGAATGTTGCAGCAGGAATCGAGACACATCAGACCAGGCAACGTTTTTCCAATCTTCTACTGTCCAATTTCGATGAGCTTGTGCAAATTGTAGCCTCAGTTTCCTGTTCTTAGCTGAAAGGAGTGGCACCCGGTGTGGTTTTCTGCTGCTGTAGCCCATCTGCCTCAAAGTTAGACGTACTGTGCGTTCAGAGATGCTCTTCTGCCTACCTTAGTTGTAATGGGTGGCGCTTTGAGTCACTGTTGCCTTTCTATCAGCTCGAACCAGTCTGCCCATTCTCCTCTGACCTCTGGCATCAACAAGGCATTTCCGCCCACAGAACTGCCGCTCACTGGATGTTTTTTCTTTTTCGGACCATTCTCTGTAAACCCTAAAGATGGTTGTGCGTGAAAATCCCAGTAGATCAGCAGTTTCTGAAATACTCAGACCAGCCCTTCTGGCACCAACAACCATGCCATGTTCAAAGGCACTCAAATCACCTTTCTTCCCCATACTTATGCTCGGTTTGAACTGCAGGAGATTGTCTTGACCATGTCTACATGCCTAAATGCACTGAGTTGCCACCATGTGGTTGGCTGATTAGAAATTAAGTGTTAACCAGCAGTTGGACAGGTGTACCTAATAAAGTGGCCGGTGAGTGTATATTATCATTAATAAGCAGGGAAGATAATCTTCTTTGTTTATATTAATTTTTATGGGTATACTGTTATTTTGGTGCACCATGGTTCTGGCCATGAGGCCTCCCTTTGCCAGTTTTAACACCCTGCACCTCCCGCTCACCCATGACTGTTAGTACTGCCTTAGACAAGAGGGGGATGGGACATATTTACTTACAAGTACACCTGAGCTCACTGCTATTTCCATGTATAATGCTATACGTGTGGCGATTCACTTAGATCGTTCTCCAGAAATCATTAATCTGGCATTTCCTCGAACTGGTCCAACAGAGTTCATCATCTTTTTTGTGGTGCACCCGGTCCAAATCAGTCGGACCGTCTGACACCCGGCACCCCTAATTTGTGTCGCATGGAATCCAGCGCCGCTGCGCCAGAAAAGGGTCATGTGCACCACAGCCCAGACACTCATTAAATACCTGTGCAAGCCAATACCTTTTAGCCAAGAATAACATGCACGGTCCGATACAACTGCACCACGTGACGCTTAGTAAATATGCACTGGTGTGTTGTAACAACGCTCATGATGTACCAAATGCTCATTTGTATGTAAATATAAAAAAAAATGAAAAAATTCTCAAGGAAAAAGATAATATAATAATTATTATTTTTAATCTTTATATGACACCATCATATTCTGTAGTGCTTTACAGTCTAAACGCAGTCTATGCGTTTCAAATACTGTTTATGATGCACCATACTTTTAAGCTAGCATCTTTATTTTTATGGGAATGGAAAGCTGAAGGTTTACTTTAAGGTGAATATATTGGCATTTTAACAAACTAACAAAACCCAGTACAGCATAGTTTGTAAACTATCTTCTATTCTTTAAAAGCACAAAATAAAAAAAACTCACAGCAGTGCAATATATCACCAAGGAAACCTTGCGTCTTCGAACAAATACTGGGCCAACGCGAAAGCTGCAAGTAGAAAATAGGAGGAGAAATTCTGAAGAGTAGTCCAGAGATGCAGAACAAGTTTATGCGTTTCACACCCTTTCCGAGTTCTTAATCACAACATCAACTATGATTAAAAACTTGGGAAGATTTTGAAACGCGTAAACTTGCATCTGTTGTGTGTTGTGCATCTCTGAAATAAATCTACTTCTTTGCTCTCTGTGCTAGAACTTCTCTTTCTATTTCTCCATAAAAGCACATTGGTTTCTAAATAACTCAGTCTATTTGTGTATAACATAACATGTGCATGTAAAATAGAGTCAGCCTGGTTTCAAAAGCTTTACAATATGCAGAGTTAAATTCTTCCTACGCACCCACTTTAGAAGGAATTGAAGGAACAATTTTTCCGAGGCAAACAAGTAGAAAAAGATCAGCTCCTTCAATCTATTTTCATAACTCTACACTTCCCAAAAGTGAAGCTCAACTTTAATATAAAACATAGAGACATTACCTCTGGCATGTTGTGGATATTGTATTAGTAAGGCCCTGTGGAAAGATGACGAAAATATAACTAATGGTGAAAATTTTGGTCCACAAAGCATATCCAATTATTCAGGCCAGAGTCAGGGTCACAATGAACTGCATTTTCTTGAACATTCCAGTAGAACTCTTCTCTGCCCCTACTCCTTACAGGTCATTTGAATATGGTTAGCGTTGAGCAAACCGAACTAAAAAGTTGGGGTTCGTATGTTGTCAGTGGAATTGAAATTGTTGTGTCCAGCACTTTGTGGTGGATTGTTGCTGCCCAATGGCATCATCGCAAGTGACGCCATTAGTAATCAACGCTTCTTTTCCTTGCTGTTTGTCAATACGGAGAAGAATATGCAAATCAACAACCTCTCGTCCCTACCTACTTATCCGCACTGCATTATCCTGTAGGTGAAAACTGAACAGCAGTCTCTATTGAGAGTATGTGCTGCAAATAGATGACAAATGAACAGAGGGAGAAAACTGACAAACACTTGCAAAGTCAGGATAACTAGGTCAAAACCTACATGGTGACAAGGTACAGAATCGTAAGGCAAAGAATAGTCAAAAAATTAAGCAATGATCAGAATTCCAGAAATAGCAAAATAGAGGAGGTAGAACCACAAGTAACAAGAGACCAAGAGATACATGGAGACCAGGTTCCTGGACAAAGTCTCAGTCTCTAAATGGTTCAACCGTCCCTCAGTCAAACTTCACCTCACACACACTTAGCTCCAAGATGCTCTGTACACAGCAAAAGATAAGGGTGAAACAGGCAAAAAGTTATTAAATAGCATTCATTCTTACATTATTCTAAATTTTGTTATTTTAACACATGGGGAAAATATTCAAAAAGGAAGGGTTTTTAAATGTCATTTTCAATTCAAATTTGATAGAAATTGTGCCCCCCCCCCCTTAAGGTCATGACACCCATGTATAGGTATTTTAACATTAAATAGTTTTTTCTACACCTGATCTACACTTATATTGGCAAGTATACTATAGCTTACTGAGTTACACTACAGTGCTAATCTGGGTCTCCATAGGACCTAAAATCTCCTACAACTACCTGACACTCAATAATCATGTAAATGTCCAACTCGGAGAATCAAACCAAACTGCAGCTTCCACGTGCATAGGGAGGGTAACATTCTGTCTCTGCTTTCTCATTCGGTATTCTACCCATCCCCCACACATATGTAGGAATATAGCAGAGTGAAATGCTAACCCACTGAAAGTTAAATCCTATATAAAATATCTCTTTTCTCCTGAATAACTCAGAGGCATATTGGGATAATGTACAGTTTGTCAGAGATAACATTTCTCTAGATGTTTCTCTGTATATTAGATCTCCCTTCTTGGTTTAATAGATGAAGACTACTGATGAAATACTGAACAGTGAATAAGGCCTAAGGGATGTGAAATGTAGTCATTGATAAAGCATAATGGATCCTTATTAAAGCAAGCAGCGGGGGAAGAGTGGTCTCTCTGGTGGGCACCAGCCAATTACGAGATAATAAATATCAACAAAATTGAGGTTGTGTCTCCCTCCTAACCAGATGCTGGACTTATATTGATCTTTAAAATACTAACTAATTAGATTAATCTACTCCAAACCAGTGGCAATAAATGTAGGTTCTAAAGCCACTTATTTAAACATATTGGAGACGTAATGGCCCTAAACACTGCTCTTCTGGTGTAGGTCTTACAGGCCAGGCCGTAGTGAGAAAATAGACTGACAATATATTGTGATGTTTATGGTTTTTATACAATGGGGGAATGTGCTAGGAGGGATAATAAAAGAGCTGTCCTACATTGAAACAGTTTTGGATGCCCACTACAATAAATCTGTCATGAGTTATACTGCTCTTGAAAAATGTACCCTGTGCTGTCATTGGCGCCCCTCCACCCTAAATCCAAGATACAGTATGATTGACAGGGCTTGGATCCATAAGAAGGCTCCCAACTGATCTAGCATCAGAATGGTTTCCTTTATTATCCTTTACGAGAACATTTTTTTTTTCTTTACCAGATATGAAACTCAAAGTAATCATTTAGATAATATGGTCAAATCTTGTCACAGCAAAAAAGCTTTTTATGAACATGGGTCTAGGGAAAAAACTGGTACTTACCCCTCTATGGATCCCTGTATCTGTGGAGCAACCCACCAAGCAGTTTACAATGAATGGGGATAGAACAAAACAGTAGATGGACGGCACTCCATAGGTGTGCGGTGCTCCGGGTACGGCCTTGGCCTCAATGTAAATTATAGAAGAGATCCCGGCACTCCCCAGATACGTGCAAATATATTTTTATTGTAAGATCAACTTACAGCATGTTGTGCAGGGACACAAAACATTTTGTGTCCCTGCACAACATGCTGTAAGTTGATCTTACAATAAAAATATATTTGCACGTATCTGGCGAGTACTGGGATCTCTTCTATAATTTACAATGAATGGGGAGCTGGAGTGATACATTTTTTAATTTCCAACTCCCCTAACCCAGGTAGCCAATCGTTTCAAAGTTATGCTTGAAAGCCCCTTCCATGTCTTGACAGTACTTCTTAGTATTTGCACTAATTTATTTAAAGACCCGAAAATCCGCCATACATATAGGGGCTTATTTATTAAGGGTACGTGGCCGCACTTTTGTCGTTTTTGGGTTTTGCATGGCTGTGACAGGTGCTTAAAAGGGGATTGTGTTGCATGCGGATCAGATTTTGGAACAGCTGCGCTGAATTTCATGCAACAGAAATATGTCTGACGTGCGCCATGGCCATGTTTTTAATTTGAAGCAAAACACTGTTGCATGTCCCATTAAAACATTTTGCAATATTGTACAGTAGTCATAGTGCCACCATACAGGCACTGCACCCATGCTCAGAAGTTTGCATAAAGCCTATACTGTATATATCCAAGAAAATGTAACACAGAAGTCACAGTCATTTGTTGTGTCTCAAAGACCAGAAAACTTGATTGCTACAGAACAGCATAAATAGCTGCTGCAGAGACCCCAGGGACCAGAGCTGCTGAGGGGCTCACAAAAGTCTGTACATAAGGAATCCATGGGGGTAAGAGGTAAGCTATAATATCTAATGAATCCACAGGGCGTAAGGGGGCTTTTATAAAACAACCATGAGGGGGCTGTTTGGTATGATAAACTGGGGAATAGGAGACTGTTTTAGTTTCTGAATTTTAATGCTGCCACGTAAGTTCACTGCAAAAGGGCCTTCTTCTGAGGCTGTGTCGCCCAGGGGTCTAATGAAACCTGGTACTAACCCTGTTTGGGATCTACAGTATGTTTAGGTTAGAGTATGCAGGCCCCATGCTAAGTGCTTCTATCATGCTCTTCCTGAGGGGAAACACACTGCCCCAACTGCTGGTTTGATCACCTGCAGATCCATTGATTATGGCATCAGTCACTTTTAATAGTGATACAAGAGATTTAAAGAGCACAGAGATATGTAAATTATATCTTGTTTTCTCTGTGGCAGGGCCTCCAAATAACTTTTTAGCAGGATAATGGTTGTTCTCACAAGCATTTCCTAATAATTTATCTGCTTGGTTGCAACACGTAATTGGCCTCCCTACTTCCAGATTTATCTCCAATTGAGTATTTATGTGGCCATCTGCGGTGCCAGCTTTGTAGGATCCAGAGGCCCTGCTGCCACATCTGTGGACAAATGTGCCCAAGGAAACCATATGGAACAGAGATTGCCCAACACAGTCCTAGAGTCTCCTTTCAGTTGTTTACAACAAACATATCCTCTTCCCGTAACATTGTAAACGATGACATACAGAATCGTTACATTGACATAAAGTTTTATTCTCCAACAACGCTATTTTGGTGCATTATTTTTTGTCAATGGGCAGTAATGCAAAGAAAAGAGTAGTCAGATTACACACAATTGCCTGCTCCTCAATGTATTAAACTGGCAGTCAGACATCTGAAATTGTAGGAATTACCTATTTTATCCTGTAATTGAAAAAAATAAGAACTCATACTGACATACCAGTCCTGCGAGGACTGTGAACGGCCTTGTTGATGTCTTGCAAAGTAGGTGGCATTGCTTTGTATTGACTGAGAACACAGACACTTCTTAACACGGAATTGTTTTATTTTGAGAAAAAAATTACTCATACCAAATCATACATTGACATATTTTCCTGTCAGCAGGTTCTGGCTGTTGCCAAAGTAGGTGATGTATTCTGCTATTTCAAATAGGTTTATATAGAATCATGTAATTACAAAAACAAAATAAGGCTACATTGTTTTTTGTACTGTATGTTTTTGGTTTTTTTTGCAGTCAACATACTAAATTCCTGCCTACTTGCCTGTGGAGGTGACTTTAAAGCACCAGGACACATGCAGATACATTAAGAGGTAAGGCCTTATGTAACGTTTTTTTATTTTTCTCGTCTTTTTCTCTCACTTAGAGGCACATTTACTTACCCGTCCGGAGGAGTCCACCGAAAGTGCATTGTCCCACCTGAATGCACTGACTGCCGTGATTCACTAAGATTGTACACCCGATATCCTGCATGTGTCGCTTCCCCACTTAGGTCCGCCGGAGTTCACCTTCTTCTGTTTGGTGTATGTAAGTGCGACAAAATTTTAAATCCTGTGCTCAGTCCGAATCAGTCAGATCGACCGACAACACGCCCCTCGATTTCTGTTGCATGAAAGCCAGCGCAGCCGCGCCACAACCCGCTCGCGTGTGCCACAATCCCCAGTTTAATACCTGTCACAGCAGTGCAAATCGCGAAATCCAAAGTTGGTCACTCAGCAAGAGGGTGGCTTACATCACACAACAACAATCCGGAAAAAGCATAGTTAGGCAAAACAGTTGTCGCTGGTCTGTCAGCGCCTCTGCATCAGCACCCCCACCCCTTTAAACAACACCAATAATTTACTTGCCTTGGGTGAATGCTATTCTTCACCTTCATTGTCATTTACACTTGGCCACTCCTTCACAAAAATTGCCCATGTGCCTTTACTGTCTTAATAATAATCCCTGAATGTTCAACAATTGATTCATCATCCCTGATACTTACTTTAGTGCTCTCTGTAAACTCTTTGTTAATCTTTGCTAACATGTCTCTACACTTATAAATAGGAAGGACCTGCAGAAGATTATGACTTATAATGCTCCTTCCTCCCCTCTCCCTGTGTCTGTCAGTGAGACGGATTGAGAGGAAAAAGACACATTGGGGCAGATTTACTTACCCGGTCCATTCGCGATCCAGCTGTGGATTCGGGTCTGGCCGGGATTCACTAAGGTAGTTCCTCCGACGTCCACCAGGTGGTGCTGAAGTGCACTCAAGTACCCCGGCCTATTCCTAGTGAAAGTAAGTGCAAGCTCCGCAACACTTTTTGTTTTTTAAATGCGGTGGTTTTTCCGAATCCGGCAGGTTTTCGTTTGGCCACGCCCCCTGATTTCCGTCGGGTGCATGCCAGCGCCGATGCGCCAAAATCTGATCGCGTGCACCAAAATCCCGGGGCAATACAGGGAAAATCGGCGCAAATCGAAAATATTCGGGTAACACGTCGGGAAAACGCGAATCGGGCCCTTAGTAAATGACCCCCATCAGGTCATTGGGACGGACTGAGAGAGTGAGAACAGGAAGTTGTGTATATATGTCGTGGGCAGCAAGGTGAGAACAGGGAAAGGCTGAGGCTCTCAAAGAAGGCAAAGAGAAAGGTAAATGGACATGCAGAGGTATGTCTAATGGAACAGATTTATTGAAAAGTGGCCAACCCCTTTAATTTCAGTGGACCCATGCTCATGAACATGTATTTCACAGATCTGTGAGAAGTCTGTATAAAACTCAGAGCAGTTCATATTCCTTGCTATACCTGCTGCCTATGTGTTCTCATAAAAGTCTATGGTAGCATAAAAATACTGATGCCACATGGATTATACACAGGTGTCATCCTCATGTGGTCTCATATGGTCTGTATTTGCTGATCAGTTGCCATTTAATTAATCAAGTTGTCCTGCAAGAGGTTGGGAGAAGATGGTGATATCACTTGCTAGCCTTCTAAATTTTTTGTGGATCCACAACAATGGATGACAGTTTTTGCAGACATGCGGCCCAGGAACTCATTACATACTGATGAAGCTGTGCCTCAAAAAGGTATTGCCTAATTTCTTCACTCTTCTTCTACATACTAGACCACGGATATATTGTTTGCAGTTTAAGAAGGGCATATATGTGCACGTGCAGGTTGTCGTATTCCATCGAATAGAAAAATTCCTTCACCAATGTGATATCCTGGGATAATCCTCGGAAAGCCCTCTTTAATCACCTAGTGCCTTTGTCAGTCATCAATTCTAAACCTGCAGCACGACTGGCACAGAGCTGTCTGTGAGCTCAGATGAATGGAGGTGGCTGTGCATCTAGTGCATCTATTACACATCCAGCAATGTGATTCTACTTAGCAGTAATAGCAAATAGGTCACTTACCTAAATCTAGTTCATGCCTTTCAAAGAAGCTATATTTGCATTACTAGAACAAACAGGAATCCAACAATAACCAGCGAAATGTAGCCAAAGTGATTAGAGAAAATCACATCACTGTGCCAAAACGGCCTCAACACTAAAGAGTGTATTTTTTGGGATAGAATCAAAATCTGCCTCTTCTGTATATTCACTAAAGAAAAATCATTACCAACCTACTGAGTTTGGAAACAAAACAAGGACTTCTTTCGGCATTTTGGAATGTATTTTAAGATCTCTACTTTTTCCTATAGGTTTTTTATTGTTGAAATAAAAGTTTATATTGAAGACGTAAGCAACAACTGGTCAATGTATGGATTGTAGAAATACGCTGCCAATGCCTTATATATGTGTGTATAAGCCGAGACTTTCAGTACAAAAAATGTGCTGAAAAATTTGAACAAGTGTATAGAAAAATAAAAATTACATACTTACCTTCTGATGCTCCCCGTGGCTCCTATTCCTTTTCCTTTTTTGACTTGTACCAGAGTGGGTAAAGAGGCTTTGATGTGCAGAGCGCGTCGACAAGTCTCTGGCCCCTCTGTTTCGAGTAAAGAGGAGAAGGAAGATGAGCATCTTGGAGCATTGGAAGGTGAGCGGCTGTTTCACTTGATTTCATTTTGGGTGTACTGCTCCTGCAGGGCATTTCGCTACTAGTGGGGCT
Organism: Engystomops pustulosus; assembly: GCF_040894005.1. Taxonomy (NCBI): domain Eukaryota; kingdom Metazoa; phylum Chordata; class Amphibia; order Anura; family Leptodactylidae; genus Engystomops; species Engystomops pustulosus. Next base: position 51,122,844 of record NC_092415.1, read on the forward strand.
TCTTCAGGACATTTCATTATGGGGGGTTGCATGGGGCATTTCTTTACTTGGGGGATGCATTTTATTACTGGGAGAGACTAATGCAGGACATTTCTTTACTGGGGGGTGCATGGGGCATTTCATTATGGGGGAGACTGCATGGGATATTTTATTACAGGGGGAGGCTGCTTAGCATTTCATCAGTGGGGTAGACTGCATGGGGCATCTTTACTGCGGGGTGCATGGGGCATTACATTACTGGGAGAGACTGCTGTAGGCCATCTCTTTACTGGAGGGTGCATGGGGCATTTCATTACTGAGGGAGACTGCATGGAGTATTTTATTACTGGGGAGACTGGATGTGGCATTTTATTACTGGGGGAGACTGCATGTGGCATTTTATTACTGGGGGAGGCTGTTGAGCATTTCATTACCGAGAGAGACTGCTGCAGGGCATCTCTTTACTAGTGGGATGCATGGGGTATTTCTTTTCTGGGGGAGGCTACATGGGGTATTTTATTACTGAGGGAGATTGCTGAGCATTTTATTACTGGGGAGGTTGTGACCAATGCATTTCCCCTGCTTGGCTTATATTCAAGTCAATCAGTTTTCTGATTTATTTGTGGTAGAATTAGGTGCCTTGGCTTATCTTTTGGTCGGCTTAAACTTGAGTATATAGAGTATTTCCTATTTTTTATATTATGTTGGTTTGTATTATGTTATAACAGAGAGAATATGATGTGTCTATTTGTCATTTTACAAAAGTAAAAGTTGTGATCACTTTTTGGCATGTCCATAAGATTCTTTGGAGAAAAAGTGATATATGCTTCGCATGCCATGAATGGTCAAGTAGTACTGTACATTGTTACAACTAGGCCATCAGAGCAGGATTATTCATGCACTTATGTCATGAATAATGGAGGAAAAAGTCTCTAGGGTAATGGACAGGCAATTTACACATTTACTGTGTGTTATAAATACTGATAGTGTTCAATGCCACATGAATAAATGTATGGCACTGGTGGACAGAGTTTATTCTTTTTTCCCAAAAGGTAACTTACTGATTTTTTTAGATGAACTAATTTTTTGCACATCCAGTCAGGGGTGAACCAAAACTCTCTGCTGCCTGAAGCAAACTATAGAATGCTGCCCTTTCCACCCCATCCAATAGTAATGTATTAGGTTATTTTTTAGTAAGCTTTATACAACGGGGGTCATTTACTAAGGGCCCGATTCGCGTTTTCCAGACATGTTACCCGAATATTTCCGATTTGCGCCGATTTTCCCTGTATTGCCCCGGGATTTTGGCGCAAGCGATCGGATTGTGGCGCATCGGCTCTGGCATGCACGCAACAGAAATGGGGGGGGCGTGGCCGAACAAAAACCCGGCGGATTCGGAAAAACCGCCGCATTTAAAAAAAAAAAAGTGTTGCGGAGCTTACACTTACCTTCACTAGGAATAGGCCGGTGAACTTGAGTGCGTTCCAATGCTGTTCAGCGCAGCAGCGCCACCTGGTGGACGTCAGAGGAACTGCCTTAATGAATCCCAGCCGGACCTGAATCCACCACAGAGAACGCGCCGCTGGATCGCGAATGGACCGGGTAAGTAAATCTGCCCCAATGTCTTTAGTAAGCTTTATACAGTGTCTCATTCCCATGATGCAATCAGGTGTAAATTTTTAAGTGGCAGATGCTTTGTAGGAGAGAACTGCACCCCTGATGCTGCCCCCTATTTTGCTGCAGGTGGTGCAGCATGAGGCAAGTGGCTCACACCTGCTTTTAATACTGCTAACCCAGGTCTTATGTTACAAACACTGAGCCCCAGTGTTGAGCCCACCATCACAATATAATGCTAATAGCCTAATTTGCCTCTTTACAGAACACTTGTAGAACCATTTACTATGACCCTGCCTACATTAAAGGGGTATTCTCATGATTAAGGTTTATGAAAAATCCACAGGATATGTCATAAGATCATAATAGGTGGATGTCCCAGAGGTGGAACCCACATCTATCTCGAATACATGGATTCTCTTACCCCATTCCCAAAGTGATGGTGGGGAGGTGCAACATTCTGAAACAGAAAACGGTATAAGTAGCACAAAACTGACTACTATGTAAACTACCAAAAACTCGGTGTCATACTTTACTCATGCCCTGGTTTTAATGAAGTCTTTTCCTGCTACAACAAAAACTAATGTTAAAGTTTTGCACGCATTGAGAGTTTGACAAATAAAGTCCATTACTGTGAACTGCATTTATTACACCAGAACCTAAATGCTAGCGACAGGTTAATATCAGTATAATGTCATGTTAATAATTAAGACTATGAACCCTTCATTATTTTAGGTAGGCGTCTCTAAAGAACGGAGCAAGTGGAAAATATAAAAAGGTTTTTACCTTACTACCTACAAAAGAACATAAAAGTGTCATTACCATATGAATGGGGCCAGCTGCTGCAGCTGCACAACGCTCACCAATGTTTTCTGCCTCTTGTGTATCTTTCCATATCATTTCCTTATCCGTAAGTAAAATATTTCTTCTTCTCCTCATGCACAATGCATCTGCAAACCCGGTAGATGTATTGATCATAAAATTAATTTACTGTATTGCTTATTAATTCATCAAAATGAGAAAACAAGCAGGTTCACATGTAATCTCTCCCCATGCTTCTGCACAGCTCTTTGATTTAGAATTAATCCCTTTAAGTGAGGATGCTGGAAGGGTTGAGTGTGTGGTTGGATAGGATCACATACTGTGCATTATAAACTATGTTTACATTGCCTTTCTGCAAAAGATTCTGCATTACTTATGTAGGAGGAAATCATTGGGTATGTAAGGTCAAAATAAAAAAACAAGCATAATAATGTAGTGTATACATTGCTGTCTGCAAAGGACGATTTGGGGAAAGCACTTTTGCAACGCTGGGGACTGTTATACAGGTAATCTACAATGTAAACCATGATAAACCAGGGACACTTTATCATAAATGTAGACACTTTGACTGTGGTAATCTTGTTATATTTGTTATCCATGGCCTCCTTCATTCTAAAATCAACTTTTAGAATTATGCTAATGAGCCTGGGTGGTACCAGAGCCCCTTCGAGCTGTAGCTTCACATGCTGTTAGACTGTATCCCTCTGCCGAATGTAATCTAACGTCAGCAGAGGAAGTTTCAGCACACAGTCGGAGGGGCAAGTGTAATAGCCTATAACAGCCAGGCATTATTGTATAATATCTGCATCAGTTGTAATCTAGTACATTTAGTATCATTCTCTATATTTCTGGGAACGCTGATAATCGGATCCAGAAAGTATATGTAATGGCAGGACACAAACAAGGACAGTGAGCCCTGACACTGAGACCCCCAATCTGTCCTTAGCTACTTACTGGGTTCCACCAAACGGAGGACAATAACTGGGTGACGTTCCCTCCCTGGGTAAGGTGAGAACATGTAACAATAAAGACAAACAAACACAATAAGGCAAGGTGAACAATCCGAGTCAACAACAGGGAATAACAATAACCAAATCACAATCCAAATAGAGTAGTCAAGACACAGGCAAGAATTCAGAATCCAGAACTAGAGAATGCAAGAGAAGCTAGTGAACACAGCAAGATATCAGTTTGACCAGCAAGGTCTCATGGGAGTAGGCAGGTATATAAGGCAGTTCCCAGACACGCCTCCAGCAGCACACTGGATGAACTGTCAATCAGGCTAGTAACCCTTGCTGGTCAGGGCTGAAATGCAAGGAGCAGGGTGTGGCTCAGTAAATCCAAGCCCCAGTTCAAACACAAATCAACACCACCTATTCTGTCAACTGCGGATAGTGCGACGTTTTGGTACGGACGTTACAGTATATTTGTAAATAAAAAAGCTGCAACAGATAAGGACAATATCAGTCAACAAGGCAAAACAAGTCACCCAGACATCAGGACAACAAGCCATCACATCCCTATGTGAACAGAAAAATAAAAAAAGTTATGTCTTCTGGATGGAGAGGATGGAAAAAACTAAAATAAATGTTGGGTCTTAAACAAGCCCAAAACAAGCCGCTTCCTTAAAGGGTTAGCAAAATTATGTTTTTTGCAGCAGCCATGTTTTTTGTAGAATAACTAGACTTTACAAAACAGTTTTAACATTGTTGCCCCTACATAAACGAATATCTTAATACATGTTGCCCCCCACAGACAACTTTGTTAATCCATCAAAATCCCTTCTAACTACCTAAATCTCATGGATAGGGGTTTAAGCTCTTTAAAGATAATATCGAGTTCTAAGAGACCAACCGCTGTGCCCAAATCCATCTCTAAAAACACAGTTGGCTAGAGGTCTCCAGCGAGTAGTGAGGAACTTATTACCATTTTCTCTGCATTTTCTCTGGAAATAAATGATTTACTCAACATTTTCCAATAAAATTGAATAAAATGAAAGAAGCAAGGAAGACAATGGGAATTTTCAATAACATTTCTTTCATCCTTAAAATATGTCACAAATATATTATACCAACTTTTCTCTTCATTGTAATTCCAAAATGTTATGTTGTAAGATACATAGATGAGAACTTTAATGAGTTCACCACAGACCTAGGCAGTGTGTGCTGGTTGGATTTTTTTAAATCACTGTTATGTGATTGTTTTGTTGTAGTGTCATTTCTTTTACAATTTTAGATGACAATGTTGTTTCTTGGCTGTTTGTTACATGTTTTTTACTGGCTAGCAGAATGAATGAAGTTCGTATGATAAATTACCCCCAGAATATTATAGATCAAGTTATATTAAGTCGTTTCAGTTTTATTTCTTCTTCTGCAAACAAAAAATCAACATAATAACAGTATAAAACATAACATCAATGCTTTTGCTCAGCTATATCCACCATCTTTAATCGCAATCATTCAAAAAGTTTGGACAAACTGAAATTTAACATGTCCGCTTCCTCTGCCACCCACAATACACACGGGGGGAGGGGATTGATTTAACAATGTGTCTCAGGTTCCGCCAATTTCCAGCTGGAAAACACTTGTCTTTTGCTCCCCCAGATTTATCACTGTGATGATGAATCCTGGTGCAGGATAAGACTGTCGATTTCTACTTTAGACCTATTTTTAGTTCGTCTACTGTGCGCCAGAATTTTGGACCCACGGGCGATTTCCCATAAGCCACGCCCCTTTCTCATTAGGTCACGCCAATTTCCCCAAAGGCCATGCCCGTTTGGGTCAAAAGTCAGAAAACTGCCAAAATGGTCTAAAAGCCTTGATAACTGTGGTGCAAAGCATTTTAGGCAGTGTTTTTGATGCAAAATGCCCTACTTAAGGACAACCGACTTACAGACGACCCCTATTTACAAATGGACCTCTGGATGTTGATAATTTACTGTACTTTATCTTTACGCTACAATAAACAGCTATAACAGTTATCAGAGGTGTCTGCAATGAAGATTTATTATTATCCCTGGTTCTTATGACACTCCAACATTTTTAAAATCCAATTGTCACCAATTGAGACCAAATAATTTTTGGCTGGGGTTACCATTCTAAAATATACAGTTCCGACTTGCATAAAAATTCAACTTCAACTACAGAATTGATCTTGTACGTAACCTGGGGACTACCTGTACCAGTGAAGATAAATCCCCACTTCACTTATATATATGGTCTGTCATGCAATATAGTGACACAAATAAAAAACCACAGCATATGCTGATAAAAGAACTAACAATCATAATTTATTGCAGTTCTTACGCTATTCTATCCAGGGAAATGATAATACTAATATGTTGTCTGCTATTTGTATAAAATAGATGCAACAGGCAATTAAGCCAAAAGCTGAATGTCCGTCTCCATTGTATAATCATTTTGATTAATCCATGATGAACACGTCGAGAAAATAAACATAATCGTCATCTGCATAAAGTATTAATTTTATCGGACTAGAGCGGGAAACTGTTGTGGCTCTAGAGAGAAACCTCATGGATGATACATTCCAAAATCAAAATTAAAGTTGCAACAAAGCCAGAAGTGATACGTGATCCATAATGTGGAGGACACACTGCTACTCTCAAGGTGAAAGCACAGATAGCCGGAGATGGAATATATTACAAATCACGTAGGGAGCAGTAGCTTTATTGAAAAAAATGATTATTATCCAGTGGAAAAGCAGCAGCAGTGAATATTATAGAAGACAGTAGACATTGCTTTAAGTGATGAATTAAAATGGCATCAGAGGAATTATTTTTCAAACCAACAAACTTTTCCAAGTCTAAAAACTAATTCTGAACTTGTATGGAGTTATACATTCATTTTCTGCGTTTTATAGAAGATTAATATGACAAGATGGCATTTTTCCCTCATTTTATTATTGCTTTTTAAAGGGAACCTGTCATTAGCAATTGGCATAGCAAACCACTACAAGAATATTGTCAGGCGACTTAATACCTTCTAGTTTTGGTTTCTTTCATGGCCCAGCGCGGTGGCATCATCCAGAAAATCAAAGTGAGATGTAAATTGGTTGTATAAAGTCAAGGTGGTGGCGAGTTTAACACAGAAGTCAGGGTGGGGAGCCCTGAACGTCTCCTCCTCTGTGAGTGACATCATGCATCGGACTTCAGGAAAAGTTCTGGTTAGTAATGTCTCGGGATGTAGGACCATTAATTGCAATGAAGGGGCTTTCTGAGGAAAAGAGATTTTGATTTCAGTGTTACAATCTAAGCCTTCTTGACCTTATGCATCCGAGTTACATGTAACTTCAAAGTGGATTTTCTGGATACTGCCATCGCACTGGGTCATGAAAGAAACATGATCTGGAAAGTGTTCAGCTGCTTGACAACATACTGGTAGTATTTATTAGGTCAATTTCTGCTGACAGGTTCCCTTTTAGTAGAAAAATCAGCAAACAATTATCCTTATTATTATCACAACATCCAGAGATAAATCAATGAACACTTTTGGCACATACTATACCTACAACATAAGAAATTAATTTTTTGCAAAAATATTGTCCCCCGATAAACATCTGTTTAGGCATAAAAATATTGTTATGTAGTCAAGTACTTTAGCGGTTATTATTCTGCAGCATATTGCCAAGGCCATATTGCACATGATTTACATGAGTTAATTACATGAGTTAATAGCTGTAAACTGTATAATTACTTTGACACATAATTGTTTTTTTTTTTTTTTTGCTCTCAGAAAGTGAGGGAGACCTTTTAGTCATTAATGGGATTATTAGTATGGAAGGGCTCACATTTTTTTATCCACAATAATTCACTATGTACATTAATCCAACATAAGTAGTATCCAGTAATCCAAAGCCATGGAACACACCTAGCTATCATTATAGTATCATTTGGGGAGAATATCCAAATAGATGAAGCATATATTATTATTTGCACACTTTAACCAAAATTTATTTACAAAGGATTTTTCAAAAAAAAATATCATAATTCTGATAACCTTTTTTGTTTTTGTGTTTTAATTTTTCACTCACTTTTGCTTTCTGTGTAACAAATTGCACTTCATAGTGTCAGTATTTAATATTCCATGGCGTGTACTAGGAAAAGCAGGGGAAAAAAATCCAAATGTAGTGAAATTGTTGAAAAAATGCATTTGCGCCGTTTTCTTGTAGGCATGGATTTTTAGGGCTTTCACTGTGCGCCCCAAATGATATGTCTATTTTATTCATTGGGTTAGTACGATCCCTGTGATAACAAATTGTAATAAATGAGTTAAAATCAGACAGCCTTGGGTCTTTGTCATGGTAACTGATTGCCACCCCCAATGACTTCACAGGGGTTGCGAATGAATCCAAGATGGCAGCGCCCATGCACTCCGGTGGTATTTACAGGGTTAAAAAACAACATCGGCGCCAGCACTGACCCTGGGTGTTACCAGTGGGTGTTTGCTGCAATATGCAGCAAATGCCCACATTGTATGGAGAAGGCTAAGCCCTCTCTATACACTCACAGCCGACGTGTGATGTACAGTTACATCACGCGCCAGTAAGAGGTTTATAGTACTGCACAGCTTACTTGAAATGTAAAAGAAAGTCCCCTAGTTCAGAAATGTGTTTTTATTTCATTTTATAAACTACAAGTAACAGCAATACAAAAGATTATAGTCACATTTAGACAATGTCATTGTAGTAAAAGAAAAAGCAGTAATTGGCAATTTACCATACAGAAACAGTATAACCAATGAAAAATCTCTGCCAGTGCTATATTAAGAAACATCATGCCCGAAATGAAAATTAAGAGGAGCAAGAACCTAATCTGGAGGGTTGGAAACTGTGGTGTTTGATTGTAGCCATTTATCCCAAATTGTATTGAATTTATCAAGCAAGCTCTATGTGAATAAATTAATTGTTAATATGGTATGGTGGTATGTGCTAGGTCTGCCCATTGTGAAAGAGATGGTGTTCTGTCAGTCATCCAGTGTAATGCAATATCTTTTTGTGCTAAAAATAAAGATTACGGTATTTTAAAAATATTCTCATATTGTGTGACCAAACCTCCTCGTCTAATATACCAAATGTAGCTATTTTTGGGGAATAAGTAAGGAGTTGCAACACAGAAAGAAATTCAAATATTTGGGTCTAGTACAAGTGTATTTAAAAAAAATCCAAAATTAAATGCCAAAATTTTGCTTGACAACAGTGACATCCGGATATGGAAATTCTCCCATGCTATGTACATTTTTCAGTGTTAGATAGGATTGGTGAATCACATATAATTAGAAATGAGCAGCCCCATATATTAAGTTTTATGCAGTTCCCAATTTATTCATAGATTTATAGGAAGAGCAGAAAATAGTAGAACACCAATTATCGTAAACTTTATCTCATTGGTTATATTATTAGTTACTTAAAAGGACACGTCAGGAGAGCCGACAGATATTCCAGTTTATTTTGGCTACAACCAGTGACATCAATGTCTAGATCTAGATTGCCCCATCTACGTGATAATCCAATGAGCTAGGGTCTCGGTTCCATTGATTCCTTTAAGGGCTGTTTTTTTTCTATAGAAGATTGGAATGACAGTAGATTTTGTGGTTTCAGATACAATTTGAGTCTTTAATGAGGACTGTGTGTTCCAAGGATTACCTTTTGATGTGCATAAACATAATAATGCCTTGTACTTAAGTCTGTTTTCAAAGAAACAAAACTTTATCTAAAACCATTATTTTTTTTTCACTTCATGTCATAAAAAAAGAAAAATCCAATAGTGTTCGCCTCAAACCTTGTAACAATGACATTGAAAGATCATCTTAAGACCTCAGCCGAAATCACAAAGTCAGATCTCTGTGCCCTTGAATAAGTCCTTTTAGCTTTCTGTGTCATTGGCACTAGACATTGACTAGAAGCATAAGTGGGCATAGAAATCCTTTGCAATGTAGGCAGAGGTGATGGGATGAAGCTAGAACTACAGTCTTCTTATTGATTTCTATATGTCTGAACATAATACATGAACAATGTATTTACTGATCAATATAAAAGGGGTATGCCGGGAATATGAACTTCTGCTATAAATAAATGAATACAACAAAACTCAGTGTCAATAATCACAAAATGGAGCTTAAATAATTTGATTTTCTGATTCAAAAAATTTTATGGGCTTTCTAAAATAGGTAGAGTTATTTCCAAGATGGTCGCCACCTACAACTACAAGTCCCATAATCCTGTAGTTCTCAGTAACAGCTTCTCCCTCTTATGTTCTGCTTCCAGTGAGGATGTAAATGACTGTATAGCAACCAGCCAACTGCAGCCAAGCATAGTGGTGATCACATGACCTGCCCAGGCAGGTGCAGGACATGTGATGTGGGCATGTGACCAGCAGCCATCTTCTGTCCTGTATATTTTCCACAGGGACAAAGTCACAGGACTGGTTAAAGGGCCAAAAACATTTTAATTCTTCATTATAGTGTATGTTCACAACATTATTCTGCTGAGTGGAGCAAAATTTTAAATAACAACTAAATACGTGTTAGCGTTTATTTAAATGACCAATTTGAATATAAAATATGCATATTCCCGGAATACCCCTTTAACAGTCCAAAGAAAATTGAAAAGGATGTCTGAATATCTTCAGGAGGTGTTGGTCTGCAGTATAGGGGGTTACATTCAAAACAGAGAAGGCTAAACTGCTGAAACCCCCTGCAGATTAGCAGATTATACCCTATTCTATACATCAATCCCTTTTAAGAGAATGTGATACCATTTTTTTATTTACAGAAACAGTTTTTTTTATCTTTATTTTCACTTTGAAAATATTTTTTTATTTTTTTTATGACCATGATTATGGAAACCACCTTGATTGAGTTTTAGGAATACAAATTAGTGACATACTATGAAGGCAGCAGTCTAGAGCCAACTCATTGAGCCCTATAGGGAGTTTACTAGACATGCTCAGTGTGAAATAAGGTGACATCCTCTATTTTTAAAAATGGATGCAAAGATGTTGCTTTCTACGGAGGCTTTTTATTGTAATTCTGTGTATGATACACAATCTGTAGGTAATTCTATGGAAATAGAAAGTTTATTGCAAGAATTACCATGAAACGGTGACATCACTAGGAATGGGAGGGAGTGGGTGGAGAGGGAGCCAACAGGAGGCGTGCATAATTATGAGCAGAAGGAGGCCCGAGTGGCCTGTCTGATGCACTGCAAAACGAATATGCATATTTTTAAAATATGTATTATTTTTTCACAGTAATCTTGTATCAGTATGAACCACAAACCATTAGGTTTCTTTTGTTAAAGAAAACTTGCCTAACAAATTGATAGATTTCCTTTAAGCCCAATACTATTTTACACGCAACTCTATATTGTATATAGATGTCACTAATGACATGGAAGCCTTATGTCAAAATTATGAATGCTACGTCTTTATCAATTCCTAAAAAATATGTTTAACATAAAAACAACTAGGTTAGAATATGGGTCATATTCTTGGGAAATACAGATATTCAACATTTGGTAAAATGTGCCAACGATATCCATCGGTCACATTCCAACAATTTTGTGAACACCATAACTTACAGTAAGTAAAACACATGACATTGCCTTCCTTGGTTCCTAGTTGGGTTTTCGGAAAAAAAAACTTTTTTAGATCCTCTTTAGCGGGGAATACTTACCTTTGTCCTCTCCTTTCCTTTTTTTTTCTCTCTCTCCCTTTCTCACATATTCTATTTTCTTTTCCTTTGTGCTTTTTAATGTATTGTCTTGCTATTATTAAAATATAAAAAGGACTGGGGCACAGTGGGCTATTTCCTCTTTTTTATGGTTTAGTTTGCAGGATTGTCCCAACGGAATCAGAACTGCTGGCAAGTATGTTTTTAATCTACAGGGAATGAAGTGTAGTATTTATTACATTTATTTCCTACCGCTATATTGTATAGGGATTATCTTTATTTTCCTAATCTTCATATTTCCTTGGCTCTCAATCCATGCATCAGAGTCATATATCATATACAATGGTATCAGGATTGAAAGCACTGTGGCCCAAGACCAGTTTTATCCCGTGTTGCTTTGTAACAACACAGTACTATATATTAAATATAATATTTTGAAATTTTCCAAGAATGTGTCATGTAAATACATGACAGTGGCAAAGATAATAGATCTACCTCCTTTGTATTTTCCCATTCATACTATCGGTAAATATCTGCAGTCATATACAGTAGGATTGTGTTTTGTGTGTAATAAAACACTGGGCTACTCATGCGAATTAGTAATAGAATACTGCATCAATAATAAGTCAAAGGGGTATTTAAAAGGGAAATTCTAATAGGGCAGTCCCCTTTAATTTGATTTATGAATTGGATGTAATTAAAAAAATGATACAACCACTGCAACACCCTGGCAGAGGTGGCCACACATGTGCTATTGAGCCTTACCCAAGAACCTAGCTTTACCTTTCATTACCACAGGATGGCTGTGGAACATACAGTTTCATATACAAAAACAATTTGTTTCTTTGTGCAATCCATCCAGCATAGGTGGTTGTATCAAAGGATACCTGCCCTACATTTCTAAGAGACCATATCACTACAATGACTATGCAAGTGAACAAATGCATGTAAATGGCAGATGAATTAAATTAAATGTGAATGCTGAAAGGAGGAATGCCCCTCTAAATTACAACTGTAAAGTTTTTTTTTCCACAAATCAATAGCTCTTGGGATGTAGAACAACTTTGCCTATTATCTTTGTTACCTATATCCAGCATGCTCTTTGCTGTAATACTTATTTCAGTGCTGAAGTAGCTCCTTCCTCTGCCTGTGCTGACAACAACTCTATGGACTCAAAAGGAGGAGGCGGCTTCTGCTCCATGCTCACAGAGGAGGAATGAGGGGGAGGTCATGTGACTTTGCTCTCTCTCTCTCTCTGTATAACAGAGCTTAATGTGTTCAGTGCCGTGGATACATATGTCTCTTAGACAGAATATTTAGGATCAAGATCTCCCCTGTTCCCTACAAGTCCCTCTATCCCAGTCTGTGATTCTACAGAACCTTCTCTGCCTCTCTTTGCTCTTCATGCTGCTCCCTTCCCCCACCTTGGGTACTTTGTGCTCTGTGCAGAGAAGCTATTAACCCTCAGTTACCTGTGGAAACTCACTGACTTTGCTGCTATATTAAAGGGGTATTCCCATCTCGACATTCACATTTAACCCCTTAACGCGCTGCTCCGTAATTCTACGGCGCAAAGATGCAGGGAATGTGTGAAGAGGCCTCACGGGCTTACACCGATCATGGCTATTAACCCTTCCATTGCCGCCGGCAAAGTCGCCGGCGGCATTTAAAAGAAGGCGCTTGGGCGCTTGGGCACCGCCATCTTTATTCCGATCGTCGCTCCCCCGAATGTCATTGAGGGGGTGGCGATCGGTTGCCATGGTAGCCTTGGGTCTTCGTTTGACCCGAGGCTAAATGGCTTCTGCAGATTCATTACAATGAGCCACTGGCTCATTGTAACGAATAACATGCAAAAATGTCATATATTGCAATACAGAAGTATTGTTGTATAAGGTAGGAACGATCTGACCATCTCAGCGTTCACTACCACAGGATGGTTGTGGGACATGTTGTAACTCCCAGACATTTCATATGCAAAAAATGTTTGTTTCTTTGAGCAATCCCTCCAGCAGAGGTGGTTGTTTCCAAGGACATTGTCTTGTTTCTAGGGGACTATAATGAGAAATTATCTTCACACAGGTAATTTTCTTTTAATAGCATCTACTTGAAGAAATGTATACATATACAGATTAATCTAATTGAATGTGAATGCCCAGACGAGAATACCTCTTCGTTGAGAAGACAAGGAATCATGGGATCTAAGAGCAATATGAATTGGACTCAGCTTTAGGGCAGATACAGGAAAAGGTTAGTCTCCGCAAACTTCACCTCTCACTTTGGTAAGAAAGATCTTTGTCAAACACTTGCAGAACAGAAAATGCCATGACTTTGGAAAGATAAGGGTGAGCAGCATAATATGGGCATCGTTCTCGTTGTTTTAAAATGTAGAATCACATAAAAGAATTTAGTTAAATCATTATAACTTTAGAGTTATGCTTTAAGCATTTATTGGTGGTATACAATGACAACCTGCTGACAGCACCAGAATGAAAATGTAAAACTTTTTTTTATCAAAAACATAGTCCCAATTCTGGTACGTTCTCCTCTGTAATCTAAGAAACTCAAATAGTTGTCAATATAATTGATGCTGTAACCCCCACTGCACTTTTACCGAGTAATAGAAAATGGATTTGCAACCCACTTTGGAAGAACTAAATGAGTTTGTTTTCAGCCGATATCTTTTCAAGATTGTTTCTCCTATATATTACAGAACATGAACATTCAGTTGCTTTTCATCTTTTTAGTCCACATAGTACTGTAAATTGCCCCTATTTTTTCTTCTTCATGTTGTACATTTACAGACAAATTTGTGTGTCAATGCATGTGTCATTTTAATATTGATTGTGCTAAAAGATAATAGACTGACTTAAGGTAACCATGGTTACTAATGGGTTACCAACTGCAACACCAGACATATTAGCAAAAGTGTAAGGGGCAGTAGATTTCTGAATCACTGAGTCTGTCAGGGGACAATGACAATGATTACAATTTTTAGAAAATGATTCTAAAAAAACAAAAATATACAGTAAGAAATTTTTCACTGTAATCTTGTAATCTTCTACACGATAAGGCCTCATGCACACACATACAGCCTCACAATACAGTGACCGTACATAATAAAAATCTTTGGCATCCATTAACTAGCCACAATTTATGTGGATTGCTCATGGCCGTCACATATGGTCATGTACATGAGGCCTAACTGCAAGAAACATTTCGATTGGCCATCAGTATATCTTATAAGGGTCTGTGTTGTCTATTGAGCGTCTGGGTGAAGTAGTTCATACAGCTGGATCAGCTTTTGAGTCTGGTGCTTGTAATTGTGACCCCAGTGAGACAACAGAAAGTCTAGTAATTCCCCAGAAGTTACCATGAGACCATACAAATGAAAGGTAAATTTAAGAAAGCAAAGGTAGATTTTAGATATTTTCAGAATAAAAGATTTATGGATATTTCTTTACAGGGGTATCCCTACATATACAAGATTATTACAGTATATACTCGAGTAAAAGCCGACCCGAGTATAAACCGAGACCCCTAATTTTGACACAAAAAATGGGAAAAGACTCGAGTATAAGCCTAGGGTGGGAAATGCATTGGATTATATAGCCAGCCAGCCCCCTCAAGTATATAGCCAGCCAGCCCCCTCAAGTATATAGCCTGCCAGCCCCCTGAAGTATATAGCCTGCCAGCCCCCTGTAGTATATAGGCTGCCTGCCCCCTCAAGTATATAGCCTGCCAGCCCCTCCCAGTCCGTCGCAGGCACCATGACGTCAGCCGCAAGCTGACATCATAGTGTGTGCCAATGCGGCTGACTTCAGGAAGACTGTGACGGACCAGGACCCAATGTCGGAGCCGCGATGGATGCCAGGGAGCGTCAGAAGGCGAGTTCACTTTTAGTTTTTTTTCTTGGACTCGAGTATAAGCCAAGTTAGGGTTTTTCAGCACAATTTTTGTGCTGAAAAACTAGGCTTATACTTGAGTATATATGGTAAATATACTCAGGATAATAAATACCACATTCTCTAATTTACTGCTATTAACAAAAATATATCATTGCACAGATATATTTCCGACCTGTTTCTATCAGTCCTGGTGTTTACAATTTTGGTTGTCCCTGGATACGACCCTAAATCTTTTGACTATGGTCGGATGATTCTCATGAATAGACTCTCCAGTCTTCACACAGCAGTGCTCTGTGCCTCCTGCCCCTCTCCCCCTGTATTACAAGACCAGGTCAGATACAGGCACCTCCTGCCCTACTAAAATAGTCCCTGCCCACATGCTGGAATTTTACACTGACCATCACTGGATTATATGAGCTAAAACGGCAATCAAAACTGAGTAAAAAAGTAAGGAGGTTAATATTGACCTTTATTGTGTAAACATCACTAGGGGATTAAAATTTGAGAACTTCCTTCATGGGTAAACCCCTTTAAAGCTTATTTAGTATGAATATATAGTACTCAGTGGTGCTATTGACTTTAGAGATATTAAAAGACATGTCCTTAATTTTCCTATCTTAATTGAGATCCTTCTTGCTCCTGCAGGCACGTCGATGCAGCTTATGTGAGATCATTTGAATATCAAAAGCTATTAGTTATGTGAAAATCATCCCCTGGCACAATTTGTATTAGCAGAAGTAAAGCCACCGGGTACCAATGTATAGGCGATGCCAACTGCCAGATTGCTCAGGCCAATAACATGTAAACAGTTTAATAAAAAGATACGTATAGCAAATTTTGTTCTGAAAGGTCCAGATTTTACAAAGATGATACAATAACTGTTCCCCTATTTTCATTCTTACACAATTCTGGTAAAGCTTAGATCTAATTCATTCTAATTCATCTAATTCTATTTATATACATGCAGAATGTTCTTGACATTTCTGGCTATTAAATAAAGCTCCACTGTTGAATAATAATTATATGCTAACACTAAAAAGATACCTAATAGCAGATGTATGTAACTATGGAGCATTTCTGTGGAAACATAATGGTGAACTTTAGCTTAGTTAGCAAATTCTTTATATGTTATGTTCTTCCGGCGTATTTTAAAGGTAAGGAGTAATATTGATGAGATGACTCAGAAGCAGATTATTTTAATCCTATTAGAGAGAAGTGGGTGAATGGGGGCAGTAATCATGGCTCATCCTCAAGTCATTCTCTCAAAATCAGAAGTAATTGTGTTAGATTAAAATAAGTGTACACTATAAATGTGTATGATATTAAAGAAGCTAACAATGTTTGATAACTATTGTAAAGGCTTTCAAAGAATGATTTTTACTTTCAGGGTTAGACTCCCAAGTATTGATTTCTACAGCGTCCCCTGACCCCTCACTTTTGGCCAGGTAAAATGTGGACAAGAAATACTATGGAAGAGCCAAATAGAGAAAATTAAAAAGTAATGGAGAGGGTAGAAGTGGCATGTAGGCTTAACCACCTCTTCATTCTGACTGGCTATCAAATAGGGGTCAGAGGTTCCCATTCTTGAATTGTGGGACCCAAATCTATCAGGTACTTATGACATTTCCATCCAAGAGCGGTATAAGCTTAATAGGGTCTATTTTTTTCTAAAAACATTACCAAAGACCTATACCTAATATGGCAACTATGCCCCATAGAAAATAGGAACATATTGCAATTCTTGTAGAGTTTAGTTTAGGTGTGAGGCTGGGGTGTATGCCACGCGACCAAGACAAATTGCTGGAATTGCGGCTGAACAGCCAATTCGGCAAACTGATGCCCATAGCCAGCTAGCCATGACTGTGACTGGCAGGGTGACAATAAAAAGGTATTTTATGTGAATAAGATTATTAGGCCTATTAACTACCGATAGGTAAATGACCAAGTCAAATGTCTGTTGTCTATGACCAAAAGCATGTGAGCGAACCACTACCGTGTGGACATAAGAAACGTACGGTAAAATGATCAGTGTTAATAAGATCTATGGTATTTGCATCACATAATTATTTATTGACATACAGAAGTAGACGAGTACAGAACAGCTGGTGTTATGACAACCCCTGGTCCTTTGGTCTTTTTGTTGCTGTTTATCTCGCTATAGACATTAGACACCTTGTTAAATTATGATTTATATTGTAAGAGTAACTAAATAAAGAATGTCTTGGCCTACGATAATACTAAATATATCCCACTTCTTCTGTAACTATTGCTCTTTAAAGTTGCAATTCTGGATTGTATGACTTAAAAAAAAGTGGGCATGGTGAGGCACAAGATGGACTTACTATGAATTGCACTTAAAAGAAACCTGTCCCCACATTATTCACAAATACAGTGGCAGGTTCCCATAGAGTTCTTGGGGCATATTTATCATATGCTGGCGGTCGTGTGCCAGCATATGATAGCCCTGCCACTGCATGTTCGCAGCGGGATACATCAAGAGGTTTCTGCATATGAAAAGTCGCCGGCAGCAGCGAGTGTGCCGGGGTAGGGACAGTAACGCCCCACACCGGCCCACTCCAGGCCGCCCCCCCCCACTTGGCCGGCCACACCCCCCTTTCACGCCCCACTGGCGTGAAGGTGCGCAGATCAGGGCAAATAATCGCAAGTGCTAGCAATAAGCTACCATTTGTGATTATTTCAGAGCCTCTGCACCACTGGCGTGGCACAGAGGACCTGATAAATATGCACCCTTGTAACTGATACTCTTATTTTAGCTCAAAATTGTTCCCCTCATATTCCCATAAATTCAACTTTATAATTTTGCCTGGTGTCTAAGCATGTCTATAGCAAGTCCAGGTGGCCTCCTTGGGCTGAATCCAGCAGCTCCCCCCCCCCTGCTTTCTCTGCATGCAGAAGTAATGTTATGTACAGTATTAACATTAGAAAACTGTACACCAAACATACATCTAATGAAATCAAAGCAAATCATATCACATGAAATTAGCAGCCTGCATGGAAAGGAGTATGTCCTGGTCAGATATGTGCATGGGGTACAGTTTGCTAATGTTAAGAGGCTAAAGGAACTGTGATGATGTCACCCTAGTCACATGACATTAGGCCACGCCCCTCGACTCGCTCTAAGGATGCATAGATATCAGGGAAGTTTATAACTCTGATTTTCTGGGGATCTGAGGGAAACATTTTTTAGTTAAAAGAAGGGTGTCAGTTAGTTACTAGGGTTCTGTAGGAACCTGCCATTAGCTGTGTTTGTGAAAAATGTGGTGTCAGGTTCCCTTTCAAAGCTTCCACAGATTATAGCTGAAATATTTATGTGTCAGATCTGGAAAAGATGTCAATTCCAGTCCAGATAACTTCTTCTGATATGTCATGTACCACGTGTACCGGTGAATAAGACTGGCTCACAATGCACAAGTTTTAATTTATCGACCCCACTGTCCATAGCTTAGAATAATAAATATATGCCTATATTTTTTTCCATTTAATGATCGCTGAATTATTTGTTATTCTTTATTCATATGCAACATAATACATGAATGTACTCTGAAAAGAAAAATAAATAAAATGTCTGACCCAACATATACCATCATCATAGAATGCCAACTTCTTGAGGTTCCACTATAACTTCCTTAGTTTCCATTTAGTTAGCATTTGATCTTGAAACCTGCGGACTACATGCACAATTTCCTTCACACTGAGACACAATGCCTTTTCCACAGTTTTTAGGTCAGTTAAACACGATGACCTCACAAATTAAACATGTTGCTTCATATTAGAATTGCGACCACATTCCCCATTCACACTGTAAACTCCGCTGCAATAAATAGGTTTTGTGTAGCTGTTTGTGAAAGGAATTTCAGTGGTTTCACCTTGTATACTACACTGTGAAATTAGTTTTTCTGGTTGAGTGGACCACAAACAGGTCTTGCGTGACTGTGACAAATCCAAACTGAATGCGTTAAAGAAGACCCAATGGATTTAGACTTATGAGTAGAAGTTTGTTATCGCTCAAGAAAATTTTTGTTGTTTTTTCGATAGTTCTTTTAAATTAGCTAGAAATAAGCCATCTTATTCTTTTCTATTCTTCAGAAAACCTCATATTTATTCAATAGATGCCAATTTACAATAACGCCTTTAGGTAATGAGGGCATGTTCCGTGAATGTGCCATAAAGGACTAAGATCTAAATTAAAAAATACAAACAATAAAAATCTAATGTCAGACATTGGGGCAGATTTACTTACCCGGTCCATTCGCGATCCAGCGGCGCGCTCTCTGCGCTGGATTCGGGTCCGGACGGGATTTGTTAAGGTAGTTCCTCCGCTGTCCACCAGATGTCGCTGCTGCGCTGAAGAGCATCGGAACGCACTGGAATACACCGAGCCGGGCCGAATGAAGGTAAGCACAATTTTTGAGACACATTTTTTTTTTAAAATGCTGCGTTTTTTCCGAATCCGTCGGGTTTTCGTTCGGCCACGTCCCCCGATTTCCGTCGCGTGCGCCAAAATCCCGGGGCAATACAGGGAAAATAGGCGCAAATCGGAAATATTCGTGTAACACGTCGGGAAAACGCGAATCGGGCCCTTAGTAAATGACCCCCAATGTTTTAAAAATAGTAAATGTAAAATTTCTCATCTATTCTTTCTTCAACCTTTCTGAAACTTCAGCAACAGCGCCCCCCACCAGTCCCCTTTTACTACAATCTAGTCTATGGACGACATAAATCAAGACCAGTAATTTTCATGCTGGTCTTGATACACGTAGTGTGCAGGGACACCGAGAGACGTAGTGTCTTGCCGAGACACGTAGTGTGTAGTGATTTTTAACACCAGCACTTCATAGTTTAGAAAAAAAGTAAAACTGTAGTTTCTGCATTTTTTTACACCTTCTAGGCAATGATGTATGTCATCCATTGACTACTCCAAATGGCAACGGCAGTCACGTGAGACAGTCTAGTACGTCATGACTGTAGATCTTTCATCCAGCCTCTGATGTAACTGATTTGCTGGATTGGTCTCATGGATTGGTTGTTACTAGAGATGAGCGAGTATACTCGTCCGAGTATACTGCTCGGTCGAGTATTAGCATACTCGGACCGGCTCGTTACTCGGACGAGTATCTCGCCGGCTCGAGATCGAGCAATAAATTAAGTGAAGAACAGTATTTTTATTACATAATAAAATATCCCAGATGTTTACTGATGTTTTGCTTGTAAGAACACATTGAAATAACACTATTCTTCACTTTCCAGGTGTTCGCGCGTGTCTCCCGCTAAGTTAGGAGATGTTCGGAACATCTGGAATGTGAAGAATAGTGTTCTTTCAATGTGTTCTGCACTTAAATGTTTGTGTTTTCACTATTTTTAATGTTTTAATTCTATTCTTCACTTTGCAGCTGTGCGCGTATCTCCGAACCTATCGGGAGACACGCGCGCACACCTGCAATGTGAAGAATAGAATTAAAACATTAAAAACAGTGAAAACACGAACATTTAGGTGCAGAACACATTTAAATAACACTATTCTTCACATTGCTGATGTGCGCGCACATCTCCGACATTATCGGAAGACACACGCTAACATCTGCAAAGTGAAGAATAGAATTAAAACATTAAAAACTGTGAATACAGGACCATTTAAGTGCAGAACACATTGAAAGAACACTATTCTTCACATTCCAGATGTTCCGAACATCTCCTAACTTAGCGGGAGACACGCGCGAACACCTGGAAAGTGAAGAATAGTGTTACTTCAATGAGTTCTTACAAGCAAAACATCAGTAAACATCTGGGATATTTTATTATGCACTGTTCTTTTAATGTTCTCTTTTACTAAAAAAATGCTCGGGTCTCCCATTGACTTTAATGGGGTTCGTTATTCGATACGAGCACCCGAGCATCGGGAAAAGCTTGTATCGAATAACGAGCACCCGAGCATTTTAGTGCTCGCTCATCTCTAGTAGTTACCTACCAGAAATTATAAACTATGGAGAGCACTGTAGCGACTGGAAGAAGAATTGGGCTAAGACCTCTTGTATTGTAAATGTCAGCTTTAAATTGTATGATCTATCCTGAAAGAAGATAAGAATAGCAACATTTTAATTTACAAATTGATGGTAAGGAAATCTACCACCAGAATCAATTTTAACCCAAACACACTGAAATACTGGTGTGTGGCCCCTCTGGCAGGATCCACTCTTCTATTAGCTTTTAATGCCTTTGTTTCTTACAAAAGAAGGCTTTAAAAATAATGCAGATGAGCCTGAGGGGCTCAGAGCTTGATAGCTGTTAAATGAGCCTGAAGCCCTGTATAAAAATTTTGAAAACCTCTTTTTTCTAAAAAAAAAAAACTGTAATGAGCATCAAAAAGAAAAGCAGGTCCTGCCATAGAGGGCACACACCTGCACATACGTGTGCTTGGCTTACAATCCTTGATCTAGGTGGTGGTGTCAAGGGTGCTCCCACGACCTGTGGCCCTCTCCATGCTCCAGTGGCCCCGGAACATCTCTTATTTGTCCCAGTTCTTGCTCCAGTGGGTATGTGCATGCGTCCTTGTCTCCTACGGCGCGAGCGCCACCTTCCAAAGATTTAAAGGGCCAGTGCACCATTAATTGGCGATGGCCATTCCCAGAATTCCTTATAATCCAGCCTCCCCTGCCGGATCTTTGTGCCATATAGCCATTGAGAAAGCTTGTCCCTGATGCCCTGTGTTTCCTCTGTGATTTCCTGTTGTGACACCATTTCCACTATTGACTCTGATTCCGTGCTGCCTGCCCTGACCTACCGCTTCATCCCCGACTCTGATCCTAGGCTGCTTGTCTCGACCTCCTGCTTCTCTCCGACCCCAAGTTTACCTTGTACTTCGCCTTGGCTGCCACTGCGGACGAGGTCACGCCTGTGGAGTGACCTGGTGGTACCACACCTCAGAAAGTCCAACCCACTTTGCGGGGGGGCACTGGTGAAAACCAGGTGCCACTAAGACTCTGCTCCCAGGTAGCGTCCGCGGTGGTCCAGTGGGTCCACTACCCCTGGTGCCTGAAAGGTAGGTTTCCTTTAAAATTGCCGCATATATTAAAGCCATATTGTCCTTGTCATAGCTTGATATGGCATGTGAAAGACATGTCTTGGATTTACCTAGAGATTACCAGTGAAGTCAGTATTTTAGCTGAGCGTTATTTTAGCTGTATTTATTTATTGCCGAAGAACTCTGTTAAGTATTATAGCTTTTTTAGTGAATAACACCTTTTCCATCTTTCCCATGACATTTATAGTGGTTTCATTTAAATGTCTCATAACTTTAAATACACAGATGTGAGAGACATTTTTATGTTTTCTTTAAAACCTGTTACTGCAGCACCTTAAGACATTTAGCAGAGTTTGTAATTCAGCATCACAGTATCTATAAATCTACCTATTTACTTACCGTATATACTCGAGTATAAGCCGACCTAAGTATAAGCCGAGGCCTCTAATTTTACCAGAAAAACCTGGTAAAACCTATATTTTTTTTACTCGCGTATAAGCCGAGTTTGGGTTTTCAGCACATTTTTTTGTGCTGAAAAACTAGGCTTATACTCGAGTATATAAGGTATATGTCTGCGTTAGACAAACACAACATGAACTGTGTGTTTCTTGACAGTTGCCATAGTTTTCCTAAACCTACAATACAGATTTTTTTACGTATTTTTGTATTTACATAATGCTAATTTATTGTACTAACAGTAATATGGACACAACATTTTAAATATATATATTTTCGCATTTATCTGATAATCCTGCACAAATAGAATATCACGTATAATGTATCTCTCATTTATTATACATCCTTTTTTAAATAAAAAACCTTATGAATTAGGATTTGCATGGATTAAAATACTGTAATCAGGGTTATATTTGCCAATAAGCACTTAAAGGAAATTTACCATAAAAAAACAAGCAAGATAAACCAGAGGCAATTACTCACAGATCCTGTGACTGTGCTATTATTCTTATATTTGTTATCCATAACCTCCTCCCTTCTAAAATCAACTTTAACAATTATGCTAATGAGCACAAAGGGTTCTGTGGGTGATACCAGAGCCCCTCCATACAGTAGCTTCACAGGCTGTTACACTGTCTTACCTTTCCCCCTGCTCCCACAGCATTTCCCTTCCCACAGGACAGTTTCAGTACACAGTGAAAGAGTGAGTACTCCTGCACAGTGAAACAGCCTGTGAATTTGCAGGCTGGAGGAAGGGGCTCTGAAAACCAACCCGTAGCCTAGATTCATTAGAATAATTTTAAAAGTTGATGTTGTTAGGAAGGAAGCCATGGACAACACATATACTGTATACTGTAAACCTGAGTGTTGTCCCCCACAGCAGTCCTACTTTATTTATTCGATCCTGTATTAAATCATAAAGAAAGCCATATGGCAAGTATGTATCACGTATGTATTTTTCTTTACATTGTTTCTGAAAAAAGGAAAAATGCATGGCCATTGATATAACTTGTTCTTCCTTCTAATTCTAATCCTTCTAACTACAATATTTGCTATTTTACCAGCATAGTCAACTTGCATTTAATAAGAGTCTATCCTAGAAGAGTCTTCTTCAGGACACCAGTATTTTATGGGTAATATATTAGGAAATATGTATCCAGATCACATTCTAGCAGTGGACTCTGCAGGAGACAATCAATAATTCTGAAGCAAATAAACCAAGAAAGTAAAAGCAATCAATAACATTTCCTAATGTCTTCATTACAGATATGAGTGAATGGTATTAGATATGTAAATATATTATCTGAAACTAAACCTTGCATAACTGGGAAATGAGCTCTAATTCTCAATCCCTTAGCGACCGGCCTGTCTGTTTTTACCCAATGACTGGTTTTCTTGTGTTGTTCTATCGGTGCATTAGAGTAGCCCCAACTTTTTACAGGCGGTCCTCAACTTACAGACAAGCCCTAGTTACAGACCCCTCTGCTCACTGTGACCTCTGGTGAAGCTCTCTGGAAGCTTTACTTTAGTCCCAGGCTGCAATGATCAGCTGTAAGGTGTCTGTAATGAAGTTATATTCATAATCCTTTTTTCCATGACAGCAAAAAAATAGATTTGTCCCGGAAGCAAATTAAATTTTTGTCTAGAGTTGCAATTATTAAATATACTTGTTCTGACTTAAATAAAATTCTACTTAGGAACAAACCTATCATGTACGTAACCCAGGGATTTCCTGTATTTTTACATCAGTGCTACCCTATGAGAACTCTTGTTTCTAACGGAACAAATTAAAGGGCTTGAAATCATTGTTTTGGGGAACATATATGTAACTAATTCATTTATAATATACTACAAACTACAATTCAGCAACCACCTTTTTATGGTATAGATTTTGTGGAAGTCGTCATGTAACAGGAAATAACAATTTATCTGTTATTATGTATACGACAATGTCAAATTTTTAAAGTTTAATTAAAATCATCTTTTTTTTTTGTTAAACTAATTAACCTTCAAACATAGCTTAGCAATGTATTGTTTACGATGGAAAATGGAGATTTTAATCATTGTGATCCAGACAGGATGGAGTTACACAATTAGTTTTGGTTTTAATTATTAAATGACAAACAGATATGAATAGATCTCAAGATGAATAAAGATGAATGTTTTGGTTGGTATAAATAAATACCTGTCATTTACATTTTCATTTACATAGATTTCAGAAATATACTGGATTGAATCATCACAATGACTCTTTAATGGTGAAAAATTTGTTGGAGAATTAATGCAAAGTTTATTAATAAACATCCAGTATCATAAGACCCTTTTTACAGCTTTTGTAATGGTTGAGGGTGAGCAGTGATAATTTTGTCTGGCATAGGGAAAAAAGGACATGTCTTCCACCTTTCATATTTCATTTAAGATCTCTACCTGGAGGTGACGTGTTCCCCACAATGCCTAACACACAAGATGGTGCAAAAGGTCTGAAGCCTCAGCATCTAGTAGTATCGGGCAAATTCCAATGTGGCTCTTCTTCCACTAAAAGCTTGAAATATATGTACAGTAGACATGTACCTACCTCTGGACCACAGAAGAAGCTAAGTAACCAAAAATCTGTCACTTCATATTCAGTGTGTACTCAATACCAAGACCTTTACTTCAATAGTTGTGAACTATACTTTGGCAACCACACTATGTAACTGCTATATCAGCACCACCAGATTTTGCCAATTTGTTCCCTACTAGTTAACATTGCCCATCTGCCTGTATGATTGACACTTTCAGAAAGGTACTGAAGAACCTTTCCACCGGTGGCAACAACACTGTAGCCTATAGCATAACCAAAACCCTTCCCTGTAAGTAGGTCCTGTTATGCAGGACATTTTAATAACACACCATTCCAGCTTTTCCTTTGTGCAGTCTAGACTATTATTTAAACACTGTTACCTTTACAGCATTAATATAGTCTACACTATTTTCAATAAAAACTAAATCTTCCTCTATAAAAACGTTGGCAACGCCATGAATATTTTCCATTTTCCCCACTGCATGGATCTTCGAACCATCACCACCATTAATAGCAGCAAATGTACAGTAATATTACACATTGTCCACAGAAGAGTAAGGTTTCATGCACAGAAAGAGTATGCAAAACATATAATGGTAACAATAATGGTGCACTGCGTAACAAGAGCAAAAGTAGTACAGCAATGTCCAATGTGCAAAAAATAGAAGAGAAACGGTTCACTCACCAAAGAATGCAATGCTTTATTTGGGCCAGCTGGAGTAACAAAGCCGTGCCGAGCAAGCACACAAAAACGAGCCGCAAACTGGTCTGGGTTTGCAATCCATATTTGGCTGGGGGGAGAAAGCGGTGAGTGCAGATCACCCTCCCCTCTCCATTGGAAGCTGAGCGGCAATGCCATGCAATTCCATGCAGGACTTGGACCTGCCCTATCTTTTGTGACACAGACATCTTGCTCAGTAGATGTGCCATGAGACAGTGTGCCCACCGCACCACGACCAGGTATATAAGAAATCAATGGTGATCAATGATTTGGCCACAATTTGTAATATGATTATAAACATTACTCCTTAGTATGAGTCAGGTGAATAACTATGATACCATCCCTTATTCAACTATATCAAAAGAGTTACCACTCATTCTAAAATAATTTTTTATTGATATTGCCATGGCAATCCAAACTAGTGTAAGGTTTTGGGCCCCAGCAGGTCCTTCATCAGACACTAAGAAATTAACATAAAGATATATAGTTATATTTCATGGTAAACAACAAACATCTTTCACAGAAAAGCATAGGTCCATGTAGAATGATTTAGATTATGTGATGTTTTGTGCAATACGCAAGTCATATAATATGGTGAAGCATGGAGGGAGTAGATGATGGCATGACATGGTAGGTTCAGATCTAAAACAAAAAAAGTATCACTGGAGTGGATGATGGACCTTTATCTTGACATGTAGTGCGTTTTCAGACTCTCATCTTTCCTTGCAGTACACGGCCTAAGTCTGGGGATTACTTTGAATGCAGAGGCCCTCCGCTTACACGGTTGTACTTCCTCCCGCCACCTTACTAAGCGATACTATTGCTACTTCCCTCTCTTATACCTACGCAATTCGCTAAGTATACCTATGCACCAATGGATATATGCTGATCTTCTATATCGTGAAGGCATCTCTGGGTTCTCCTAGCTTTCCCAAAATTACACGCTACCTTCCCCAGCATTGATAAGATATCCTTGAGGGGTTTTTGTCCGTTCCTCCTTACAGCAGGATACTCACATTGGATGTGTATCTAAATTTGTATGGCCACCATTTGATTCACAAGATCTTGATCACAATAACAGTTGTGTGATGAGGCTTCACTGTAGTATCCATAGTCATATTGTCTCCTATTCACCTAATATGAAGGTGTTATGTGGCAAATCGTCCCACATATACATATTAATAATATATTTGTATATTCAACTAAAACAGTAAAACTTGCTGACATGTCAACATGATCAACTTGTCTGAATCTGGATAACGAACAACCACAGACAACAAGGATACAAGAACAATTTAATTTGCCATTAAGATTGCAATTAGACAACAACAATTATTCATGTAATTAGGAACAAATCCTTAGAATAATAGATATTATTTCATTTTCAAGTTTCATTTTAAAAACTATAGAAATTTAGTATCTTTATATTTGTTCCGACACAAAGAATAAAGGTTAGGAGTTATCTGGACTGAAAAGGGAAAGCCATAAAATCAGATTATGATTATTATCAAGTTTTTTTGGTCAATTTCACTACATTTAAAGAAAATCTGCCATCAAAATCCATCATAATAAACCGTGGACACTTATTTGAAGATCCAGGCACTGTGAATGTGGCAATCTTTTTATACTGTTATCAATGGCCTCAACTTTATCAACTCATTATGCTAATGAGACAGAAGGGCTCCATGGGGCATTACCAGAGCCCCTCTGTGCTGCAGCTTAAGTGAATGTTAAACGGTGCAGGAGAACTTCCCCTCTCCCTGTTTGCTGGAACTCCCTGCTGCCTTCAGATTACCGCAGAAAGAGAGAGGGGAAGGGGAGCAGAGGGGGTTGGTGTGAGACTTGCACAGTGTAACAGCCTGTGGGGCGCTGATAAAAGAAAAAACAGAGGACTTCTGGCTCATAAGTATAATTTTAAAAGTAGCTTTAAGAAGGAAGGAGGCCATAAATAACACATATAAGAAGATTTCCAGAGTCACTCCTGGATCTATGAGTAAGAGTCTCTGGTTTATCATGCTGGATTTTGATGGTAAATTCCCTTTAAAAAACGGGAAGAGGTATAAATTTATTTTCTTGCTCTTGTTTCCTACATCACACTGGTTCTTTTGGTCTTTGGCACCTGCACCCAGCTGATGCAGGTAGGTCAATGAGCTGCTTCAGCTAACCTGTGGCCCCCCTGGACAATGGGGCATCACATTAGAGGAAGTTATGTCCTATGGTCAAAGGAACTATGGAGGGAGTCTGGACTACTTTCCCTGCACTTACAACCAGGCAAACATATACATGGTCATATAAATTGAGTTCTCTTCATGTATAGTACCAATGTAAAGGAAATCTACCATCAAAATCACTCATGGACATATCAGGAACACTTACTCATAGATCCAGGCTCTGTGATTGTGATAATATTTTTATATTTGTTATCCATGGCCTCCTTCCTTCTAAAATCAACTTTTCAAATGATGCTTATGAATGAGAAAGGCTACTGGGGTGGGATGGCAGATTCAAATGCTGTCTCCCCTTCCTCTGACCCTCAGCACTGACCCCCTAACTCTGTCTGATGTAACCTCACTGTAGTACAGGAAGTTTCAGCACACAGTGGTAAGGAAAATTCTCCTGCACTGTGTATTAGCTTTGTGATGCTGCATTATGCATTAGCATCATTTTAAAAGTTGATTTTAGAATTAAGGAGGTTATGGATAACAAATAGATAACAAGTTAAATACCTCAATCCAGTAACCCGGAACCAGTGGAAGATAACTACAGATTTTTGTAATCCCCTTCTCCCAAGCATACTAAAGTATTAAGTTTTAGTTGTAGTTGTACAGTCCCAATGCTAGGAACAATAGGAACGATCTTATACAATGGCTTGCAAATACTGCTTTAAAGAAAATCTACCTTTTGTTTTCTTGCATTATGAACCAAAAGTACCCTGAGAATGCTGCAGCTACACTGATGCATAAACATATGTTGTTTAATCCCTGAAGTGAGTGGCTTTGTCAATCCTGTGGCTTCCCGGCACTGCACTGCTTCAACCTTGTTGTACCGAGCATAAGCCGAGAATACATCATCACTGTGTTGTCCCTGACAGGCAGAAGTAATCAACCGCTGCACCATCCTCTAGCTGCTGTATAAGAGTCATCTCGCTCAAGTTGATTAGTCCTGTCTGTACAGTTCAGGAAGCTCAATGTAATGTGTTTATGCATGGCAGGCACTCTTCACCCAGCTTTCCCAAGGCCCTGAATTTTATAATTGTTGGGTAGGATACTGTTGGGTAGTCTCCATAGCCACTGAAGAGTGCTGCTGTTATTGGTATCTTAGGTAAAGAAAAGCCTTAGAATTACATGAGGAAATATAATATACTTATTGTCTACCTACCTGTATTGTCTCACAATATGTGTAAATGTTTTTCTTCAATTTACACATTGATAGTGTTAACATAATGCATTGAAATAGTTTACTTGTTATACAGTATATTCCTGAAAAATGCTGCAAAGCAACGGGGGAAGGTTAATACAGAATAAAACATTCTTAGCGACAACTGCAAAAGCTGCAGTAGATAATAGAAAACGATTTAGTGCCGGAGCAGAAACAGCTCACCAAGGTCAAAGAAAATAGTTTCTCTCCTTTTTTCTAACATTGTAAGATATTTTCTGACAAGCTGCTTACATGACAACATACCCGCTGCTCTTTGACCCTTTTGGTCACATGACATGCCAGTGGCCTGAGACAAACTGGACAAAATAACATCCAGGCATCAACCAGGAGCAGTGGCTACTGCTGACAAATACAAGTAGATTGACTTAGCAAGTGACAAATGGGTCTCACCTGACCTCATATAATTCTTGCCCTCTCAATTTAAATTCTTGCTCATGGCCTTCACACTCAAAAAAATTCAATATCTTTCTTTGAAGTCAAGTGAAATCATTGTGTGCATACAGAACGGCTGCTTCGTGCTCTACAAACAACAAGGACTGTTGTACAATATAGAAAACATAGGAATAAGACCGGTTAGGGGCAGAACTGCTTCTTGTATTATGTCAGTCATTGTAGCAAGTGCTGAAATAACTGTGTTTATTTTTATCTCAGAGATATGTTAATATTAACAATGAATTACAATAAATAGAAATGATTATAGTGACTAAAAAGCACAACAAACTAGTCCTCAGACATTATTCTCCAATCCTACATACAGAATGAGCTCTACTTCATCCCAGAACCTTCCTTATTACTATTATAGTTATATCTGAGATCTAATATGAGATTGTAATAATGTAACATAACAACCTCCTAAGGAACAAGATGTAGGTATTTCATTCTTTCCTATGTTCTGATACATTGATCAGCACCAGCTATGGCATGTTCAACAGCAGATTGTAGATCAGTTTAAAATCCTGCTTGACCCAGCAACATCCAAAACCCATTTAATACTGAAATGTCTATGGAAGGGTTATCAGATAAAAGTCATTATTATTATCTGGAGTAAGATATTCATACTGAGGGGTTATTATTACACATGCACAGCTCTTTGTACGCAGAAACATAACCCCTCTGAATCTGTGGATATGCAACAACAAACTGTAGGACAATGGGGCAGATTTACTTACCCGGTCCATTTGCGATCCAGTGGCGGGTTCTCCGATGCTGATTCGGGTCCGGCCGGGATTCACTAAGGTAGTGCGCCTGATGTCCACCAGGGTCGCTGCTGCGCTGAAGTCCGCCAGAGTTCACCAAGCTAGGCTGGGTGCAGGTAAGTGCGTGTCAAGCAACACATTTTTTTAAAAAAAACACACGATTTTTCAAAATCTGTCAGGTTTTGTTATGGCCACACTCCCGATTTCCGTCGTGTGCATGCCGGCAATTCAGGGTAAAACGGTAATATTCAGGAAACACATCGGAAAAAAGTGATTCGGGCCCTTAGTAAATGACCCCCAATGTCTGGCACTACCAAAAAATTCTAAGCCTAAAAGTCTAAAGATTCAAAGTTGGTACTGAAGATGTAACTTTAGAAGGTTAGATACTGAAAGATGGTATCTGAAAGACCTGCAGTTTGCCCTTTCTCTGAATGAAATGAATGACATGGATTATACTAACAAATACATTTTGGAGCTCCATTTGAAGACCTATGTTGTCACCACATTTAAGACATAAGGGAAGCCTTCAAAGCTTTACAATTGTCAGTCTCTGCTAGTGTGCACTACCTAAACTTCTTATAATGAATGGACAAATGGTCATGCCAAGGTATCTAGACCGATTATAATTAGGGATAAGTGGACCCGTCCAAGAGAGTTTTGCTCGGGTTTGGGTCCTGAACTTGAACACTCACCCCCAACTGTATTATCCACGATTGTTGCTGGATTGTAGATGTTACCCTTTAAATGGTGCAGGCGAGTGAGACACCATTTTTACAGAGGATTGTCATTTCCTGTGACGTAATCGCAGAGCAAAGATCCCCGGGAAAGTGATGGTGTGCACATGCTGCAAGCATCTAAATGCCGCCGGCAGATGTGGAAAGAAGAAACTCCAGAGATTTCAAAAATCCCAATAACATAGCTACAGGACAGTCTGGTTCTCAATGCTAATGTGCAAGGTTCAAGGTGACCATTAAAAGCTTCCCATCATCTAGGTCTTCTAACTCAAGATAAAGTCTACTGTGATAATTACATGGTCTTAGTATTATGGACTGAATATATATAGGTCCATATTGATGAAAAAGTTTTTAAAATCTGGAAAGAATTGTGCTTGTATATAGAAAAGATTAAAAGATCTAGAAGATCTGAGAATCTCTATGTCACATTATATTAGTTAAAAGAAAGGACATAAAGGACATAAACCATGCAAGATGTAACACATTCTTACCCAAAGTAAGAATGTGTTATATCTTTTTTTTTTCAGCTTACATTTTTTATTAGATTTCATAAAATTTACAGGGATAGACAAAAGTACAGTAATATCGATATAAACAGTAAGAGCACAGATGTCATGCAACTTCAGTTAGGTCACGCAGGACCATCAAAAATATCAGGCAACGAGGGAGACATTTAAGCAATCTTTATGAAATGTCAGTATATGGGCCATTCCTATGTTAAAAAAATATCACTCATTACCCACTGTCGGCGTGTGCCTCTGCTGTATACTCAATGATTTACATCCATAAATAGACTGTGTTACATCTTTAATCCTTTTCAGTTAAAGGGAACCTAATGTTCTGCATTTATCTGATAATGATATCATAAAAAACTACATTTTAGGTCAATCTTAATCTCCTTAAAAATTGTTTGAGTATCCAAACTTCCTCCTACCGGCTGTGCAGAAAAGGATAAAATTGTTGCCAAGGTGGGGGTTCAAACTTAGATATTCAGTTAAAGGGGTTGGCCACTTTACCTCATGTATTTTTGTAATTTTTTTTAAGTGTGTAATTTACCAAAATACATCCATCAATAGTTCTTCACCGCTTTCTTGATATGTAAAGTAAAACCTCATCAGACAGAAATCAACCTCTTTTACCTCATCAGCCAGACATTCCTGTCCATAAAATGGCTGCAGATGGAGGGTCTTATGCTCTTCCACGGTCCATGAACAATCACCCTGCCAGGACCTTGCAATAGTATTCATGAATAAAAGATTAAGGTCCTATTTGGGCAATTGCTCATGGACACATAGGGGCAAATTTACTTAGCCGGTACCTGCACAATCCCCGATCCGGACAGTCCGACGAGGATAAACTCTGCCGCGATTCATGCATATGTCGCTTCCCCGATGAGGTCCGCCGGAGTTCACCTACTTCTTCCTGGTGCATGTAAGGCTATATTCACACGAACGTATGGGGGACGTATATACGGCCGACGTATATACGGCCGATATACGTCCCCCATACACTCCTATGGGCGCACGGCACCCTACGGGAGCGGTACGGTACAGCACACGTGCGGCACCGTACCGTTCCGTACCCGGGAAAAAGATAGGACTTGTCCTATCTTTTCCCGTAATACGGGGCCGTGCGCCATAGGTTGCTATGGAGAGGGGCGGGGGTGAGCTGCGCTCACCTCCTCCTCCTCTCCCCGTACACTGCCGTTGCCCGCTACGGTACGGTACGGGCGGGCAACGGCAGTGTGAATATAGCCTTAGTGCTTGGCTTGCGACACAAATTTAAATGTTAAATCCCGCACGTAGTCCGAATCTGTCTTTCGTCCAATGGCCCACCCCCCTCGCGTGAAAGCCAACAGGATTGTGACACAAAAAGATTGCGTGCGACACAATCCCTGGCACGATCCCAAAAAGTCGGGAAAACCGACGAAAATGCGGCCGTGGGACCATTAGTAAATAAGCCCCATAAAGTTTACATGACCCTCCATCTGTAGCCATTTTATAGACAGGGATGTCTGGCCAACCCCTTTAAAGAATTACATACTTGCCTCCAGCTTGTCAGTGCTGTAACAATATGGTGAGATGTCCAGACTTTAATTTGCACTACAACATTTCATATAAATTGGGAAGTCTCTACTGAAATCAGTAAAAGAACTATCCCAAGGGAGCAGCAAACTAGTTATTTAGACTATAGAAAAATTTATCAATAATAAGTCAAGCATTGAAATAATTTTCCAATACTTTTGGGGAAAGCACGGTAAGGAATGTGAAAATGATGAAAGTTTTAAAGCATAGGAAAGGCTGAGAATAGAATTAATCTGAGAAGAGAACAAGAGTCATTTATCTTTAGGACTCAGCGTCACAGAACGCAGCACAGTCAGACGTGATGGCTCGTGTCAGGGCTCAAAAATCTGGTTGATTTATCTAATTTCGGAAACATTTTGTACAACATTATCAGTTTAGTCTTAATGCATTAACAACTTGAGTAAAAAGCATTAGCCTGTGCCAAGCACGTTCATACATGGAATGATAAGGATTAGACTGGTGAGAAGATACAAAGAACTGTTGGGGTTTTACGCATATATTTATCTCTGACCAAACAGAAAAGTGCAATAGCAACGGCTAAGCTGTTATGGTCATCTCTGCACTTGAATGTGCCGTTTGTCCCGTTTGTATTAAGAACCTTATTGCCCCATTACCATTCAGTACTTGTTCTTGGGCCCATCAATGTGAAAAAAATGGGAAAGGAAAAACAGCTATGCTTGGAGCACTATGAAGACATTCCCATCCTAGATTCTTTATTATTTCAGTCATGTTACAAAACAATCTTGTTTTTTTGGTTAAAATGGTTAAAAATTGCCCCTGGGTTTGCCATTCTGTGTTAAACTACTGTAGTAGTAATTTCTAATTTGGGATTTATTTAAAATATCTGAAATGAGAATCCATTAAACACAAATATGTCTCTCTAAACTGTAGAAAAGTCTGTAGATAAAATTGTGAAAGATAAGCTGAAAAAAATCACATGTCAGAGGAGATTACCACCCACCAAAAATCTGGACATAACAGCAGAAGAAGATCTGAAATAACAGCATTGGTTTCCCATACACATACATGTTGCTTAGCTTCTAAGTCTGGGTCACATTATGTTTCTTGCCATATGCTGTAAGAACATGTCTGGGGATTATAACACATAGCACAGACATTTCCCACTATATGATTATATGAATGCGGGGGGAAGAATGTGTATATCGGTAGCTTCCAGAGATTAGCTGCTGCTGATGTACGGGGTGTTTCCTAAGTGATGTCACTCTCCTTATATGGACAGTGACATAACTAGGCCCCCCCTCCTGATGAGCAATGTAGGTGCCTTGAGAAAGGATGCAATATGCTGCATCCACTCCCATCAGCTTCTATTGCCTCACTGAGTGCAGGATGGAGCAGGATGCAAAGACCTATCTTTCAATCCTTCCTTTTTTGCAAGATACAACGTATAGTTGTCAGATGGAGGCAAAAACGTTGCTTCCGTCTGCCAGTATATGTCCATGTATACACTCTACATATGTTTGATTTGAACGTCATGTGAATCCAGCCTTACTGAAAGGCTATTGCAAATATGCTTCTTGTCAGGGGCGAATTAAGACTGCCATGGGCCCTGGGATGGATGAATATTATTGCCCCTGTAATTCACATCTTACACAAGGTACTAGAATCAAGCTTCTTGGGGAATGCCTTCTGCCTGCTTTCAATCTGCAGTTTCTGGACCTTTGGAGGACCTTCAATTATCCTGAAATGGTTCTTTTGTGCATGTATATTGAGAGCAGGAACAAATTAGTAAAAAATTTGGTTGGTGGTTCGGGTCCCGGGCTACCGCCCAAACCACATATATAATAATCCACTACTGCTCAATGTAGACTAAACAGCACCTTTGAACCAATTAAAACTTCTATTTTTATACACAAAAATGAAATATTTGACATCTGCACAAATGTAAATTGTAGACATTAACACAGTGGGGCACATTTACTAAAAACAGTGGTTTATACTATGTGCAGTGTGTAATGTGCAGAGGGCTACAGATTCATGATTTGTGTTGCCCGCTTTTGATGAATCTGGCACCCCCTACACTGCCCCGACAGAATGCAACTTTTTTTTCGGTGCACCTTTAACATGGGGTGTGCAACACATTTTTGTCAGACTGAGCACTGGAACGCCCATTTTCGTGCAGAAATTTGTGTTGCGTACACCATAGTGCAGCCGTGGCACAAATGTGGCGCAGATATTTCTTAAGTACCTGCGCAAGCAGTTCACACCTAAAAGTACGTTCAAAGTCTAAAAGAAAACTGCCGCAGGGGCTTCAGTCAATCTGGATCAATGTGCTTCTACTTCTACCAAATAAATAAGAAAAAAAGAATACACAGTGTAAAAAAAAACAGAAATAAACTCAAATGGTTGCATTGTTATTGTTACACCCATTCATTCCTACTGCAATGCCTGGTGATATTTCCATTATAAGGTGAACACAGACAAATATATATCCAGGTATATTAGGGCTACATTGCAAGAATTTGTAAAAGAGGGGTGACCAGACATAAAGATATGCAGAAGAGAGGGGGGGGGGGTGTACATTGAACTGAAGCTTTACTTTTTTCAAGTAATGGAGACATCATATCTAGAGATGATCCTTCACCTTTTACAACAATATTTGTACAGTTGTTAACCTTTCTTTGACATGTATGCCGAGTAGTGAAAAGTCCATTATCATCTACTGGTGATGCCTTGAAGTAGCTTTAATATTCTTGAATTTGTGCCAAATTTTCATCTGCAAGTTTTTGCATGACATGACCTCAAATAGTGTAAGATGTATAAAAATGTATAATCGTATAAAATTTTAACACAGGTTTATACAGAAATGTTTTACTGTTCCCAAGTAATAGTTTCTATGAGCTAAGCAACACATGGTAGCTTTCGTTCTGTGTCTAATAATACATTTGTCCTTGAGAATTATTGATGACTATGTCAAAGGATATTTCCACACTTTAGATGTTTATGTCACAACCTCCGACCTCTGGGTCCCTAACAACAACAAGTATTTCCATGTTATCCAATTGAATTGAGCGATGTTAGGCAGTCCTTTACAGCATTGTTATGTCTTCTATGCCCGATTATTTGGTGATTGAATAGGCCATGTAGACAGCGCTAGAAAAAGCCATCTCTGATGCCAAGGATGTTTTTGGCTACACTGCTACCAGCTCTATTCAGGAATTAGGGAATTAGCTACAAGTCCCACTTTTGTGATTGTAGGTCTCATGAGCAGACATTTATCCTCTATCTGGTGAAAATCCTTCTAGAGTTGGCCTCCCAAATAACCTCATTTAGATGAATGAAAAAAAAACTGTAAATGCATTGCAAACGGTGTAATCTGCAATTGAAATCCAACATCCACACACATATTCTCGGTGGATTTTTTCTACATTTTAGGCATTTTGAACATACTTAACAGCTAATTAAAATATACTATAGATTAAATAATTTTTATTTCAGAAAAACGAAACTTTAATAAACTATCTTGAAAAAACTTCTTTGTCCTTTGGCTCCTCTCTTCCCTGTAGCGAACAGGGGATATGAGAGAAGTTCATACACAGCAGATAGATAAGGAGAGGAGGCTAAAGTTAAGCTTGTTACAAACCTGGATAACATTTCATATGATAATTTACCACTGTAAAGAGATACATGTCTGTGTTTTAGGAGTTAAGTGTCTTTTTATCAGCTTCTCCTTATCTATAAGCTGTCTGTTTGAGTATGTAGGAAACTGATACTTCTTTAATCTATTTTAGTTTTAATTTCAGAAATCAAAAGTGTAGGTAAAAATCTAATCTTTAATAAAAATTTGTTGAAAAAACTGCCCTGTCCTATTTCTTTGGTTTCTATCTTCACTTCAGCAAACAGGGGATCTGAGCTAAATTTATACACAGCAGATAGATAAGGAGAAGAGGCTAATATTAAGCTCCTTACAAACCTGGATAACATTTCATCTGATAATTGATCACTGTAAAGAGATACATGTCTATTCAGTGACTGTGTGTTAGAAGTTAAGTGACCTAAAATTTTATCAGCTTCTCCTTATCTATAAGCTGTCAGAATGAATATGGAGGAAAATGATACAAAAGAAAAAAATTAACATAACAAAGATACAAAGTTTTTTATCATCACCTGCACTATTGATTTATGCAATATAAATGTCTCATAAGTTTAGTAACGCTTCTAGAATTATTTTTTCATATGTGCGCTATGTTCTTTTACTGTAAGTCTTGTATTTGTATATGTGGTAATTTATACTGGAATTAACAGTAGTTACAGTATTATGTGCACCTTTCTACTGACTGTCAAGGTAACACATTGCTGTCCTTATGTTCTGAGAAAAATAAGAAGGTAAGGGGGCAGTATATATGAAAAGTAAGCATTGAAGAGAAGTCTCGGAGAAAGGTGACTTGGGGCAGTTATCCAAATAGGAAGTCTGTGCAGCTGAGGGATGCATCACATAGAAGCCAAAGTGAGAGAAGGAACGCTGGGAAACAGTTTGAGAAGGAAATGGGAGCAGTCTGTGGAAGGGTGGAGTATGAAGAGCAGGTTGTGAGTCCGGCTTAGGAATGGAGAATAAGTTGGGGAAGAGAAAGTAGTCTATGTATTTTTAGTAACATGAGAGCAATCTTTGAGAAATGGTGACATGAAATTAGTCAGGATAAGGTAACCATGGGGAGCAGTCTGTGTGATAAAAGAATTGTCTGTTTATTGCACAAGGCAAATCATGCAACCTAGAGAGCGGTAACATTACTAAATTTATCAGAGGTATGGATATTAATGTTCTCCTTAGGTCTCATGGGATATTAACATAATCTCCTTCACTGCTCTAGACCACCAATAAAAAATAAATAAATATTACACATGTTGACGAGGTTAATGATAGAACAGCACCACCTGCTGTTTTTATTTCATAACATTTCTGTGTCCACCTCATTAATTATTCACAGGGGGACACACATGCGCAACACATGCCTCTTTTTTCTGCTACATTAGAAATGGCTGGTGTGAACACATCAGCTGGTTTGTTCAGCTGATTGTTTCTGTATATTTTATCAATTTGGCAGAGCTGATAGTGATGTCAGATACTTTCTATTCGTTGCACAAGAAGGTTTGAGACTGTTGCTTTTTAGCCTCACCACACTAGGATATTGCTGCTTACAGGAAGTCACACAATTGAAATGATGTAAAAACATCATTTCAATTGTGTGACTTCCTGTAAGCAGAAAAATTCTAGTGTGGCTAGCAACTGGCAAAAACCCAGGAAGAACAATCAGAAGTTTAAGGTAGTTTAAGCACTCTAAGGTAACTTTGCGAACACCTAAGACAACTTAATGCTTAATCAACCCCAATTCTTCTGCAATTATGAAGATGAACAGAAAGACCCTTAAGTAAAAACAGAAGATATAAGGGGAAGATTTATGAAGACTTGTACTGCCGGCCAGGAATTGTGTTTTTACCTTCTCTTTTGCCATTTCCTTGCCAAATGAGCAGAACCCTTTACAAAATAATTTGGCTGCCGGGCTGTGTGCCAGGGTCTGAAAAATCACTCCCCAATGTTTCGGCAAAATTCATGATATATCAACAGCATATCTAATTATTACTTGAAAGGTTTTGATCCCAGAGGAACTTGGAACTTGTATCTTTCTCAATAGTGGATGTCTCCTGGCCCTTTCCCATGGCTGGGCCAGAGAGATGGTTGTGCATTTAAACCCATTGGAGAGCCAAGTTTGTGGACTCCTGATCTTGAAATATTCCATGAATGTGTCATAAATACCACAAATGAGAACCCCTCTAGCTTCCCAATCTAATTATGGCTGATTATTTGGCACTATTCTCATTTATTGGTATAATGGGACACCCCAATTCAGAAGTAACAGCACCCAGGTCCCCAATAACATCTATACTAACTAGCTATAAAGACTCTTAGGAAACATTGTTGCAGGATTGACTATTTGATTATAAAACTGACTATAATATTACATATTAAAATTCTGGGAAATTAATTTCCAGAACAGGAGGAAGTTGTATGAGATGATCCAGATTTACAAATCATCAATAAAACCTTCCGCTTAGCAGTGGGCAGTGTTCTAAGGGATGAACAGTGGATTTTAGTATCTCCAATATGTAAAGTCATTAGAATTTCTAATTTTGACTTTGTCTTTAGGCATTTTTTTATCTAAAGCACCAAAATTGCTAAGACAAATTCATTCTTTTTGTGAGGCTTCTCCAACTTATTATGAGTTGCGGAGCTGTGATAAAGTGGTTCTGCTTTGTAGTTTTTCTGCTTGTTAATCTCACTGTTATTATTCCTTTTTCCATTTCTACTGAAGACAGTGTTTGAGAAATCATCTCTTGGTTACTAGTCAATCTATTTCTTTACTTGAGGGAACGTGATGTCATTACACTCTCAGCCGTCCACATGCAAGAATGTTTTACAATAACATAATTTGTGGAGTACATGGAGCACGGGCTGTGTGGAGGTGAGATTGATGTAGGAGACATTGCGTACATGCCCGTGCACACTAATTAACAAGAAAACTACAGAATGATCCATAGAAGAATGACTTCTACCTTCCTATTCTCAAACACTCATATTATACAGTATTTACACCGACTCGTATCCCCCTGTCAAAAACATACTATGATATTTATTCACCCTATGCAGAACTTCATTAGCACCAGTGGTCACCGTAATGTGCTAAGACATGGAAATCCAATATAATTCATTGATATGATTAATAGCACAGCCTGGACTCAGTTCCATGACTTTACATGTGTAAATGAGATTAAACAGAACAATATTTCCCAACACCAAGACATAAAAATCAATTGATATTAAATAACAGCAGATGTGACAAGTGCACAGAAGCCACATAAACACATATATAATATCTGAGTTCCTACTTTAGTTTATATAAGGCAAAGTTAATACCAGCATTGTATTTCTATGTGAATTAGGCCACTTGGCATACCGGTGGTCCCTTTAGGATACTGCAGACAGGAAAAGTAAATGTCTATGGCTGTATATGAAAGAAATTGAATAAAAATGACATCAATTAATATGAGAACAATAAGATTTAAGAGAACACGATGTGTCAAGATGTAATGCGTAAAGATATGACTAAATATTTAACCATATTAAATATTTCACTAGACAAAGCATAATGCAGGCAGAACGCTGGGTTCTCATTTATTAAATCAGCAGTCGGATCTCTTCTTTTATTACGTGCCCAGTTCCAGACCCTATTTCCATTTGTAACAGATTTACTTCCTCTTATTTCACCTTCTGACCCTCAGTAAAATAGAAGAGCAAGTTCCACAGTGCAAACATTTTCATTAGGGTCTATGCGCCTCAAGGAAATTCTCAGCCAACAGACCAACCATTCATATATTCTCATGATTTGTTTGAGAGCCTTCTCTCATGTCAATGGATCAGCTGAAATTTCCAAATGGGAAATTCAATGATATATTTTCAATGAGCTTATCGAGAAAATAGTATTAGATTGTGGTGAACACTGGATATTCACCATAAACCATGAAGAGAAAAGAAATCTTGTAAAAATACTTCTCCAAAAAAAACCAGGGCTTTACAGCTCAGCAATCCTGACATCCTGGCAATATATATCTGTACTGTATGTGGATGGATAGATGGATAGATATGATATGGATAGATAGATAGATAGATAGATAGATAGATAGATAGATAGATAGTGCCTTGAATGTGTGCTGCAACATAGTAACACACAGTAAGTGGATTCATTCTCCAAGTTTATAAAACCCATAGGAACCACCAACCCTTCTCACACCTCCTACACAGAAATGATTGGAATTGATCAAGCTCTTAGTATAATGTCACTGGTGCACTATAAATCTAGATAACTGCTTTACTTGCTATAGCTTAATGTTTCCCACTGAATATTTATCAAGGAGTAGGGATATTAGATGGATTATTTGCAGCATGGGCAGAACAGAGCATGTATATGTACACACTATAGCTATATACCTTATGGAATCTTTCATATTTTGGAAATAATATTTAGAAGGTTCTTCTAGAACTTTATAAGAAGCTGTAGGGGCATGCATGTAGTGCACAAGTGTGCAAAAGTGAGGGGTGCATGTTACCCATACAATGAATAATCCTGTAATAAGCTGTAATAGGAAACAGTAACTATGATCAGATTCTGCATTCACTGCTGCCTCATGTTTCCTGTAAAACAAAGCTATATTTACTTCCGAACCTGCAGGATTTCCTATTGAATATAGGAAAATACAACATAATGAAAGCCCAGCAACCCTGCTGAAAATGACTATAATCACTTGCACTTACCAGCCAGTTGCATGCAGAGATAATATAGCAATCCTGGAAAACAGGTGAAAGCATCCACTCCTATAGATGGGTACAGATCTAATTCCAAAACGTGTTCAGCCTCATCCTGCTTATTCTGTGGGATTCCCTGAACAATCCATTCTCTGTCACACTGCCCTTCTCCTGGTGATCACAGATTGTTGCTTAGAACTTCCTGAGCAGAGAATAGACAGCGGTCATAGTGATGGGAAGTGCAGCCCTGCTATTGCCATCTGCCTGGACTGGACTGTGGGCAGCATCACAGCAGCATCAGCATCAGCAGCTCAGCATCACACAGCTGCAGTTCTCCTCTCTGCCTCTGCTCTCCATCTCCAGGCAGACACTCCCCTTGTGACATGTCAAAAACGTGACATGGACTGTGACAAGAAATCCTGCATCTGCACACAGCCAACTTTACTCACATAGCTGACTAGAGGCGATGCTGTGATTGTAGCTACTGCAACTTCTTAGGTTATTTATCAGGAAGCACAAGCAATGCAAGGCTGCTCAAGAAAAGACAAAAAAATGGAGCTTTTTGTAGCTGTGGCATGGCTGCTACAATGTCTTTAATTACTAAATATTAAAATCAGCAGATTATATCATTAGCTAAAGTCAGAATTTAAGCGGAGGCGCCACAGAGCATTAATCACCGTAAGTCAGTATTTAAAGGAAATCAACCATTTAAAAAAAAACATTGTTGCTGGATTGATTATTTGATTATAAAACTGAGTATAATATTATATATTAAAATTCTGGGAAATTAATATCCAGAAAAGGAAGAAGAAGTTGTATGAGATGATCCAAAAAAACAAAAACCCATCTAAGGATACTCACCTAAGCTCCTCTTCACTCCGTTCCCGACGTTTCCTCCGCTAAGCTTGACACACCGGTGTTAACCATTTTTTGTCTATAACATAAAAACTTGACAGGTCTTTTTATAACACAAAAATGAGTTACAGGAATTGCTTATTTATTAGCTAAGGCTGAGATCACACAATGCATTTTCATTGGGCTTTAAAACCCGTTGCAAACATTTTAAAAACAAGGAAATGTATTGTAGATTGTTAGAGGAAATCAACCATTTAAAAAAAAAAATATCTAAGGGAGTAGCTCTTACAGGAAACCTACCACCACGAATCTACCTATTAAGGTAGATGCTGTGGTAGGTGTACCTAACGAATGTAAGGATAGCCCTTTTTTAGGGCTAATCCTTTAATCCCCACAATCTATTAGGAAGTTTAATTGCCTTGATATGCTAATTTTCTGAAGAGGCTATTGGGGCGTGGAGTAGCCAGAGCTACACAGAACACAGGCCAGCGGCTGCGTGATCTCGGCTCCAAAGCCGGATTTACTGCGCATACGC
The DNA here is from genome assembly GCF_040894005.1 of Engystomops pustulosus. Lineage (NCBI taxonomy): Eukaryota > Metazoa > Chordata > Amphibia > Anura > Leptodactylidae > Engystomops > Engystomops pustulosus. Next base: position 51,165,786 of record NC_092415.1, read on the forward strand.
AGAACTCTGGCTTCACGGACAAGTGCACCCAGCTCCTTGTAGCTGTGCCCTGAAGATATCTGGTAGGAGGATCAAAGAGGCTACTGGGGAGTGGAGTAGTGGCGCGGCATGGCCTCAGCTCTGGCTACTACACTCCCCAGTAGCCTCTTTAGAAAATTTGCATATGAAGGCCATTAAACTTTCTAAAAGATTGTGGGGACTAAAGGATTAGCCCTAAAAAGGGCAATCCTTACATTCGTTAGATGCACCAACCACCGCATCTACCTTAATAGGTAGATCCATGGTGGTAGGTTTCCTTTAACTGGAGTTCTATCGAACCTTAGGGGTTTAGTGAGTCGGTCTCAGGGATTCCGTGGAGCCTCAGCCACGAAGGTCAAGTCACACACATATTTGATTTATCACTAAAGAAGGGTCCGGTGAATGTGCATATGAAACTGTTGGGTGCGGTACCTCTAACAAGGTTAACAACCACTGATCTAAGGATAATCATCTCCGCTCCTTTTCAAGCTCGACACACCAGGATTACCTAGAAAAGAAAGTTATAAAAAGGGGCGTGGGGACAAGATTTCTGGTGCTCCAGGCTGTCAATTATAACATTTGTGTTGCGGGTTGCACTATACACGATGCAACACAAAATTTTGCACGGCACATTTGGACCGAGTGCCACATTTATCATGCAGAGTCCAACAGAATTGTGTTAGAGGGGGCACCAGATTCATGATGAACGTGTGCCACAATTTATAGATGTGGCGCCCCCTGCACACTACACAGGTAAACTGCTCCTAGTGCATTGTGCAGTGATAAATGTTGGTCATTGTTCATGAAAAGCCCCTATGTTGCTTAGTTAATAATTAGCAATTCCCTCACCCGTCTCCCCTCCCTAAACTCTAAGATTAATGACAGGAGTGGCTAGCTGCCATTTTGAAAGATTTATTTAGAAGCGAAAGCAGGAAAGATTTACTTTGTATTTGATGCCAGAAAAATTGCTGATTTTTTTGGAATCAAAAGGCCAAGTAGTTGCTTATGGTTGCTTATGTCTTCTCCGAACCCTGATTGAAATCAAAAAATAATAAAGGACATCTACCACCAGTATAAAGGATTATAAACCAAGCACACTTACATGTTGGTGTGTGCCCACTCTGGCAGGGTGTGCTCTTGTTTTAGCTTTTTATGCCCTTGTTTTACAATTATTTAAATGAGCCTGAAGGGCTCCGGGCTCCATTATCAGCTGTGAAGCCCAGAACCCTTCAGGCTCATTTGCATTATATTTAAAGTACATGTTTCTAAAAACAAGAGCATAATAGATTGAAAATAGTGAAGAACAGATCCTGCCAGAGGGGGCACACACCATTATGTCAGTTTGCTTGGTTTACAATCCTTCATCCTGGTGGTAGATGATGTTTTTTAAGGAATCTGCAATGATAAGCATCTGTGCGGTAACTGACATGTACGCCATCTTATCCCTATTTTAATGTTACACTTGAAGCGCCTATATTTCTTTAAGTGGTGCATAGGAATTCCATAATAGAAGACAACTGTGAATCGCACTTACCTCCCACTGTCCGCATTGTGAGCATCAGCACATAACAGGTCACTCAATGGCTTATAAATGCCATAAACTGCACATATATTCTGCTGACAGGGAAACTGATCACCTCTCATGGCATAGCATCCATCATAGAAGGCAGTGCATCACCTTAATAGGGAGCTGTACATCCTCCATACTGAGTGCATGAACCATTACATAAACTGCAATAGTTACACAATTGTATTCGGGTAATAGGATTTATTCAATTGGCTTACATATTACTAAGGCAATATTCACACACATTCCCTGCCACTCCCTACCTCAGAGCTGCAGGCGTTCTGTATGCCGCCATATGGTGCCTTTGTACATCACCCTGTTAGAGTGATATTTTCCGTAGAAGCAATGTGTTTATTCATATGGAAATATTGGAATTGTCCTAGAAAATAGCACATTTATTTAATAAATATATTATGAGAAACATGCAGAGATCTGTTTGCTATTCACATCATACTGCAGAGTGATCCAAATAGCTGTACAAGTTAGGATTGCTTACATTAATACATATGAAGAAGGCTTCTGGTCTTTAAAATTTAACATAAATACCAAAAAAACTGAGTCACAAGCAAACATGTTATATTCTGTTCCCTGTACTGTTTCGTTGATACCATTTGGGGAATTTTATAACTTTTTGAATACTTTTATTAAAATTTTTATGGACAGTAAAAAATGTTGGTTTATTACTGCCATGTGGATCAAGTAATTTTATGTCTTCTTATTCACATTTCTAGACACAAATAATAAATAATAATAATTCCTTTATTTATATTGCGCACACATATTACGCAGCGCTGCACAGAGCTCGCCAAATCGGTCCCTGTCACCAATGGGGTTCACAATCTAATTAACCTACCAGTATGTTTTGGAGTGTGGGAGGAAACCGGAGGACCAGGAGGAAACCCACACAAACACAGAGAGAATATACAACCTCTTTGCAGATGTTGACCCTAGGTCCCCAGAGCTGCAAGGCTGTAATGCTAACCACTAAGCCATCCTGCTGCCCTACACAAACACCTAGTGTGTTTGTAATGTTTTTAAATTTATATAAGATTTGTTTGGATAGGAAAATATTTATATATTTGTATTTTTACAACTAAAAAAAGAGTTTGCACTTCAGGCTCATGGCTGCCTTAGCAATGAAACTGCCCCCCTGATCTCAACCGCAAAGCAGTCCAACATCTGAGCGCCCATAATGCACCAAACACCCACTCCTTACACTCTTTAAACTCTTAAGAATGTCATGATATGTAGATCAGCAACAACCCTGCCAATGTGCAGGGTAGGTAGTTGTTGCGAATAGCGCCCTCTCCATGTTAGGAGCTGCCTCAGGAGAATGGCCATCTCTCTAGGAGATCTCAAAAAGTGAAGAGCTTAGTAATTGCAGTTGGAAACCACTGCCTGGTAAAGCGAGAGTTAACATGTGAAATGTTATAAAACCAATCATGTCCTGTGTACCATTGTAAAGCAAGTTGGAAGCTGATTGAAGAGTGCTGCCCCCTTGTGGGCAGGAGCAAATGGTCAGAGGAGAGAGAGTCAGAACTCGTGGTCTGAGTTCTTGGATTTTAGTCAGCAGAGTAAGAAGCAGGTCCAGTGTGCAGCCCCTGCAGAGCTGCCATTCAGATACACTACCAGGCCATGAATAACAAATTTGAGATTACCACAGTCACTGTATCCCTGTTTTTTTTTTAATGACAGTATCCCTGGTACGTAGATTTCCTTTAAGATTAAATGTATTTTCTATATTCAATACTATAGTCACTTGTCCACTCCAGACTGATACATTAACTGGTTCGCGACCACCCGCCGTGTATTCATGGCGGCGGTCGGGTCCCGCTGGATGGAGTGGGCTCACGGGTTGAGCCCTCTCCATAGCCGGTAAGTCTTTGCTGCATATTGCAGCAAAGGCTTACCGGTAACACCCACGATCAGTGCACCAATCGTGGGTGTTATCACACAATCAAAAAGATAGCGGCGAAAACTTGCCTAGGATCGTCGCTCCCCATGACGTCATCGGGGAGCGGCGATCCGTCTCCATGGTAGCCTCGGGTCTTCCGAAGACCCAAGGCTATTTCGTTTTAACCCTTTCATTACAATGTGCTGATAGCACATTGTAATGAATGAGGAGGAAAATCCTTATATACTGCCATACTGTAGTATGGCAGTATATGATAGGATCGATCAGACAACCTAGGGTTAAAGTACCCTCGGGAGTCTGCAAAATAGTAAAAAGAATAATTTAAAAAAGTTTAAAACTAAAATTTATAATAAAAAAACCTAAAAATTCAAATCACCCCCCTTTCCCTAGAACTGAAATAAATATGAATAAACAGTTAAAATTATAAACACATTAGGTATCAACACGTCCAAAAATGCCCGATCTATCAAAATATATTAACGGTTTTTCACTGCGTTTAGCCCCGTAACGGAAAATAGCGCCCAAAGTCGAAAATAGCATTTTTTGCCACTTTGAAAAATATAAAAAAAATTCTATAAAAAGTGAACAAAAGGTCCTACAGTTGTAAAAATGATATCATTGAAAATTTTATCAAATGTCGCAAAAAATGACACCACCCACAGCTCCGTAGAACAAAGTATAAAAAAGTTATTAGCGCCAGAAGATGGCAAAATAAAAAAAATTGTACAGGAGGTTTTAATTTTTGTAAATGCATGAAAACATTATAAAACCTATACAAATTTGGTATCCCCGTAATCGTACCAACCCAAAGAATGAAGTAGACATGTCATTTGGGGCGCTCAGTGAAAGCTGTAATATCCAAGCCCACAAGAAAATGGCGCAAATGCGTTTTTTCACCATTTTCACTGCATTTGGAATTTTTTTCCCACTTCCCAGTACATGGCATGGAATATTCAATACTATCACTATGAATTGCAATTTGTTACGCAGAAAACAACCTGCCACACAGCTCTTTACATGTAAAAATAAAAAAGTTATAGATTTTTGAAGGTGGGGAGTGAAAAATGGAAATGAAAAAACAGGAAAGGGCCCGGCCCTTAACCGGTTAATATCTAGATGTCTATTTTGAATCCTTCAGGGGAAAAAAAAAGAGTAGAACACAAAACAACCATGCAACTATACTTTAGTGGCCATTTTATTGCTTTTTGTCCCTTATACACACCCTCTGTAGGTTTGAAGACTTTTTCCTATTATGTGTAACGTCCGTGCCAAAACGTCGCACTATCCACAGTTGGCAGAATAGGTGGCGTTGATTTGTGTGTGAACTGGGGCTTGGATTTACTGAGCCACACCCTGCTTCTTGCATTTCAGACCTGCCCAGCAATGGTTACTAGCCTGATTGACAGTTCCTCCAGTGTGCTGCTGGAGGCGTGTCTGGAAACTGCCTTATATACCTGCCTACTCCCATCAGACCTTGCTGGTCAAACTTCTATTTTGCTTTGTTCACTAGCTTCTTTTGCATTCTCTAGTTTCTGGTTTCTTGCCTGTGTCTCGACTATTCTATTTGGATTGCGATTTGGTTATTGTTATTCCCCGCTGTTGTATACCTCACCTTATTGTGTTTGTTTGTCTGTATTTTTACATGTTCACACCTTACCCAGGGAGGGAACGTCGTCCAGTTATTGGCCTCCAGTTAGGGGGGACCCAATAAGTAGGTAGGGACAGATGGGGGGGGGTCTCAGTGTCATGGCTCACTGTTCTTGTCTGTGTCCTGCCATTACATTATGTCTCTGCACTCAAGCTCCCACTTTCTGGTAACCATGCTGTCCCCACAAAATGAGTGTAGCACCCCTGTGTGCCACATACACTACTATTGCCCTGTTTTGTGCCCCACATAGTAAGGGAAACTGCACATGCTGCAGATAACCAGTACAGTGTAAAACCACATCAACTATCTACAAGTGTGTCACTTGATCGTTTTGTGTTGTGCACTGAAGCTGTAACATGCAAAGTCTGACAGAAGTGTGTTGCATGGCCTATGTTAAAGGAGCACCAAAAAAAGTGGTGCACTGTGGGCAGTGCAGGGAGCACCAGATTCCTGCAGAACACGCGGCAGAAATCCCAAATCTAGCGCCCTTTACAGTATACACAGGCAAGACTGCTCTGCTCTTAGTAAATGTATCCCATCGTCTTTATTAGTTTTTCCAAATTACTTTAGTTTTAATGCTAGTTTATTGTTTTAATGTCTAAAGTTTACAGATTTTTGGCAACCCACCCAGTGAAAATCCAAATTTTTTACTCACTATATGTTTCTTATTTTGATTGTTTATAATATTTTAAATTATTTTATAAGACTCTTTTTTATCATCCCCAACCTGTTCAGTATATCCACCTCTTAAGGATTCAACTCAGTGGCACAAATATCGAGGCATATGTACCTGATGTATAGAGTCAAAAGTTTTTTTTGTAAAACATCTAGATTATTTATATTTAGTGGTAAATAATATCTGATTTTATTTTTACTTCAGATAAATCAAAGTCTCTTTGAAATAAATGGATTATGCACATTCATATGTTTTTCAGCACTGATGTCCTTTTATCTTGGTAAGGAAAATGAAATTAGTGCCAGACATATAATGCCAAAGAAATCTAAAATGACCAGATGCCTATCTCTCATATCTCTGTTGTTGTCTTGTCCATTGAGATGTTTTTGCCAAAACAATTTCATCGTGTTTGGGAATTTATTTTGCCAGTGACAGCAGATATGTGACAGACTGACTGCAAGCTTGTGTTCAAGCAGTCCCAAACAAGGCAGATAATAAATGCCCGCAACAAGGATTCCTGTAATATTTTCTATTTTGGCTTTTTTAAGGTTGGTTTGTTGAGATAAATTATATATTCAACATAAACTACTTGTAAGGCTGCATTTACACACAGTATGCCTGCCGTGCAGGCATACCGCCGTGTGCTGGAAAGGAGGAGGTGGTGGCCCCTCCCATAGGAAACAGCGGCGCACGGCCGCACACCAGGGAAAAGATAGAGCATGTTCTATCTTTTCCTGGTGTGCGGTGTATAACGGTGCCACACATATGTGGCACCGTACCGCCGCCCCCCGCCATTGTCATTCACACTGCAGACGGCAGTGTGAATGAACCCTAAGGCTCAGTTCACAACTGCATTCGACAGGTTCTTTCCTCCTTCCATTATCAAATGTGTGTGTAACCAATAATATGGGAAAATAACACCAATTATATTAAAAGCAATGAATACTTGAATATAACTTGCAGCAATGAATATATAATATATACAAGTAAAAATGTTAATATTAAGAAGGGCAAAATACTCATTGGGGGAAATCACAAGCAACAATGAAAAGCATGTGGAGCCTATGATTGATGGTATTAATAAAATTGATAAGATAAAAGAAAAGGAAGAGAATGGAGTACCTAAATGTGAAGTAAGGTAGCAGCTGTGCCAGATAATGCAAGTAAATGTACAATATCGAATAAGAACGTTACCTGATTGCAATTGACAACAATTACAAAAATGTATAGCTGTAACCAGCAAATACAACAATGAAACATGAAATCTCATCAGGATACCGATCTAATGTTGCTCTGTTTTCACACGCCCCGATGCACGTTTTGTGTACTGCTTATATAGGAGGGGTGTTGTTGTTGTGGGGGACCTGGATTTAAAAAGCTGCTGTGAGGCAATCGGGAGGTAGCAGAAGAACAATGGGGCAGATTTACTTACCCGGTCCGTTCGCGATCCAGCGGCGCGTTCGCTTCGGTGGATTCGGGTCCGGCTGGGATTCACTAAGGTAGTTCTTCCGCCGTCCACCAGGTGGCGCTGCTGCGCTGAAGTTCCCCGGAGGCGCGCTGGAATGCCCTGGAAGGTAAGTGTAATTTTCGCAACACATTTTTTTTCTTAAATGCGGCGTTTTTTCCGAATCCGTCGGGTTTTCGTTCGGCCACGCCCCCCGATTTCCGTCGCGTGCGTGCCAGCGCCGATGCGCCACAATCCGATCGCGTGCGCCAAAATCCCGGGGCAATTCAGGTACAATCGGCGCAAATCGGAAATATTCGGGTAACACGTCGGGAAACCGCGAATCGGACCCTTAGTAAATGACCCCCAATGTGTGTAATGACATGCCATTAGCCTATCTATATGTGGGGAGTATCCGATGCAGTGTCCACCCTTAACTAAAAATAGAGACCTGGTCCGTCCCGTGTGATCACGCACCTATGAGGCGGCCAGAGAAGCCTGACCCTTTTACTTGCAAACTGATCTGAACGGAGGCTCCGGGTGCCAGATGAACATATTAACCAGACTAAAAAAATTGGTGCAGCATCTTGCATAGTTTTTCCGCTATTATAACAGAAGGCAGCCTTTTTTATATTGAATTTGATGGGGAACAAAATACTTTTTCACCTTCTGTTCTTAGTTTTTGTCATACTCTACAAAAATGGAGAGTAATGAAACCTCTGATAAAGGTATAAACTGAGCCATAGCTAATACCCAGTAATTATATTTTTACCAAATTTAGTAAAAATCAATAGCACAAGTGAAGATGATTTCTTATGTAACTTACTAGCGAAATAAGCTTCTAACTCCACTTATTTTGGCTTTGATTTGATCCTCCCATTTTCTCTTTTTTCACAGTGAAATTTTATACTTTATAAATCAGCCCCATTAACATCAGACATAAAAGACAAACCAGCATATATATTCCAGAAGGAACAGATACCCAACTGTATGCAGTACTGTTTCCATGTCTTTGCATCTTGTCAGTACAGTGAAGTGGTTTAGCTGAGTGAGTGGATTTTGACTAGGTTCGGGAAGTAAGAGCTCTCCTTATGGAGACTTTGCTACTTATGGCTGCCTTGCTGGCGTCTGGAGACTTACAGCCATTGAGAAATATACAAATAAGTTTTCCAGGATGGGATAAGGAAAATATTGCTTTACAATTATCCCATCCTGAAAAACATATTTGCATATTACCCAGAATCCCCCAGTACAGCATCAATGGCTGCAAGACAAGAGATCTGTAAGTCTCTGTGAGGAGATCTCCTACTTCCTGACCCTAACAAACTGACAGAAACTCACAGAGGGGTCACATTACCTAGAATATTCATTTTGGGGTGAGGGATAAGAGCTGCTGGTGAATGAAGATTACAGATCAGACCAGATACAGTGTTACTTCTCACATACACACACAGAATTACTGATTTCTGCAAAGTTTGTTTGAAGGTCATTTAATCTTTTAATTCTTTTTGTGTTTTGTAAAAAAATGATGCAAATAAATTAGACGGAAGCTTTACGGTCGGCATGTATCAATCCAAGATTTTGTTGTGTGTAAAAGGAATGTTTATCATTTATTTAATCTGATTTCTATTAAGGCATTAACGAAATGTTTTCTTTGCATGTGGGGTATGATAAAATTGTTTTTCATAGGTCTTTATTGCTAAAACTCATGTCACTAGGCATTGTAGCTATTTGTGTCCCTGTGACTTAAGTCAGATATCTGTCATATATTCAGGATGGGCTCCTTAATAACCACAAATGTTCAAATTGTACACAAAAGCCACTGAGGCTCATTTGCATATTTTATAAGTTCTTTTTTAATGAAAAATTTGCCATTAACAGCTAAATGAAGAACAGATCACAGGCCAGCATGTATGCATGATTGGGTTAGAACTTCTAAATCCATGTGGTTTATTTCCTTTAACAGCTAAAAAATGACTATGAAGCTCATAATCCAGAAGAATCTCTGTATATTGTTCTGGTGTTGAGGTGAATCCCAGAAATCTCTCAGTTATTGAGAATTACTTATCCACCAAAATAGACCTTGAGAGAAGTAGCATAACATTCCAGTTAGCACCTTTCTGTGTTCCCTTTAATGGTCACAAATACTGATTTAAACTGATTTATGGTCAGTCTGATAAGTATTCTCTGTGGAGAAAATAGATAAGAATTAAACTCTAGGGGCTCTTTCACATTGGCGTTGTTTTTCAAGTCTGTGGTTCAGTGATTTCCACGGATGCCTCACAAAGCCACTGTTTTCAATCGGTGTTTTCACATTGGCTTGTATTTTCACTGATCCTTCAGTGGAAAAAAATATGGAACATCTCCTATTTTTTTCAGTTCATTCTTTTTCTTCAGCTTTTTTTTGTGGACACGAAAACTAAACAAAAAAAAAAACGAGATACAAAATGCAATAGAGGTGCAACTGAAGCTGAGCACCGATGCCAATTTGAAAGAGCTTCTTCATTTGATTTCTATACCCAGCCAACAGGGAATGTGAGAAATGGCGTCCACCGAATTAAATTGAAAAAAATTTACTCTATTACATTTACAAATTTACTCTATTTACTTTATTAAAAAATAAACTCTAAAAAATCCTATTTAGCCCATAATAGATGCAATGCAATATTGAAAGATGTCCCTCAAAAGTTGACATAACTCTGAGATTTTCGAATCAGAGAAAGATCTTGGTTAGCAATTATTCAGTATTTGTGATAATAATTTAGACATGATTTTGTGACACATGGAAATTTGAAACATGATTTTGTTATAGCATGGAAATAACTGAACATTAATAGTGATTTGGTATATTGTAGATACGATGATCACATATACATATGGATCAAGTTGTATGAATAAAAACCAATGGGGGGATTTACTAATTGTGGAGCAAGCACGTCTGTCGGCATCGAAGATCAGTCTCCACAAAGCACAGTCCGATGTATTTAAGTGGGGCAAGGCTGTTAGTAATTAATGGGTAGACATAACTGATCAGTCAGGTGCCATAAAAATGCCCAAATCAATGAGATATGTGCCAAATCTTACATGGACAGCGCCTTAATTTTGCTATCTGCCCAATTTTTTCCTGGTCTATCGTGCGCCAAAAATTGTGCCTAAAATTGCCAACAAAATACACATAAATGTGGAGGATAATGTGGAAACGTTAGGCCACGCCCACTTGCGCCACAAAAAGACTGAGGTGTCAGGATAGTCAGAAACAACTGTTCTTTCTGGCGAAACTCATTATAAATGATCTGCAACAGTTCTGCACCAAAAAAAACATTAAAACCCCGGCATTTTTTTGGTGCAGATGCAATAATACATGTGCCCCAATGTATTATTGAATACACAGTGGGGCACATTTACTTACCTATCCCGTTGACGCCACTGATCCGGAATGTCCGACGAGGAGTCAGAGCTGCTGCGATTCACTAAGATCGTGTGTCCAATTTCCTGCATGTGTCGCTTCCCCTTTGAGGTTCACCTTCACCTGAGTTCACCTTCTTCCCGATGTATGTGCGTGCTGATCTTGCGACACAATTTGATTTTTAAATTCCGTGGTTTGTCCGAATTAGTGGGGTTGTCCAATGGCCACACCCCGATTTGTGTTTCATGAAATCTTGCGCCAATGCGCCACAATCCGATCACGTGTGCTAAAAATTCTGGGCAATTCTGGGCAAATTGGAAATATTCAGGAAACCTGACGGAAATGCGTCCGATGGACCTCAGTATTGATTTTGAAACTTCATTCTTATCAAAAGAGGATACGAGGATTGAATTTTTAAAAGAGTGGAAAAAAATAGCTTTCTATAAAAGCAACTAATATACAGTAGACTGCAACATAAAAACTGATTCACTGTTCAGCCAAATAATCTATATGCAAAATAATTGTATGCCTACAATGTGCAGATTTGGGTTTTAGCTTCATGTCAAATTTTCCAAATGGGCGTTTAATTAAAATTCTAAAATGCTGTTTATTAGAAGTCATGAGCGCAAAATGTTTTTGTAGCCCTGTAATTACATCTCCATAAAATGCATTGTCCACTGCCCGCTGATAAAGCAATCGTACAGTTAATAGTTATTAGGACACCGATAAATCCAGTGAACAAAAAGCGTCGTCTGATCGCCAGCAGTTGATTATTATGGGGAAAACAATGCTCTGTGTAATTATCGCCCTTGTTTAAAGGCTCGGGGAGAGGAGACTTTACTGGTATTAAAATAATCACTGGAGCCGAAATGTAAATGTTCTGCCCTATATAATAGCGCCATTCGTGAATAGCTGTACAGATCGGGCCTTTGTTTCTTAGCTGTTGGAAATATAATGTAAGATTTATCCCCTGTTACGGACATTATGGAGAGGCAGCACAAGGTTTCATGCTCACAAATAGAAAGAGAATTCTAAAGGCTCGGTTCACACATCACATGAATTTTTCTATTCTTTCCTTTTGATCTGTAACATTGCTCTGTACTATTATTAATACATTGAATTTTCCAGACTTCTTGCAAATCCTTGGCTTCATTTGCATATTTCAGTTATAAATAGCCAGGGAAAAAAAAGGAAAAAATAAGAAAGAAAATAAGCTCCAATGTACTGTACCTATTTAGCGCGTCATGTGCAGAGACAGTTGCCAGGGCTTAGAGACAATCTCCTACTGCCTTATATGGAAAGTCAGAAATGATTATAAATACATTTTTTAAATCCAAAGTGATGGAAAAACAGAAATTCTCTAATGGTATTTACACAGTTATCATAATGCTGAGCAATCCAGAAAACTGGAATGTAGATATGAATACTTTACCCTTAGTGTGACATTTATGACATTATCATCCTCTGTCTATGGAGAGCCTCTGAGGATGCTCTGACTGTGTCATTATGGGGCTCATTTACTAAGGGTCCCGGATTGCACTTTTGTCAGACTGTCTTTTTCTGGATTTGCACGGCATTGACAGGTATTTTACAGGTGTCTGCACTGGGATTGTGTTGCACGCAATTGTTTTTGGCACAGCTGTGCTGCTTCCATGCGACACAAATTGGGGGGCGTGCCGCAAGACGATCCGACTGATGAAGGAAGAAGAAGGTGAACTACAGCGGACCTGAGCGGGGAAGCAACACATGCAGGATATCGGGCGCACGATCTTAGTGAATGACGGCAGAGTTTATCATTAGATAATGCACTTTCGGTGAACTCCGTTGGAAGGGTAAATAAATGGGCTTAAAGAGGACCTATCAACCATAAAAAGGCACTAGGAGCTGCTTAATTAAGTAAGCAAAACCTATCCTAGGAATAGGGTCTTGTTTCTCTGCTATTAAAGGAGTAACAAGTTTCTCGTCTGCATTAATTCTCTATGGGACTGATAGAGATAGAACTGTACTCAACTATCTCCAGCAGTCCCATGCAGAATGAATGGTGCAGCAAGGTGTATATGTGACTGACAGCTTTATTCATAAGTGTGAAACAGAACCCTACTCATAGGATAGACGGGGATTTTATGATAGGATCACCACCAACCAGTATGTTACAAACTATCCTTCAGATAAGTCACAACTTTCTATCCTATAGAGTAGGAATGGAGCAGAAATGTGCCTGTAAGACTGGCGCATCCATTTATTTAAGGGAAAGTGGATCTCCGTCAAGTGATAAATGTGGGTCTCAGCAGTTGGACCCCCATAAGTAAGATAGATGATAATTGGCTCATTGCAATATTTGCTAGATGAGTTTGTATATAGTTTGCATAGCTATGGCTTGCTCTAGCTGTATCTTGTGGGAAAAAGAGGCCAGACACAGCTCATGTCTGTTTTCAAAAACAACTACCGCACTAAAAAAAGACCAAAGCGATAAAAAATACACTCCATAACAGACAAGTTAAGTGCTGTCTAAATCCAAAGGATAATTTATGACTAAATCTGGATGTTTTTACTTTTAAAATAAAAGAAGTTTTAATGAGTATATTATTATCTAAAATCATAGTGATTGGTAATTGCAATTCATTGAATAGTCTCCAACATTAGGTCACCCCACAGAGAAGTGAATGACCATTGCAGCCTGGGACTAAAATAAAGCATCCAGAGAGCTTTACCAGAAGTCACAGTTGGAGGAGAGGTCCATATGTAACTAGGGGTTGTCTTTAAGTTGGGTGTCTGCCCGTAATCAGCAGGATTGTCTGGAGTTGGACCATCATGAACATAATATTTATGTCATAGGCTGTGGGTAACTCATCCTCATTAAGATTTTGAAATACCCCTTTAAGAACATTTCCCCACAATCCACATTTATTTAGCAGCAAGTTGAAATATATGTATTAGTCAACATGCTCCCAGAATTATTTGTGGAATTAAGAGCAGATTGAATACTTCGCTCTTTGTTGAATGTGATGACAACAATATCATAAAACAAAATCAATGGAAAAAATGAGACTTAGTATTGTGTGTGGCCTCCACATGCCTGTAAGATATCCCCTCAACACCACGGCGCACTCCTGATGAGGCTGCAGATGGCTTTCATCTTGCAGGAATTGCTGACCCACTCCAGCCACATGAGGTCTAGCATTGTCCTGCATTAAGAGGAACCCAGGGCCAACCGCAGAAGCATATGGGCTCACAAGGCATCTGAGAATCTCATCTCGGTACTTAATGGCAGTCAGGCTACCTCTGGCATGCACATGGAGGGCTGTGCAGACCTCCATAGAAATGCCACCCCACACTATTACTGACCCTCTGGGTGTTGCCCTCTACAGAGTCTCCAAACTCTTTCACAACTGTCACATGTGCTAAGTGTCAACCTGTGTTCATCTGTGAAGAGAACAGGGCACCAATGGGGAATTTTGCCATTCCTGGTGTTCTCTTGCAAATGCCGAGTGTTTTGCACGGTGTTAGGCTGTGAGCACAACCCCCATCTGTGGACGTTGGGCCCTAATACTATCCTCATGGAGTCAGTTTCTAACCGTTTGTGCAGACACATTCACATTTGTGGCTGCTGGAGGTCATTTTGTAAAGTTCTGGCAATGCTCCTCCTTAAAGGCGGAGGTAGTGGTTCTGCTGCTGGGTTTCTGCCCTCCTATTGTCCCCTCCATGTTTCCTGGTGTACTCGCCTGTCTCCTGGTAGCACCATCAGCCTCTGGACAATACCAAACAGGCAAAGAAAACCTTGTTGCCAAAGGTTGCATTGATGTGCCATCCTGGATGATCTTTACTACCTGAGCCACTTGTGTGGGTTGTAGATGCTGTCTCAGGCTACCACGAATGTCAAAGCACAACGAATATTCACAATTGACCAAAACATCAACCAGAAAGCATTGGTACTAAGAAGTGATCTGTGGTCCCCACCTGGAGAACCACTCCTTTATTGAGAGTGTGGTGCTAATTGCTTGTGAAATTGATTGTCAATTAGTGTTGCTTCCTAAGTGGACAGCTTGATTTCACAGAAGTTTGACTTACTTGGAGTTATATTGTGTTGTTTAAGTGTTTCCTTTTTTGAGCAGTGTATGTGGAGTCAATACAATTCAAGGCATGTAGGAAAATGCGGATCGTCACTATGCAATTCGCCAGCATTGCTATAGAAAGAGCAGACCTTAACTTCGGATTTGGCGTCCTCTATACAGCAGCTCTGGCTAACACTGGAGATGTTGCTTGATTGGCTGCAGAGTAGCCAATCAGGCATCTTTACACCCCAAACAACTAGGCATGGCTGTGATTGGCCAGGTAGACACCTGGTGTACCCAAGCCCACCAAGCAGCATATCCAGGTTAGACAGAGCTGCTGAATGAAGGACACTGAACTTAAAGTTTAGGTTGCTCCTCTCTGTAGTGTAAAATGTGTAATGTAAATCCCTGGCACAACCTCAGCATCTCTTGCTGGTTTATGGCCAGCTCCAGACACTTTTGATAAATGATTCCAGTCTGATATGAAGATGAGTTGAGTCCTGATTGAATAACAACCTGCCCTCAGTGTTGAACGCAGCACTCCTAACCTCGGTAGATAAATTTCTCCAGCCATTGATTTGTTAGAAAATGATATTATTGTTACACTGAGTGACCGCCACAGATGGGAGGACACTATTGTGCCATAACATTACTACAGTTATTATTAATATATTGTCAGTTATTGTTTCTACATTGTTTCATACCTCATATAATATCTCTTCCCTGTCAGTTAAGATTAATGACAAATAAAAACCAACCATGATACATAACCTTCCTGGGAGTCGGCAGTGATCTACATGTGCTATTAAACCTTTCCGTGAAGTATAAATATTAATTTTCACAGTACACTGGTATTTATGACTGATATTTATGACTGTTGAGTTAAATACAATGGTATGCTCTATGTGTGCAGCACAATGTGAATTATACGCTGGGCAATCTAAAGCTATTGAGGTATTAGATGAGTAATTTTAACTGTCTCTCCATTACAACTGAGTATAGTCCAATCAAAAAGGCCAAAGAGATCCTATAATCTTCTTATGTAAAATTGTAAAAGTCATTTTTGCATATTTGCTAATAATATATTACTTTATATTTCGAAGCAAACTCAGGATGAATGTATTCATTTCCTTCTCTTGGGAGGTATGCACCAAGGAGTAATAGGGACGGGCACATTATGTTTCTTCTCTGCACAGCAAACATATCTGAGACAGAAATGGAGCAATGGAAGATGTTGGGGTCATTGATTCCTGTGGGAAGCGTATGGTTCTTAAGACATGTGAAAATGGATTGTGGTGCAAAAATAAAATGACATATACAGCTAAAACACAAGAGGCTATACTGATGCGTAAGGTGATTGAAGGGATTCTTCATAACAGTGTTATAGGTCTAATCATTACAACTACATTTCCCTTTTAAGGGAACCAGGAAAGGCTTTTAAGAGACGATGGTGGCTTAGTGTCTTACAAAGCTCAATATGACAGTAACTCAGTCTATGGTCATATTAAAAAAAAATCTCTAATAATACCTATGTAAAAATCCACAATCTCCCAGAGAGCAGAGCCTCCACACTGCTCCCTCCTCTCCCGGGTGTCCTGAAATAGTTATTACCTACAGGAACTGGAGTAATAATAGAAGCAGGTGACTGATCACATGCTTCCTACATCAGTCAAAGTCTTCCCGCTGCTAGGGATCGGGCAGAGAAGAAGCTAGTGATGGGTATTCTCGTTCTTTTCAGTGAGCTGGATCATTAGGCTCAGTTCACTAAAAAGAGCTGGCTCATCTGGCTCCTATTTAATATAATAGAGGGAGTCTCTGTTCAGGGGTGGAGTCAGACCGTAAGAAGCGGGGTTTCCTAAGCCACCGTCTCCCTATCCAGAGCTACCTAGTCTAGGTTGATTTTATTGGAAATAGACAGAGGGACAGGTCAGGTGGAGATGAGCAGAGACCCCAATATGATGTGCTGTCTTCCTGCCTGGTCTGACCCTCTTTATTATAATCTGATGGAAACGGCTCACTGGATCAGCTCTCAGGAGGGAGCCAACTCACCTTGTTCACTAAAAAGAGCCGGTCGAGAAGTGTGTGTGTATCTGTGTATAGCAGTGCCCAGTCAGTGTTCCTGTGTGTTTGTATAGCAGAGCCCAGTGTATGTAGTAGAGCCCAGTGCATGTAGCAGTGCTCAGTGTGTGTAGTAGAGCCCAGTGCATGTAGCAGTGCTCAGTGTGTGTAGTAGAGCCCAGTGCATGTAGCAGTGTTCAGTGTGTGTAGTAGAGCCCAGTGCATGTAGCAGTGCTCAGTGTGTGTAGTAGAGCCCAGTGCATGTAGCAGTGCCCAGTCAGTGTTCCTGTGTGTTTGTATAGCAGAGCCCAGTGTATGTAGTAGAGCCCAGTGCATGTAGCAGTGCTCAGTGTGTGTAGTAGAGCCCAGTGCATGTAGCAGTGCTCAGTGTATGTAGTAGAGCCCAGTGCATGTAGCAGTGCTCAGTGTGTGTAGTAGAGCCCAGTGCATGTAGCAGTGCTCTGTGTGTGTAGTAGAGCCCAGTGCATGTAGCAGTGCTCAGTGTGTGTAGTAGAGCCCAGTGTATGTAGTAGTGATGAGTGTATGTAGCAGTGCTCAGTGTATGTATTAGAGCCCATTGTGTATTGCAGTGCCAAGTGTATGAAGTAGTTCCCAGTCAGTGTTCCTGTGTGTGTATAGCAGAGCCAGAAAGAGAGAAGATGAATGTCCTGAAATCAGGGATTCTGAGGAGAACAAAGGGCAGAAGACTTTTGGACAAGTTATTTTTCCATCCTGTAGCTTTTGCTGATCTGCAAAAATGGATTACACATAAGACTACATTTCTTAAAGTTGTTGCGCCAGTTCTCTATTGTGCTTTGCACTGAAAAGTGCTTGCACATGTATTTATGATGTGTCTGCGCTGTGTCCGCCATGCCACAAAACTCTGCACATAAATGGGCATTCCGGTGCCGATTCGGACCAAGCACCACATTTATTACAATGACTTGACACAAATGTGCAGCCTGCCTGTTAAACTGAGTTCCCCCCCAAAAAAACTGGTTCAGTTTAAGCGCAATCGGCGCTTGCAGGGTGTCCATGCACCAGTCGTCAATAATCTGGTGTACTCTGCACATTAGTGAGGCTACGTGCAGTTTGCATCACTATTGATAAATCTGGCCCACAATCTCTCTGTGGCCTACTTTACATGGGAGAAGTTCAGTTTTGTGACACAAAAACAGCAGAGCAATAGAGCCATTTTTGCCCCCATATATAATTGCTATGTTATGTAGATCTATGACCACACGTATCACCCAAACCTTTGTTAATGTTGTCCAACTACTCCTTTCATACCAAAATTTTACTTTTAGAAATATGCAAATTAAGCTGAGATGCCTTTGGGGGTATTAGCAGACCTCCTCAGGGCTCTAGCTCCACATCTCACTGGACCCAGAATTGACATAATTGAAGGGGAAAGGATGAGAGAAGGTGCTGGTTGGTGAACGTGTAGCAGGAGGTGTTGTTATTGCTGTGGAACTGAAGACCTGAGGTGCTCTCTCAATGCACCCAAAGCTTTCAGCCTAATGCACATATTTCTAAAGTGAACTTTTGTCTTAGAAGGAGCAACTGAAAATTGAAAACAATAGCATTGAAGACATGTCTGGGAAAAGTACTATATAACATAGCAGTTACTTCAGTTAGGTAACTCATAGTGATGAAGCCCTGCCTATGTCCAGGAAGGTGTTTGGAAGGATATTATATGTGTCAAAGAAGACATAGGGGACCCTAGACTACCCCACAACCTCTGTCACCTACCTAACAGGTCTTGCAGACCCTATTGATTAGGAACTTCTGTTCTACAATCCCTACACTGACTAAGTGCACAGGAAAGATGACAAAACACAGATGAACAGACAACCGATAACAGACAGACAAGTGGACAGAATTAGTTCAAAACCAAGATAGTGGTAAATGTACATAATCAAATCACTGGAGAAAGGGTTGAGTAAACATAGCAGACATCAGAAAAACAGAATAGCAAGTAATAACAGGGAACAGGTATGAGGAGACTAGAAGAAACAACAAGGAGTGATGGAACTCAGCAGATCTATAAAGGAGCCGCTGGGCGCCGCCTCCTGCACCTGACTGGATCAGAATTCTAGTAACCCTTTCTGGACAGGACTACGCTGCAGGGAGCTGGGTGTGCCTCCATCAATCACAGCAGAAACCTTAGCCACATTCCATGCACAAAACACAGAAGAGAATCAACAGCTTCTAATTGCCTCCTGTGGGCAGAAGATGATGCTGGCGCGGATGTTACACTATGGGTACTGGTAGGGAAAGTTGAATTCAGGTGAAATCCCCGGTAAATTTTCATGTTTACTCACTCTCAATGGTATCTAGTGCAGACTATTTATCTATTTATGATTTTTTGTGTGTGAATTCCCCAGTAAGAGACTCCATAAAATATTAAACTAGAATGTTCTAGAACAGTGGTGGCGAACCTATGGCACTGGTGCCAGAGGTGGCACTCAGAGCCCTTTCTGTGGGCACTCAGGCCATCACCAGAGATGACTCCAGGTATCTTCCTGCAGTCCCAGACAGCCCAGGACTTGCCATGCACAGAGCTATTTTAAAGAGACTATTTTCTGCTTTATTGGTGTCCTCAATAAAAACTATGACAAAGAAAGGAGTATAAATCACAAATTAAATTTCTGTGTTGGCACTTTGCGATAAATAAGCGGGTCTTTGTTATAGTTTGGGCACTCGGCCTCTAAAAGGTTCGCCATTACTGTTCTAGAATGATTAAGGGAATCACTGCAGAGTCATGGGATATCGGTTGGTATCCTGCTAAGTATAACGTAAGGCCCCTTCTCCACTGGCGTTTTTCACGCGCGAGTTCTGCGCGTGCATTTGACGCTCAGAACTCGCATTGCACTCTGTCCCATTGTATTCAATGGGTCTTTCTCCATTAGCGTGGTTTTTAACGCGCGTGCTTGCGTTCGTTTGCACGCGCGTCAAAATCGCAGCATGCTCTATTTTTGCGGGTCACGCGCGTTTTTCACGCCCCATTCAAGTCTATGGAGATGCATCAAGAACGCATTGCACTCGCAATCATTGCAAGTGCAATGCGAGTGCAATGCGTTTTAAACGTAAGGGTTGCTAGGTGACCAGTATAACAGTATTTCCCCTGCTCGCGATCGAGCATTTAATTAAAAAAACACAATGAAGAACAGTGAAGAATAGAATAAAATCATTGTACACAGTGAACACAGTGACCACAGAATCATTTAAGATAAAAACACAGTGCAGAACACAGTGCAGAATAGATTACAGATGTTCGGCACATCTGCTTACTTGTCGGGAGATACGCGCGGAACGGCGCGAACAAAATAGCATGTGAAGAACAATATATATGTGTGTGAAGAACACATTGCAGATGTATTTAAACATCTGCAATGTGTTCTTCACACACATATATATTGTTCTTCACATGCTATTTTTTGAAACTTTTCTGCGGCATTTCATTCCAAGTGAAATGAAGAAATGAAGCAGAGCTGAGTCTGTTATACGGCACACGCGCAATAGATTTGTAATCTTGGAATTACAGCGCCGCTTTATCGGATTCCACAATCTGTTTATTATTTTTCTATAAAAAAAAAGACATTTATTTTTACAATTTCTCTGATATTTCGATGTGCAGCCATGTAGCAGTGTTGGGTTTGTTGCGTGGCACAATTATGACATCACAGTAGGTCTGACATCGGGCGCCGCTCAGGAAGGTCAATCCGAATTGACTATTCCATTATTTATTATTAGAGTATAAGGGATTTTTTTTTTAATTTGCTGAACTCTATGAACCGTGGTGCGTGGCTGAGAGTATTGGGGTGTCGGGTACCACATCACACCCCCTGAGTATACGCCGTGTCATACAACCATCAAGTTTGTTCGCAGACACTTCCCATGAGTGACAGTAAAACTACGACATAGAAGAAGCAGATACAAGATGCAATAGATATAAAGATGATGTAGGATTGATGAGTTTGTCGTCGGATACAATGTATCAAAATATTATATTGTATCAAAGACAAATTTAACACTGCTACATCTGTATTTGACTCTTTCAGCTCTGCTACATATTTTTTTGCAATGAGTAAACCCTGTTCCTTTAGTTTTTTCTGCATTTAATTTTTCGGATAGTCGCAGTCGCGTCTCCGGTCGCTTGTTGATGCGCTTAAAAAGTCATCGACTTATTCCCATAAAATGAAAGTTCTGCAAACTTTACAGAGAATAAATAAACCGAGGCGGCCACTGATTTATGGCCCCGGGTACAGGGGGGGCTGTGGACCCGTGTAGCAGAGCTGAATGTGTCATTACACGGCAGATGTGGGTTTGTCAGATGTACAAAAGTTAAATATATCTGATGCAGCAGAGAGGCGTTAGTAAGAATGTTGATGTTTGTAGTTGTATTTAAACATCTGCAATGTGTTCTTCACACACATATATATTGTTCTTCACATGCTATTTTGTTCGCGGCGTTCCGCGCGTATCTCCCGACAAGTAAGCAGATGTGCCGAACATCTGTAATCTATTCTGCACTGTGTTCTGCACTGTGTTTTTCTCTTAAATGATCCTGTGTTCACTGTGTACAATGATTTTATTCTATTCTTCACTGTTCTTCACATCTGCTAAATTGTCGGGAGATAATATACGCGCGGAACAGTGAAGAATAGATCGCAGATGTTTGCAAATTATCAGAAGACATTATTTTTCAATTAAATAACACATTTTAATCCCAAACCATGGTCCCTTTGAAAACTGCTCGAGTCTCCCATTGAAACGCGCGTCAAAAATGCGCCGAAAACGCAAAAACAACGCTAACAACACGCGCGTGAAAAACGCAAAAACGCAAATTACTCCAAGGAAAAATGGAACAAAAACGCAGCCAAAACGTCAGTTTTTCACGCATTGCACCCGCACGTGAAACGCAACGCTAGTGTGCAAGAGGCCTAACATCTGTCTGTTTTCTCCCTTTGTAACAAGAAGGATCTGAAATCTCATATGTTGAACTGACCTCAAATAGATACAAATGCAGTATAAAAGGATATATTTTTAGAAACAAAAACTCACAAGCCACTCTCCACTCTCCACTGTTGACGTGGGAGCTACAAGTACACATCGTCAGGCAAGCTATAATTTCATACTTTCTGTCAATGATAAAAAATGACTGTTGAACCGAACATTAGTTTATATGTAAAGTTATAGAAACCTATTACTGTGACATAGTCCCTGCTGTATACAACTGAGAAATACAAACACAAGCATAAAAACCTGCATGAATAATAGGATGTTCAGCACTGTAAAACATGCACATCTGTGCATAAAATTAGAACGAAATGTGTTAGAATGTTTTCTTTTGATAATTGCTAAATATTTTTACAGCAAAAAGTGAAAAATGTACAAAATGGAGATTTCAATAAATATGTTGCTATTACAGACTGCCTATGATCACATCTGTGTTGAAGGCTCTACTAGGCATTGTTGGGACACTCGGGAACCAAGGACAAAGCATCACACAGGCCCCCTGGAAATGAGAAAGTGCAGTCTGTGGAAAACGCTGTGCAGAGGACGGAGATTATATTTGTACTCAGGTGTCAAGGCCTAGAATTAGAACCAAGTCCATCCAATCAACAGTGTAAAAAAGTTCCATAAATTGATCATGACATAGTATCAAAGAAGAAAAATTGTAGGGATGACAGGACATCAATGAACAAACCGGATGAAGCGTTGCGAGCGTAAAACGGCTTTTGTCTTACATCATTACTATGATTTTTACCGCGCATGTAAGTCGATAATGGATAAGAAGAAAACTAATGGTGAGTGCTGTTTTACTATTTTTCTTCTAAGATGCTAAACAAGGATGTGTAGCTTGATACTAACCAGGGGCATAACTACAGGGGTAGCAGGCATAGCAGCTGCTATGGGGCCCTCACTTTGAGAGGGCCTGGTTGCGCGACCTGACACTAAAGAATGAGTATGTGTACCATTATATACATATTGGGGCAGATTTATTAAGCTGTCTGAAAGTCAGAATATTTCTAGTTGCCCATGGCAACCAATCAAGGCTCAGCTTTCATTTGACCAGTGCTCATGAATATTTTAAAGGGAAGCTGTGATTGGTTGCCATGGGCAACTAGAGATATTCTGACTTTCAGACAGCTTGATAAATCTGCCCCATTATGTAGAAAAGTGGAAGTCAGCTCACCTGAAAACACAGCAGTATATGACCAGGAGTCCAAGCACGGATTTTCTTTGTTCCAGTTCCAGCGGGCAGTTTAGCAGAGGGTGCGGCAGGTCTGGAGTGTGAAAAGCCGCTGGCTACGCTTATTTCTACGTCGCCCTAATCTAAGACTACATTATCTATATTTAAATGTTGTGAAACCTTTCAAATGTCATGGGTACACCTGATCGTGTACTTGATCTTGATCAGATGGACAATGCTTGTGTGTAAATAACATGTTCATTTGTAATGATCTAAAGCATAAATATCTGATACAGTCCCCATCTCTGGACAAGTATGTGATTTACGATACACCACATACACTGCTCTCCTTACGTCTCCCCAATCTCCGCAGCGCTGAGAGATACTATAATCATCAGAGGCAGGCCAAAATGAGTTTTCTGTATTCCATTCTGTTTTACACAGCACTGAATATTTCCTATAGCAAGTAAATCAATGTGTAGTATTATGAGATCAGATCCTGGATAACCCCAGCTATCTCCTTTTCAATGATAAGTCTTCCTCAATGTTCGAACACATCAGTGTTTCTATGATGAGAACTACTGTCTTGACTCACTTCCCGAAGCATCCAAATAAAGTATGCATCAAAGAGAGACATTCATCAGTAAAGTTTTATCCTCGTGAGTTTCATCAGATGCTGGTAAGATCTATATGTCTTGGAGGAATAAGGCCTCATAGATCATAGAGTCTATACCGAGGAACATGAAGTTCTGCACAGCAAAGTCATGAATCTTCTGTATGCTTCCTTATAAAATCACAGTCACACATTAGTACAGAAAAGGGTTCATGGACCTCTATGGAAACGTAAATAAGTCATCTAACAGCTATGTACAGGAACTATAACATGACATCTTTATACAGATGAAATGTGCCACAATTATTTATAAGTGAACATAAAATATCTGTCTGCCTCAATAAGAAGGAAAGTTAGTAGAGTGAATAGCATGTTGCACTGCGATGTTTAGTCAGTTAAATGCACAAGCTCGTAGAAATATTATTCTTTGACCCCATTCAGAAGGTAATACTTTCTACAAAGAAAAACTGTAAGGTAAGTATTTGCAGCTTTTATGTTTTGCCTTTTTAAAGCACTGAAGGAAAATACTGACAGAATACTGCCATCTGAATAGGACCTTTAGCAGATGTATGTTTGACTTGAATTATTTCCCACTGGGTCAACTATTGGACCTCAATAGTGGGGAAAGCCTAAGCCAAGTGATGGTCAGACAAGGAGAATTTTGGCATAGTGGCACAGGGCCCTATTTTCTTGTTCGCAAGTCAGTGATTGAAGCTAAACCAAAAAGGTTGGCAAGCAGAATGAAGGAGAACATACAGTGGGTACGGAAAGTATTCAGACACCTTTACATTTTTTACTCTTGTTTTCCTTGCAGCCAATAAGTAAGATCAAAAAAGTTATATTTTGGCTGATTAATGTACACCCTCCACCCCATCTTGCCAGAAAGAAAACAGAAATGTAGATACTTTTGCTAATTTATTAAACAAAAGTATAACTGAGTTATACTCCAATTGAATTCACCTCTTATAATTACAACCAAAAAATGTAAAATGGTGAATAAAACACTTACTAAAAAGACATTAAATGGGATATAACAAGTATAATAAGCAATATGAATAATGACACATATACTCACTGTAACAAGAAAACAAAGTTTTTAAGAATGTATATGTCAATGAGTTTATAGTATCAGAAAAATGCCATTACATATAGAATTGCTCTCCTGCTTTATGTGCAAAAAGACTCCAATTGAGTCTAGCACGTATCCCTATTGGATTGGCATCAGTAGCTAATGGACCTCTTGCAGGTATAGTCACACAACAAGCGGTAAGCCAGGGTATTCAAGGTAACAAACTTCTTATCCATTTAACGTGTAGTGGAAATGAATGCTAGTCAGGAAAAAGAGATTTAACAGATCATGTAGAAGATAGTGAGAGGCAGAATGGTGAGTGTATACAGGGTGACTTGGGACAATAGTCACTATTTTGCCCTGAAATACACACTATATAGCCCTTAAACCTGACCTCGGGACTGCAGCCGTAAAAGACTGCCACCCCAACTGGAACATGATCCTGGTGATAAAGGCCTATAGAAGTCCCAGAATAGTATTGGTTACATTAATATTTAATGCCATAATTTCCAACATGTTTAGCCCAGAGGGGCTTGTCAGCAGAAGATTCATTGTAACTAGAGATGAGCGAGCACTAAAATGCTCGGGTGCTCGTTATTCGAGACGAACTTTTCCAGATGCTCGAGTGCTCGTCTCGAATAACGAGCCCCATTGAAGTCAATGGGAGACTCGAGCATTTTTCAAAGGGACCATGGTTCGGGAATAAAATGTGTTATTTAATTGAAAAAGAATGTCTTCTGATAAGTTAGCAGATGTATGCAAACATCTGCAATCTATTCTTCACTGCTCCGCGCGTATATTATCTCCCGACAAGTTAGCAGATGTGAAGAACAGTGAAGAATAGAATAAAAACAGTGAACATAGGATCATTTAAGTGAAAAACACAGTGAAGAATAGATTGCAGATGTTCGGCACATCTGCTTACTTGTCGGGAGATACGCTGTCCCGGGATCCGCTCCTCTTCTTCCACTGAAGTCTCCCCGATGTCTCCCTGCTGCCCGATGTCTCTCTGCTGCCCGATGTCTCCCTGCTGCGCGCGATGTCTCCCTGCTGCGCGTGATGTCTCCCTGCTGCGCCCGATGTGTCTCTGCTGCGCCCGATGTGTCTCTGCTGCGCCCGATGTGTCTCTGCTGCGCCCGATGTGTCTCTGCTGCGCCCGATGTGTCTCTGCTGCGCCCGATGTCTCCCTGCTGCGCCCGATGTCTCCCTGGTGCGCGATGTCTCCCTGCTGCCGTTCCGCGTGTATCTTCCGACAAGTAAGCAGATGTGCCGAACATCTGTACTCTTTTCTTCACTGTGTTCTTCACTTAAATGATCCTATTCTATTCTTAATTGTTCTTCACTGTGTTTGTTTAATTAAATGCTCGATCTCGAGCAGGGGAAATACTCGTCCGAGCAACGAGCCGTTTCGAGTACCTTAATACTCGAACGAGCATCAAGCTCGGACGAGTATACTCGCTCATTTCTAATTGTAACCAAAAGGTCATATTTAAAAGGATCTATCAAGACATGATTGGCTGCATATGTATGCTTATGGTGCACTCTGCTACACAAAATGGTGTGCAGCGTTATGGTGATGACCACATGCTGTCAATTTTCTTCTGATCCTCCTTGAGATAGTTCTACTCTTTCATAGCAGTCCAGCTGAGTTTAATTAAGCTCATTGGACTTGATTAGGAAAGGCACACACCTGTCTCTGAAAGACCTCACAGCTCTCAGTGCATGTCAGAGCACATGTGAGTCAGGTCTAAGTAACTTACAAAAGAATTTCTGCATCAATCAAGGTTCCTAAGAGCACAGTGACCTCCATAATCCTTACATGGAAAAAGTTTGGGATGACCACAGCTCTTCCTCAACCTGGCCTTCCAGCAAAACTAAGCAATCATGGGAGAAGAGCTTTGGTGAGAGAGATAAAGAGTCAACTATCACTGCAGCCCTTCACCAGTCTGGGTTTTTTTTGGCTGCAATGAAAAATGTAAATACTTTCCATAACCACTGTAGATATCTTCCATAATTCCATATTTCACCTGTCAAAGATGTTATAAACTAAGGAACCTTCTACAATCAATGCCTATGCAGTTATTTCTGCTATACATATCAAATAGTCTGCCAACACATATAGATACGGAATGTACATTACAGGAATGTATCAGTCACATAATTTACAGAATAACAAAGGAAGTGTTAGCCATTCCTCATCAGAGAGAAGCCATGGAGCAGCGGTCGAGTCATTCTCAGTCAACACCTGTGCTTGAAGGCGTGAATGATTGCAGTAAATTATTTGTGAAATTGCTTTGTCTCTAGTTCTCAGAAGTTTGGGCAATTAATTTTTTAGTCTTATGAAGGTTTGGTTAGTGTAACCTATTACATTATGGTAATTTCATTGACAACACTGTAGTGCTCAGCTACTGTTTCAAATAAATAACTTTTTCTAACACATTTAGATTGGAATCCATTTTTCATAATATAGAGCAGTACTCAGGGAACTACTTGTAATAACATATTACTAAGAAGTGAAATTTATCCAAATACCAATTTTGTCTGCAGTAGCTTTGAGCAGATGATAAAAATAGATCATTACCACGTTGTAAATGCTCAGAGGGCTGTTTGCCTCTCATTTACATTCCACAAATGTGTTAAAAAATAGGGTTTCTGATGTAATATTTCTTTTGAATACTAGCAAAGATATAAAACATCAAACAAACATTCCCTAAGAATAGATGGTGTATGTACAGTAACGGTCACATAGTCAACTGGAAGGTACTTGGGAGTACCCGGGAGGAAGGTCTCTATGTGAAGAGTCCGGAGGGAGGAGTCTGTGGACCAGTGGACCCTCTGGACCACCGTGGGAGATGGAGAGAGTACTAGCCGCAACCCGGGACCGGAGACTAAGTGGCACCCTGGTCTTCACCAGAGCCCGCTGCAAAGCGGGATAGTCTGCTGCGGCGGGGTGCCACCAGGTCATTCCACAGGTGCGACTAAATCCGCGTTGGCAGCCCGGGATGACAGGGGACGTAGGACACATTCCGAGCATGGGATAACAGCAGGAGTGCGGCTTGGAAGGATGAGCTGGAACTCACAGCAGGCAAGTAGGCAGCAGCTGGCACAGGACCCAGGTGGGAAGGAACGGAGAGGTCCTTGGTGGAGAGTTGGTGGCTTGGAGGCGTCTGGAAACGCTGGAGGAACACAGGGAACACGTAGGCATCTGGAAATGCTGGAGGAACACAGGGAACACAGAGGCATCTGGAAACGCTAGAGGAACACAGGAAGCGGGGAGGCACCTGGAAACGCTGGAGGAACACGGAGCGTCTGGAAACGCTGATGGACTTTCTTCTTCAGCAGGAACAGCTGACGGAAGCGAAGTGTGGAAACCTTGGAAGTTCCTTGTAGCATTCCGAAACAAAGCTGCAACAATGCTGAAGATCGGGCCAGGAAGGGAGGGAGTTGCCGTATTATAAGTGCTGAGCCAGCACCAATCAGGAGGACGCTGGCCCTTTAAGGCTGGGAGAGAGGGCGCATACAGCAGGAGCCAGGATGTGGCCTAGTCAGGAAGCAGGCTCATGGAGAGGTAAATCCGGGCCGGGGAGCGCAGCGCCACGCCGGGGGGCACGGTGTGACTCCAATTCTTCATGGTGACGGAACACCTAAGGAGGAGAACAGGGACCAACAGCCGTGGAACTTGGAATGGCACTTGGAAGACCGGAGACTGGAATGGCTCTGGGAAGCC
This sequence comes from Engystomops pustulosus, assembly GCF_040894005.1. Lineage (NCBI taxonomy): Eukaryota > Metazoa > Chordata > Amphibia > Anura > Leptodactylidae > Engystomops > Engystomops pustulosus. The sequence goes on from NC_092415.1 coordinate 51,194,178, forward strand.
GGACACTTGAGAAGCTTTTGGAAAAGCCGAAGACTGTGGAGAGGCTTCTGGGAAAGCTGGAGACTGTGGAGAGGCATTTGGGAAAGCCGGAGACTCTGGAGAGGCTTCTGGGAAAGCCGGAGGCTGGAGCGGCTCTTGGAAAGCCGGAGGCTCAGGAGTAGCTTCTGGGAAAGCCAGAGACTTTGGAGTGGCTTCTGGGAAAGCCGGAGACTCTGGAGTGGCTTCTGGGAAAGCCAGTGGTTGGAGCGGCTCTGAAAAGCCGGAGACTGGAGCGGCTCTTGGAAAGCTGGAGGCTCAGGAGTGGCTTCTGGGAAAGCCGGAGGCTGGAATGGCTTCTGGGAAAGCCAGAGACTCTGGAGAGGCTTCAGGAAAAGCAGGAGACTCAGGAGAAGCTTCTTGGAAAGCAAGAGACACTGGAAAGGCTTCTGGGAAAGCCGGAGACTGGAGCAGCTTCTGGAAAGCCGGAGCCAAGCGAGGCGGACGTGGAAGTCGACCTCGAAGTTGATGGCAGTCAAGCAGTTGATGAAGCATGGAAGCAACTCTACTTTTGAAAAGTTAACTTTAACACCAAATGAAAAAAAACCTTCAACAATTGTTAATTTTAACTAGCCCTATGCACACTGAAAAAACACTTCTAACACACCCAAAATATAAAGTTATGGCCCTTAAATCACTGCATCTGCAAATTAGCTAAAAATGTCTGGTCATTAAATGGAACCTGTTATTGAGTTTTTACCATTAAACAAAGTGACCGGTTGCCACAGAATTATGAGAAGTCTCAGAATAGTGAGCCCCATACTTTTTTAAAATCAAAATACATAGCTCAGATATGGCTAAAATCGCTTTCATAGAAGTTACCCGTGTCCTTCCTTTAAGGCCTCAATTAAATAGATGTCAACTTTCCTGACACATTGGGGCTCATTTGATTAAGGGTTGCGCTGCTCACTTTCGTTGGACTATGCACCTTTTTTGAGGATTACACGGCTTGCACAGGTATTTAAGAAGTGTCTGCTCCAGGATTTTGGTGCATACGATCCATTTTGGCGCAGCTGCACTGGCTTCCATGAGACACAATTAGGGGGGGCGTCCCGTCAGACGATCTGACTGATTCGGACTGAGCGTAGGATTTAACTTTCAAATTGTGTTGCAAGTAGAGATGAGCGAGCACTAAAATGCTTGGGTGCTCGTTACTCGAGCCGAACATTTCCCGATGCTCGAGTGCTCGTTTCGAGTAACGAGCCCTATTGAAATCAATGGGAGACCCGAGCATTTTTCAGTAAAATTACAAACTGAACGAGCGCTGTTCAGTGCAGATGTTTTCACTGAAAGAACACAGTGAAAGAACACTGTAGAACAGATTGCAGATGTTCGCGAACATCTGCGATCTGTTCCGGAGACACGTGTGCAGAAAGGTGTTCTCTGCAATAGGTTTTGAAGAACAATATGTGTGAAGAACAACTTGCAGATGTTTGGAATCATCTACAAGTTGTTCTTCACACATATTGGGGCAGATTTATCAAGCTGTCTGAAAGTCAGAATATTTCTAGTTGCCCATGGCAACCAATCACAGCTCAGCTTTCATTTTACCAGTGCTCATGAATATTTTAAAGGGGAGCTGTGATTGGTTGCCATGGGCAACTAGGAATATTCTGACTTTCAGACAGCTTGATAAATCTGCCCCATTGTTCTTCAAATACTATTGCGGAGAACACCGTTCTGCACGTGTGTCTCCGGAACATCTGCGATCTGCTCCGGAGACACGCGTGCAGAACGGTGTTCTCCGCAATAGTATTTGAAGAACAATATGTGTGAAGAACAACTTGCAGATCTGCAATGTGTTCTTCAAACATATTGTTCTTCAAATACTATTGCGGAGAATACCGTTCTGCACGCGTGTCTCCGGAACAGATCGCAGATGTTCGCGAACATCTGCAATCTATTCTGCACTGTGTTTTTTCACTGTGTTCTTCAATTAAATAATTAAATTAAATGTTTTAATTGTATTTTTTTACTGTTCTTCCCTTTTTTTTTATTAAATGCTCGTTATCGAGCAGGGCAAATACTCGTCCGAGCAACGAGCCGGTCCGAGTATGCTAATAAGATGAGTATACTCGCTCATTAGTAGTTGCAAGCCCTAGCCCTCACATGCACCACTAAAAAGATGGTGAGCTCCATTGGACCTGAGCGGGGAAGCGACACGTGCATCGGGCGCATGATCTTAATGAATCGCAGCACAGTGCATGATTGTACTTTCAGTGAACTGCAGGGACGAGGTTTAACAATTTAATTAAAAATTATTAAATAAAACTCCTCTTTCATTCAGGAAAACAAGTATATTTTCATCTAATAATACCAAAAAGCGCTGCTGAAAATATCAAAGCATAAGTTGTAATTAAACATTGTGTAACTGACAACCCCTTTAAGTCGTTTTTTAATACTTGCTTTTGTTGAGAATACAAATCTATGAATGAGGATATTTTCAGTATTGAGAATAAAATGTAGATGAATTGCATGTCTTGTCTGAAGATTCACTTTTAATAATACATCCTGAAAGTAGGTTTAACAGACTCTCAATACCTTTGAAGAGTGAATAACCACCGATAACTTCTATTTTATTATGTGGTAAATTACCTTCTGAGTGTTAAGGAATTCAAGATTGTATCTGCTATCAAACAAAATCTCCTTCTGATTGAGTAGGTTTCTACGGTGTAATTTGGAACATTCGAAATCCTAAAGTTATTTTAGGTTTCCATTTTCCTGATTCGAGACGGTGTTGAGTTTATCATTACTCTTAGAAGGTTAACATGATTTGTGCCCCGAATGCTTACTACGTATCCAGGCTGTGCAGAGAACACGCTTTCACTGTACTTGCTTGGATTTCAATTCTTGCCACATGTTTAAGGGAATTTTAGACAATTTGGTTGTCTAATATCACAATTTTCCTTTAGATCACACAAAACATAACATTATTTATTCTTTTACTGCTACTGTGGCTACAGTGAATACTTGAATACTTGTTGTGATGCTCCTGAGGTTAGTGGACAGGAAAGTTGGGGTTTGTATCAAACTTTTCCAGTTTAGGACATTACTGGCTCAACCCTTCTCCCCCCCCCCCCCCCCACCTTGCCGGTAAAGGCCACGATTATTAACTTCTTAAACGCTGCTGCCAAAGTCACTGGCGACATTTAAAGGAAAACTACCATGAGAAATCTACTATCAGGAGTAGATCTGATGGTAAATTCCTCCAGCCTGCCTCTGCCCTAATCTGTAATTTAATAATCCTGGAACCAAACCTAAGATGTTAAAAAACTTTATTTTAGTAAATTAACTGCAGAAGCTACTGGGGCGTGGAGTAGCCTTAGCTCCCAGTGCCCGGACAGACTAGTACACGTTTGGTAGTCTCTGCAGCTAATTTATATATTACTAAAATAAAGGTTTTTTTAAGGAGTTAGGTTAGGATTTAGGATTATTAATTGGCAGATTAGGTCAGAGCCAGGCAAGAGGAATCATCAGATCTACTAGATTCCTCATGGTAGGTTTCCATTCAGCTGATCTGGCGCATGTGTCACAATTTTGGGGAGGATCAGTGCTCTCCTATGACATTGTTGATCTAAATGCTGCCGTGGAGGTCATGGATAACAAATATATGAGGATTATCTAGCTTACAGTGCTTGGATTTGTGAGTAAGTGCCACTGTTTTATCTTGATGGATTTTGATGGTACTTTCTTACCCCCTTCTATAAATCTGTGTGGTTGATTTGAGAATGCATTTTGTAGACCCTGCAGGCACCTTGGAAATGCAGTAGATATTAGAATGACATATGCTGGAGTGCTGCCTGCTTTTCTGCACACAGAATAATGATGTGTCTGATGTTTAGCCAATGTTAATCAAACCGGTTTAATATTTGAGTCTACTGATCACTATAGTTTCTGGCATAGAAGCACTAAGTGGGCATGAAGGGGGCATGGATGCTGATAGAGTGGGTGGGCACAAGGTCAATCCTGCACCGTTCTTTTTGTTCACGAGATTTTATGCAAAATTATGCCAGGTCGTATGTGGTGTACTATGGCCCGGCGTCTGTGCCGACCAACTGTTACATCTAGAGGCCTAAGCCCCTGATGTATCACAGGGACACGGGGACATAGTGTCCCCATTGTGTGTGTCTTATTAACACATGCCATTTATTCTTCATTATTTAGCAGTTTTCCCTATGCTGGTCTTGCCTGGAATTATATATTTCCTTAAGCTGGTGGGTGTAGACATAGCTGCTGTGACTCTCTGCTCCCCATGTAATCTGTCCCAATTGTGATCTTCTGTTCATCTTGCTAGCAAATTGGAATTAAGCGCAGATTTTACAGTAAGAGACCATTATTCATGGAGATAATGAGAGTGAAAGTGGAGGTAGAATGGTAAGTGGAGGTAGAATGGTAAGTGGATGTAGAATGACTTTCCTCTGATGAGACATGTTACACAACTTGTTGCAAAGATATATGGACAGTCTGTTGAAAAGTTAGTGACTATTTTATGGGAATTTTACATCATTAAACCACAAGCACCCTTAGGTAGCATTGCCTCTTTTATTTGAAAGCTCATCTTTTACCTTCTGTAGATCACAGAACTGCAAACCTTATGAGATCTAAAAGATGAGATTATTATCTTTAATATGATATCAAACCACTATATGAGCAAAGATATGGATATCTTCTAGGGGTTTTCCCACGAACAAAAGTTAGGCCCTATCCACGGGAAGGGTCCGATGGGCTCCCACCTACCTGTCGGACCCCTTGTTGCTTCGTCAGGCTAATGGAGCAGACGGCCGCGCATGACCGTTCTTCTCCATTAATCTCTATGGAGCTGACGGAAATTGCCAAGCGCTGCGCTCTGCAATCTCTGTCAGCTCCATAGAGATTAATGGAGCAGAAAGGTCATGCGTGGTCGTCTGCTCCATTGTTCTGATGGAGCAACGAGGTGTCGGACTGACCCCTCGTTTTCATGATCTGTGGGGGTCTCATCACTGAGACCCCCACTGATCAGCAAGTTAGGCTCTATCCCATTGTTTGTGGGAAAACCCCTTTAAATTAAGAGCCTCTAAACTTGATTTATCTGAGGCAAAATATGACTCTTCTCTGCTCTTTTTTACATGACATTGAAGAAATATTTTTTTTTAAATGATGTTTCACATAAATGAGTTCTATAAAGGACATATCATATGAGAGGGGTAGTACTATAATGGGATACAATCTGGTGGCAGGTCCCAAATGAAACACCAAATAATTAGAAATTATGAGTCATGTTGAGAACATTTTGTACAGACATTTGTAAATGACAGACACCCCCCGCTGCTATTTTCAGAGTCACGTGCATGAGCCCTCAGCATCCTCCCAATAGAATAAGGGGTAGTTTTGTAATAAGCTGAATTCATGTCACCATTATTTCTAGATTTCTCATTTTCTAAATTCTTATTTTACAAAGCTGTAAACAATGGTGCTGAGTGGTGCTTGGCAGTGTGAAAGCGCCAATTCATATACACACGAAAAATACATACAAAAAAGAAATTTCCCTTTATAACACAGAACTAGCAGTGTTATAATTACATAATGATCATTTTGTCATGTTGAATAGCTTTTGATTTTTTTTTTTTTACATTTAATAATGTTTTGTGAAATCGGGATATTAGTTTAGTGAAGCGGAATAGAGCACTCAGGATATAGTCCTGCCATAAATTGTATGGATGTTCCCTGGATATATATTGATGTCTCACACATAAAAAAATTGTTTAAAGTTCTCTTAAGTAGTTCACTATATACCTGTTATTTCCTATAGTTGTAGTGACCTACAATTAGAATTTTTTGTTTTTCATACTAAAGATATGTATCTTATTTTTTAAAATATGTCAGGTTTTTGATTCTATGAGCTACAGAGAGGGAGAGACAGGCAGTTAAAGACAGAGCTGGAAATGTGACCTGCACATAAAATTTTAGTTCTTACTTACTAGTTCTTGTCATGCTCACTGAGGCTCTGGCCAGTTATACGAAAACTCTGCCGCAAAACTACTCTGCCGCTCACTGTACATGACAAATTTTGGTATAACAATGCTCCAACAAGATTTAGCGGGAAAGGAGGATGAAGTCAAAGAAGTGGAGGAGTAGCTCGGAGTGATAATGGGAGGGGTGGTTTAACTCGGCCGCATAAGAACCAACTCTGACTTGCGGCTACCAGTTAAGATTTAAAAGTGGTTTTAATGGAAATAGAAAGGGCTGCTTTACTAGCTAAAAGGGGCGGCCATTAGTTTAAAGAGTACTATGGGAACCTGTCAATAGCTGGAATTGCAGAAAATGTGTTGTTAGGTTCCCTTTAACTGTATATATGCCCAATTGTGTAGCTCAAGGATCCACCATTCTAAAGCAATTTGAAGTGTGGCTCCCCCTTTAGCCTCTAAAAGTCACTCACCAGAGGCAAAATATCATTTTTCAGTAAATTTGATTGTGACTTTGGAGGAGATTTTTTTTTTATAGGTAAATATGTAATTGAAAAGCATTGCCCTTATCCCTAAATGGTTTCTTTCCATGGCTCAAATGTAAAAAAATCAGTTTGTAAACTGATATAGGACTAACCGGTGTGAGTTAAATGATAGTAATGAGGTCCAGTATTTGCAGTGATCACTTCACTGCCCTGCCTCCCTGTTCCTGATTGACAGGTATTTGCTAGGACATGCTGCTGTGTGAAACATTAAGAGAGAGTTCTGTTACATCATTGGCCACTTTATGCTATGTGACCAGGATGAGGTCATCTATGTCCTTTACCCCGTTACATGTGAAATGTCTACCCCATGATTATATCTGATCACATGAAATCACAGCATGGCTCCATGGAGGATGGGGAGGAGTATAAGTCCATGGAGGCTGCTGTGATTTCATGTGGTCAGATACAAACATGGGGAAGACTTTGCAAATATAACTGGGTAAAGGACCTTAGATGACATCACCCTGGTCACATGACATTAGAGGCAGGACACATAGAGGGAGTAGATGGGAGGGGCTAGCTCAGCAGGACATATCCCCTCTAAGTCCAGATAATATAAGATTATGTTGATTTATGAAGATGTGAAGGAAACAATTTTCTAGCTAAAAGAAGGGGGTCAGTTAGTACTACTGCGAAGCTGGAAAAAAATTCCAAATGTGGGCTCAGTTTTTACGACTTTGACTGTGCGCTCCAAATAACAATAATTCTTTGGTTCGGTGCGATCGCGGTGATCCCAAATTTATGCAGGTTTTATGACATTTTAATACATTTTCAAAAATTAAACGAATGTGTACAAAAAAGAAAAAAACATTTTGCCATCTTCTGACGCTAATAACTTTTTCTTACTTTAGGGTACGGAGCTGTGTGAGGTGTCATTTTTTGCAAAATGAGCCGACGTTTGCATTGCTACCATTTTGAGGACTGTGCTCTTTTTATTCCATTTTTAATGTGATGTAAAAAGGTGTAAAAGTCGCATTTCGTAAATTTGGGCGCCATTATCCGTCTCGGAGGTCACCGCCGGCCGTTACTGTTTTTAAATTTTGATAGATCGGGCATTTTGGGACGCGGCGATACCTAATGTGTTTGTGATTTTTACTGTTTATTATGTTTTATATCAGTTCTAGGTCATCTATGTCCTTTACCCCGTTACATGTGAAATGTCTACCCCATGATTATATCTGATCACATGAAATCACAGCATGGCTCCATGGAGAATGGGGAGGAGTATAAGTCCATGGAGGCTGCTGTGATTTCATGTGGTCAGATACAAACATGGGGAAGACTTTGCAAATATAACTGGGTAAAGGACCTTAGATGACATCACCCTGGTCACATGACATTAGAGGCAAGACACATAGGGGGAGTAGATGGGAGGGGCTAGCTCAGCAGGACATATCCCCTCTAAGTCCAGATAATATAAGATTATGTTGATTTATGGAGATGTGAAGGAAACAATTTTCTAGCTAAAAGAAGGGGGTCAGTTAGTAAATAGGACTCTATGGGAACCTGTCACTTGCTGTATTTGTGAAATTGTGGTGACAGGTTCCCTTTAACATAAAAGAGGGAATTCTAGAAATTATATTTCATACCTTACCTGATGGGGCTAATAGTTTGTCCCTTTAACCCCTTGAGGACGCAGGATTTTTTCGCTCATTTCTCGCTCTCCAAATTCAAAAATCCATTACTTTTTCATTTTTCTGTGTACAGACCTATGTAAGGGCTTATTTTGTGCGTAACAAATTTTACTTTCCCGTAATGTTATTTAATTTAACATGCCGTGTACTGCGAAGCTGGAAAAAAATTCCAAATGTGGGCTCAGTTTTTACGACTTTGACTGTGCGCTCCAAATAACAATAATTCTTTGGTTCGGTGCGATCGCGGTGATCCCAAATTTATGCAGGTTTTATGACATTTTAATACATTTTCAAAAATTAAACGAATGTGTACAAAAAAGAAAAAAACATTTTGCCATCTTTTGACGCTAATAACTTTTTCTTACTTTAGGGTACGGAGCTGTGTGAGGTGATTTGATTTTTTTTTTCAATATATCTTAGACTATCTAGGGTACATTAACCCTAGATTGTCAGATCGTTCCTACCATATACTGCAATACTTCTGTATTGCAATATATGGCATTTTTGCATGTTATTCATTACAATGAGCCACTGGCTCATTGTAACGAATCTGCAGAAGCCATTAAGCCTCGGGTCAAGCGAAGACTCGAGGCTAGCACCGACCGCGGTTATTAGCGGTGGGGGTTTGATGCAAATGCAACAACCCCCACCCTTGTATGAAGAGGACTCAGCCCGTGAGCCCTCTTCATACATTCCCTGCACCTCTGCGCCATAGAGCTACGGCGCAGAGCGTTAAGGGGTTAAGAAGACTAAATATTGTTGCAGAAGTCATGAAGCATCAAAATATATTTGATTGTCAAATCTAAGATTCATTTTAAATTCATGCATGACCTACCATAAAGCATGGGGTAGGGAATACATTTTTAGCGCATTATAATAATTGGCACGATAATATATTTTTTCCAGAACTCACACATGTAGATGTTATCAGGTCATTGATATGATAAAGCGCACAATTGCTGATCTCTATGAATAACAACATTACAAGCGCTGCTCAAAAATGTAGGAGACAAATCTAACAGATGACCCATGTATGCTACAGTGCACAGTCTCTTCTTGTATCCAGCCATTCCAGATGTGATATAATATATACTGACTAGCTACAAATGGAAACATTATTCATACATGGGGATTTTTTTTTCTTCATCTTGTAACAAAATGAAAAAGAAATGATGAAGTGCCTATATTTTCAAAAATATTTATGAGCAGATGAAAAGAGCTATGATATTTCCAATTGACATGTTTTCTTATTGTTTTATACGACATTTTATACAAAACACATAAATAAAGATGTTCACATGATGCAGTTCTTGCAGAGAAGCAATAAGGCATATTGTCCTGGTTTTGAGAAAAAAAATAACATTTTATGGAGAAATTAAATGGAGAAAATAAAAATATATATTTTTTTACATATACAAGATAAGGTATAAACCGATGATACATACATAGATAGACAGATAACAAAATGGACAAACCACGGCGGACATCTTAAAATTCAAAGTAAATCCAAGTGAGTATTAAGAGGAAAGACATCATACATGATTTGCATAAATGTGGTTGTGTACATATTTCATACAGTTCTAAAAAATATACACAGTGAACAGTGAAGAGAAAGGGAGATTATGAGACCATACCAACTGTGGGCAAATCCACTGCGGGAGTGTTTAAAGGATTGCCAAGGATTGCCAAGCAGTACTTACAGATCATGTTTCTTTAAAGGGCACCTACCACCCCGATTCTACCTATAAAGGTAGAAGGGGTGGTAGGTGGATGGATGGGACGTGAGGAGAGCCCTTTTTTGGGCTAATCCTCACGTCCCGGGTGTCTTTTAGAAAACTTTATTGCATGTATATGCTAATTTTTTTATGCGGCTACTGGGGCGTGGAGTAGCCGGACATGAGGCTACTAGTCGCGGCTACTCCACGCCCCAGTAGCCACGTTACTCCACCTACCAGGTAATCTTCGGCGCGCAGCTACCAGGCGCGCCCTCGGCCGAGTCCCCCGGCTACTGCGCATGTGCAGTAGTTCCGGCCCCGGAGCCGCGGCCACGCAGCCGAAGGCCTGCGTTCTGCGTATGCGCAGAACGCATGGGACCCGGACGAGGGCGCGCAGCTACCGCGCCGAAGATTACCTGGTAGGCGAAGTAACGTGGCTACTGGGGGTGGAGTAGCCGCGACTAGTAGCCTCATGTCCAGCTACTCCATGCCCCAGTAGCCGCATAAAAAAATTAGCATATACATGCAACAAAGTTTTCTAAAAGACACCCGGGACATGAGGATTAGCCCAAAAAAGGGCTATCCTCACGCCCCATCCATCCACCTACCACCCCTTCTACCTTTATAGGTAGAATCGGGGTGGTAGGTGCCCTTTAATGACCCAGTGTGGTGGCATCATCAATAAAAATCTACTTTGAAGTGAAATGTAAACTTGTTGTATAAAGTCAAGCTCTCTCTTCCTCAGAAAGCCTCTGCACTGTAAATGATGGTCCTGCATCCAGAGACATCACTAACCAGATCTCCAGAAGTCTGATGCCTGATGTCAATCACAGAGGAGAAGGTGATCAGAACTCCCCACCTTCACTTCAGTATTAAACTCTCCTCCTCCTTGACTTTATACAACCAATTTACATCTCAGTTCAAAGTTGATTTTCTGGATGATGCCACCGCACTGGACTATGAAAGAAACAAAATCTAGAAAGTTTTACACCCCCTACAAAAAAGTTAATATATTTTCCTGAATAGGGCATAGCTATTGAAAATAGTATCAATGAATCACATCCCGCAAAAAATAAGCCCTAACATGGCCACTTCATGGAAAATCTAATATTTTATAGCTTATCAAAAACTGTTTCATCCTGCATGACCCTCCTTCCCTTTTGTACACCGCTGTGCACCCTTACAACATGTAACATTCATATGTACAGTGTCTCCACACTCGGGAAAAGTAGCATAATAAATTATAAGAGATGTTTTCTCCTTTTATCTTTTGTGAATGTGTAAATTTTAGGGCTAAATAAACATATTACAGACAAAATTATGGTATTTTAAATTTGACCTCAATTTTTTTAGTTACTATGAAGCTCTCAAAGGGTCATCAAGGTTTGTAAAAGTTGCTATTAATAGTTTGAAGGGTGCAAATTTAAAATGTGATTCATAGGGGATTCTAATACAAATCTTTTTAATATATTTTAAAGCTGAGTTAAAACAAAAAATGATCCCCAAAAGAGTTAATTCTGAAAACCGGAAAAGCAGTGGTCGATTTGTAAGCTGTGTGACCTTGTAACTATATAAAGACATTTTAATCATCTGGGAAAAAAAATTAACTAATCTGTGTGGTAACACTATGGGGGTCATTTACTAACGGCCCGATTCGCGTTTTCCCGACGTGTTACCCGAATATTTACGATTTGCGCCGCTTGTACATGAATTGCCCCGGGTTTTTGGCGCACGCGATCGGATTGTGGCGCATCGGGGCCGGCATGCGCGCGACAGAAATCGGGGGGGCGTGGCCGAACGAAAACCCGACGTATTCGGAAAAACCGCCGCATTTAAAAACCGAAATGTGTCGCTTGGGAAGCGCTCACCTTCACCTGCTATGGGATGGTGCATTCCGGGGCGTTAAGATTATTTTCGGCGCAGCAGCGCCACCTGGTGGACGGCGGAGGAACTACCTTCTTAAATCCCAGCCGGACCCGAATCCTGTGCAGAGAACGCGCCGCTGGATCGCGAATGGGCTGGGTAAGTAAATCTGCCCCTATCTGTCTGAAAAGGAGATTTATGGTAAATATGATAAATATGGTCAGGGGGAGGGAGGCATTATACTACTAAAATTTGCCACTTCCCCCAGCCTCAGCGTAATTAGCCTAATGGAGCTAGCTAGACTGTTATCTAACACGACAGATGGCCGACCTTCAAAACATCTCTGTAGCCACATCGTCTTGGACTGGAGTCGTGGACTGGAGTCTAGGGAGGGGCGTCTTGGACTGGAGTCCGGGGAGGGGCGTGAGGGAGGTAGGCGTGTCATCTGATATACCTGTGAGTGTCCTGCTAGTAACGGGCTAGTGTTACAGTATGTGACCCCAGAATTATCTGGGACTGGTTCCGCAGATGGCAATATCCAACCTGCTTCTGTAGCTGATACCGTGAATGATTGTTATGACAGTGATGTTGATAGTGCCAATAATATTAATGTGTGTGACATACTGTCAGGAATGTGGGGGTGGGTAGGGTCATGGGTCCCACTTTGCCCTTTGGGGAGAGGACCATCCATGCATAGGGTCAGGCTACCATAGGGAGTGGCCTGTCAGACTCTGGAATCCTGTTGCCCTCTGAGACTCCTAGTGTAGGGAGAGGCAGGGGGCTAACAGCTGCAGGGGAAGGGCTTGCGTGGGAGGACGGGAAAATGCCTGGACCAGTGAAGCATCCAGGTAAGGACTCTCTGCAGAGCTTACCCCCAACCGGGCTGTCTCCAGACAGGGACTTTTCATCAGCCTTGACTACTGGGTCAGAGGCAGAGAGGAAGTGGATGCAGTCGGAGCGTTGTAGCACCTCGGGGGCTCGCCAGTTTCCTCCCTACTGATCAAGTGGCAGACAGGCCAGATGGAAGACATGAAGATGTGGGGGTTTCTTCTACTCTCACCACATCAATTCAGTGGTCTCAGGTAGGAGGGCCTGTCAGTGAGGATGGGAAAGTGCCAGGAGAGGTAGGTCTTCATGGCAAGCACTCGCTAAACGGCCCATTCCCAACCGCGATGTCACCGGATTGGGTCGATCTGTCTGCCTTGGAGACTGGGTCAGAAGGTGGGTGGAAGAAGACACTATCTGAGGTCGCTGTGACCATTGCCGCAGTGACGTGCAGTCATAGCGTTGAGGCCCCTCATTGGTCCACTGACTTGCTCCCTTCCGACCAAATATCTCTGGATAGGCACATAGCAAATAGGTTTGGAATCAATGCGATCCAGGGATTCACCCGGATCCAATACCAGAACCCTGACCTTACGACTTTCCCTTGAGAAGCTATGACTTCTCCAAGGTTCTGGACATAATACCAGGTAGGATGGACCCTAATAGGGCCATAGCTCAGACTCTGCAACACAATTCCTCCTGTTATACAATAAAAGCTTTCAGTCAGTAAATGGCGAACCCACTGGACCCCTAAGACCATGTGAAGAGGAATATCAATGTGTGATTCACAAGCTATACTGAATCTTTCCCCAAAACTACATATCATTCTGCTTAGCTCCTCCTGCTCTGTAACATGCTACCTGCAAATTAATCTGAAATTATTCTGTAACTGTATATTAACAGAGCAAGGGGGAGTATTTCTGGAAAAAATGTGCATAAAATAAAGTTGTCTACAATTAATGAAAAATGAAATGTTTAAACTATAAATCTTAATATCTACAAGGAGAAACGAAGATATTGTCTATTACAATATACGGAGCGGAAACTCCAAATGTTTGCTGTATTTTATTATTATTACTATCTTTATGAGTTGTAACATATGTCTTATCAAAATGTCTAATAAACTCTTATTGCTCTAAAAGATAAGATTTAATAAAACTTATGAGATTTCATAGCTGACTAATTCTTACCCACCAGGATTTAGTAGAATAATAAGTTTATGCTCTTCGACAATTATACTGTAATGATATTATTTACAGACGTGTCATTTCTTATGTTACCCTGGGCTGGACATATGCCACAAGACATATGGCTTTTCAAGACTATGGACAGTCGGACCGTGCGCCACATTTCTCATGCAAAGTCCAACAGAAAAGGGTCACACAACCCATGTTAAAGGTGGACAAAAAAAAAGTTGGTGCACTCTGAAGTGGCAGTGCATGGAGCGCCAGATCCATGAACAGGCGCCAGAAATACTGAATCTTGCGCACCCTGCACACTACACAGGCAAACTGCACATAGGTGCACACATTTACTATAAATGTGTAGTTTGAATGCGTAGTGTGCAGAGGGTACCAGATTCATGATTTGTGGCACCTCTTATTCATGAATCTGGCACTCCCTGCACCGCCCTGACATGTGCAAGAAGTTTGCACTTTAAAAGAATGTGCAAAGTCTGACAGAAAACTGGCACACGGCCCTTAGTAAATGTGTCATTTTTTGTAAATGTTTTTAGTAAATGTGTCGCTATCTGTTTTATGATGTTAACTCACAAAGTAGTATATTACCGTATCTACTCGTGTATAAGCCGACATGGGGGCAGGCTGTATACTACATGGGGCAGGCTGTATATTACATGGGGCAGGCTGTAAAGTACATGGGGACAGGCTGTATACTACATGGGGGCAGGCTGTATACTACATGGGGACAGGCTGTATACTACATGGGGGCAGGCTGTATACTACATGGGGACAGGCTGTATACTACATGGGGGCAGGCTGTATACTACATGGGGCAGGATGTATTCTACATGGGGGCAGGCTGTATGCTACACGGGGGTTTTCTGTGGTAAAATTAGGGGTCTTGGCTTATACTCGAGTATATACGGTACATCTGTAGTCAACCATTCTTTATTTTATATTACTGATCATAGAGAACTGTCTTACTGTTGCAAGTCCCCTCTATGAGCCTGAATAGAAATGTTCTTTAAGAGCATTTCATGTACTTTAGTTTGACTGTCCCCCCCTATTACTACATTTCGCTATAGCAGCAGCTAGGTGAGGAGAACAGCATTGAGTTGCAAATGCAGTTATATAAACATCCTATAACATAGTGACATTAACCCCTTAAGGATGCAGCCATTTTCTAGCTCAAGGCTCAGCCCCATTTTTTGGATTCTGACTTGCTTCGCTTTATATGGCTATAATTTTTGAACATTATAATTTTTGAACATTATCATTTTTGAACATTATAATTGTTGCTTATTAGAGATGAGCAAGCACTAAAATGCTCGAGTGCTCGTTGCTCAAGTCAAACTTTTTCCGATGCTTGAGTGCTCATTTCGAATGCTATGATTGCAACTTCAGGTCTCCAGCATGGTGGCGACAGATGGGCTGAGTTCCATTATGTATCTGAATGAAACACCCGAAAATTCTGCCTGACAGAGCTCGTTTGATAAGGGGACGAGGCAGTAAGGTAGTAGTAGATTAAAGGTGCTGCAGTTAAAACTATGTTAGTTGGATCTTGGGATGGAGCTGGCGGTCCGCTGCCAGGTGAGCTTTCGCCTGTCCAAGCCCCTGTCTCTCGGCTCTTCCCCACCCAAAATGGGCCTGGGGGGCCAGAAGCATTTACTTTGAAAAAATTATAATTTTCAAACCAGGCGGGGGCTACAAGCAGCACTTCTAAGAACCTTTTGTATAAGATCAAGTGTAGTACTGTTCTTATAAGTAATTGGCCTGGTTATGGGAACGTAAACAGATTCGCAAGTAGCGCTGAAATAATATCGGTAAATGAGAAAAGAATGGCGGTATATTTTGTGGATAACACAGCAGGGTGGTGGGTAGGTGGTCCTCCAGAAAACTTAAATACATAGAGTACTATAGCTAGAGCCAGTTGGCCCTGGCAAAAAATATCCAGTTTCCTCTGCTTTAGTGTACAAAGAGGAGGAGAAGGAGGAGAATGAGGAGGAGGAGTGCCTACATTATTCAGGTTGAACTGCTTTTACCTGAGAAATCCAGGCTTTATTCATCTTGATAAGCGTCAGCCTGTCAGCGCTGTCAGTCGACAGGCGTGTACGCTTATCGGTGATGATGTCACCAGCTACACTGAAAACCCGCACTCACAACACGCTAGCAGCAGGGCAGGCAAGAACCTCCAAGGCGTACAGCACTAGTTCGTGCCACATGTGCAGCTTTGAAACCCAGTAGTTGTAGGGAGCTGTGTGATCATTTAGGACGATGGTATGGTCAGCTACGTACTCCCTCACCATCTTTCTGTAAAGATCAGCCCTACTCTGCCGAGACTGGGGACAGGTGACAGTGTCTTGCTGGGGTGACATAAAACTGGCAAAGGCCTTGTAAAGCGTACCCCTGCCAGTGCTGGACAAGCTGCCTGCTCGCCTACTCTCCCTCGCTACTTGTCCAGCAGAAGTACGCCCTCTGCCGCTAGCGCTGTCAGAAGGGAAATACTGTTTCTGCTTGTGCACCAGGGCCTGCTGGTATTCATGCATTCTCACACTCCTTTCTTTTACAGGGATGAGAGTGGAAAGATTTTGCTTGTACCGTGGGTCCAGGAGAGTGAATACCCAGTAATCGGTGCTGGAATGAATTCTTTGAACGCAAGGGTCACGGGATAGGCAGCCTAGCATGAAATCTGCCATATGCGCCAGAGTCCCAACGCGCAAGAACTCACTTCCCTCACTGTCCTGACTCTACATTTCCTCCTCCTCCTCCAACTCCTCTTCTTCTGCCCATACACGCTGAACAGTGAAGGACTGAGCAATGCTCCGCTCTTCTGTCTCGCCAACATTCTCTTCCTCTTCCTCCTCATACTCCTCCACCTCCTCCGATAAGCACTCAGAAACAGACCTGAGGGTGCTTTGGCTATCAACAAGGGAATCTTCTTCCCCCGTCTCTTGTGATGAGCGCAAAGCTTCCGACTTCATGCTGACCATGTTTTTCAACAGGCCAAGCAGCGGGATGGTGAGGCTGATGATGGCGGCATCGCCACTGACCATCTGTGTTGACTCCTCAAAGTTACTCAGCACCTGACAGATATCAGACATCCACGTCCACTCCTCATTGTAGACTTGAGGAAGCTGACTGACTTGACTACAAGTTCTAGTGGAAGTTGACATCTGGCAGTCTACAATCGCTCTGCGTTGCTGGTAAACTCTGGATAACATGGTTAATGTTGAATTCCACCTCATGGGCACGTCACACAACAGTCGGTGAGCGGGCAGTTGGAGGCGGCGCTGCACTGCCCTGAAAGTGGCAGCATCTTAGCTGGACTTCCGGAAATGCGCACAGATGTGGCGCACCTTCGTGAGCAAATCAGACAGATTGGGGTATGTCTTGAGGAACCGCTGAACTATGAGAT
Source organism: Engystomops pustulosus (assembly GCF_040894005.1). Classification (NCBI taxonomy): domain Eukaryota; kingdom Metazoa; phylum Chordata; class Amphibia; order Anura; family Leptodactylidae; genus Engystomops; species Engystomops pustulosus. The sequence goes on from NC_092415.1 coordinate 51,211,334, forward strand.
TTAACACATGGGCCAGGCATGGCACATCTGTCAGTCTGCCAAGTTGCAGAGCCGCCACCAGGTTACGGCCGTTGTCACCCACAACCATGCCTGGCTTCAGGTTCAGCTGTGCCAGCCACAGATCAGTCTGCGCCGTGATGCTCTGTAATAGCTCTTGGGCGGTGTGCCTTTTATCGCTTAGGCTCAGCAGTTTGAGTACCGCCTGCTGTCGCCTGCAACGGCACTGCTGCTGTGCGTAGAGCTACCGACTGATGGCGCCATGCCCACGGATGGTAATTCAGAGGAGGCGGTGGAGGAGGGGTGGGAGGAGGAGGAGGCATAGTAGGCCTGAAAGACATGGACCGAGGTAGGCTCCACAATCCTCGGCGTCGGCAGTATATGAGCAGCCCCAGGGTAAGACTCGGTCCCAGCCTCCACCAAGTTAACCCAATGTGCCATCAGCGATATATAGTGGCCCTGCCCGGCAGCACTTGCCCACGTGTCTGTGGTCAGGTGGACCTTGTCAGAAACGGCGTTGGTCAGGGCACGGTTGATGTTGTCTGACACGTGCTGGTGCAGGGCTGGGACGGCACATCGGGAAAAGTAGTGGCGGCTGGGGAACGAATATCAAGCAGCGGTCACCACCATGAGGTTGCGAAAGGCCTTGGTCTCTACCAGCCTATAGCGCAGCATCTCCAGGCTGAGTAATTTGGAGATGTGGACGTTGAGGGCTTGGGCGTGTGGGTGGGTTGCACTGTATTTCTTCTTGCACTCCAGCGTCTGGGGTATGGAGAGCTGGACGCTGCGCATGGAGAGATTGGTGGACGCTGTGGAGGATCGTGGAGGCGAAGGTGTGGTTTTCGCCTGGGAGGTGTTTGTGCAGGGGTCCTGGGCAGGGGGATGACTAACAGAGGCAGCAAATGACACAGGGGAAGGAGCAGTGGTGTACCCGGCCTTGATTCCATTGAGTGGGGTGTTTAGCTTTCATATGCCTGCGCATACTGGTGGTGGTTAAGCTAGTAGTGGTGGAACCGCTGCTAATCCTGGTGTGGCACAGGTTGCACACCACAGTCCATCGTTCATTCGGTGTTTCTTTAAAGAGCCTCCAGACTTCATAAAATCTAGCCCTTGCCACGGAAGCTTCACTACGTGAAACATTTGGCGCTAATGCACCAGCTCTGGCCCTGCCTCTCCGTCTGGCCCCACCACTGCCTCTTCCAACCTGTTCTGCTATAGGACTCGCCTCCGTCTCACAAGCACTGTTTTCACCCGGCATATCAACCCAGCTTGGGTCTGTCACCTCATCATCCTCCGATCCCTCAGTCTGCTCCCCCCTCGGACTTCCTGCCCTGACAACAACTTCACCACTGTCTGACAACCGTGTCTCCTCATCGTCCGACACCTCTTTACACACTTCTTCCACTACGTCAAGAAGGTCATCATGATCCACAGACTGGGACCGGTGGAAAACCTGGGCATCGGGAAAGAGCTCAGCAGCAACCGGACAAGTGGTTTGTGACTTTGCGAAGGGTCCAGAAAACAGTTCCTCAGAGTATGTCGGTTCAAATGCCAAATTTTCCTGGGAGGGAGCAGACTGGGGGAAAGGAGGTTGAGGTGGAGGATCTGGAGGAGTGCTCACCTGGGTAACATGGATGGACTGCGTGGAAGACTGACTGGTGGACAAATGGCTAGAAGCACTGTCCGTAATCCACAACATCACCTGTTCGCATTGTTCTGGCCTCAACAGTGCTCTACCACGAGTCCCAGTAAGTTGAGACATGAAGCTAGGGAGTGTAGCTCTGCGGCGTTCCCCTGCTTCCTCATCAGCAGGTGGTGTCTCACCCCACCCAGGACCACGGCCTCTGACCCCTGCAGTAGTTGGACGCCCACGCCCTCGTCCTCTACCCCTAGCCCTCGGGTTCAACATTTTCAAAATTAAAGTATATTATATAAACAAAACAGAAATATAAACTGTAAATTTTTTTGGTGAGTGTTTTTTTGTGTTTTTTTTATTTTTTGTGTTTTTTTGTTTTTTTAATTTTTTTATAGAACAAAACGTGCAGAAGAAATCACACAGCAACCACAGAAGATGATGATTGCTATGGCTAGTTTCTAACCTACACTGACAGCACACAACAGGATTTTGTGCTGTGCCTGTGACTTTCAGTTTTGAAAAAAAAAAAAAATCGGCAGACTGTGACTAATTTAATCAAACCCCTAATAAATTGTCCCACTTAGGTGTTTGATATGGATATTTGTGTCACTAAGAGCTAAATAGAATGTTCGCAAGTCTCCCTGCAAATTAATCACAATATGGTACTAGCTGCACTACTAGTGCCAGCAAGCCCAGCCACAAGCAAATTAAAAAAAAATAAAATATAATGTTATTGTAGCCCTAAGAAGGGCTGTTGGGTTCTTGTAGAATCACTCCTGCCTAACACTATTCTAATAGACCACCGTAATGCTTTCCCTGAGCATCCAGACAGAGAATGATCCGAGCAGCGCGGGCAGGGGCTAGTATATTCCAGGGTCACCTGATCAGGCCAGCCAACCACTGCTATCGACATGTAAGTGTACCACGTGATGCTGGGTGTAGTGCAGAGTCTCCTGGCTTGTGATTTGCTCTGTTTCTGGCCACCAAAAATCTAAACGCCGCGAGATGACATTTTCTCGAGCGGGCGAAATACTCGTCCGAGCACCGAGCAGTTGCGAGTATGCTATTGCTCGAACGAGCAGCAAGCTCGGACGAGTATGTTTTCTCATCTCTATTGCTTATCAAAATGATTCTGAGATAGTTTTTTCCCCACATGTTGTACTTCATTTTAGTAGTAAATTTTGGCAAAGTTTTGTGTTTATTTACAAAAAAAACCTGATTTCTCATTTTTGAAATTCAGAATCATCGCAGATAGATAAGCAGATAGATTTATTACCTAAATAAGATACTAAGTAACATTTCCCATATGTCTACTTAACATTTTCATAATTTTTGAAATGTCTGGATAATTTATTTTGATGTCACGCTGCTTACAAATCTAATATCCATTTTCCGTATTTTCAGAATTGACTATTTTGAGTATAAACACTGTTTTGAATAAAATTTTAAACATTTTGCATTAAAAATAACCCTATATAATTAACCAATTTTCAAATATGCACCCCTCAAACTATTGGAAACAGCTTTTAGGAAGATTTTTAACCCCTTGAGATCTTCATAGTAATTAAATCAAAATGTAGGTGAAATTTAGAATGGTCAAATTTTGTCATCTTACAATTTTTTATGCAATTTCTCCCGAGTACAGAGATCCCAAATATGTGGCCGTTATGGGTGCATGTTTTATGGGTGCACAGCGAGGTACAGAAGGGAAGGAGCGCCCTGTAACTGCCAGGATTTTAGTTTACTCATTGGCCCCTTTTGTAGGCTGTAAAATTTTAGCATTTTCTTGTTAATGGGGGATGAGATGCTTTTACCATTTCGGGGTTGATATCCTCTATTGTTGAAATAAATGTTATGAACTTTTTTTTTAGGGCAGGAGTAGAAAAGCATCTATTCTGTACTGGATAGTTTCCATTTTTTTTGGTGTTCACCGTATATACTAATAATCATGTTATCTTTATTCTATGGGTCGATACGATTACGGGGATACCATACTTGAATATTTTTTCATATATTTTACTAAATTTGCTTAATAAAACCCTAATGTGGGGCAAAATCTATCATTTTTGCATCACCGTCTTCCGAGTGGCATAACATTTTTAAATTTTTTTGGCTACGGAGCTGGTTTAAAACTTGTTTTTTGCAGGACATTTTGTACTTTGCACATTGTACACTGTTGTAAATGTTGTACTCTTGAGTACAAATGTTTTTTATTCACTTCTTATTGCATTTTTTGTGGGATTAAATAGGAAAAAAAATCATTATTTTTGGCCATTTTTTAACATTTTTTTACGGCATTCATTGTGCGGGTTCAATAATTATTTACTTTTATTCTATGCATTGTTACGAAATGCGGTGATACTATATATGTGGGTTTTGTGTTATGTTTAGCATAGACTGACACTGTGCCTTTAAGTTGACATCACAGACGCCATTTTACAGTCACTGACTGTAGACAGCTCTGGGGTAATGATCAGACCTCACGGCTGCCATATGAACAATTGGCGCCCCCACAAAAATGGCACGGGGGGGAGGCGTTCTTGGGGAAAAGACCCCTGGCAAGCAGTTTAAATGCCACTCCGACCACGGGAATTAAACTGGGATTTCAGCTGCTCGTTACAGCTGGCACTCCATTTATCCTGATGCTGGCATCAGCTCTGCGTCCGATATAGATATATAGTGACAGTAGCCAATAGTCACAGAGCCTTCATCTGTCACAGGATGCCCATAGTAGTCAGTAGTAGAAGTTCCCCCAATAGATAATAGTCACCTTGCTCCCAATAGTGACTGGGCCACTCTGTGGCAATTAGTCCCAAGAATCCTATAGTAGTCAATAGTCACAGTACCCCCAGTAGCCAATAGTCACAGTGCCCTTCTGTAGACCATAATCACAGTGCCCCCACTGCAGCCAATAGTTTCAAAGCCCCCATGGTAGCCAATATTCACAGTGTCCCTCTGTAGCCATATATATATATATACATATATATATATATATATATATATATATATATATATATATATAGCCATCACAACATGCCAGCTCTTGATAAGTTCCTCCCCAAAGAGTGAAATGCATTAAAATTTGCAAGGTATTGTATTTCACAGTAGATGGTCAAATATGTATGTAAAGGTGTTTTAGCCAACATTCTCTAAAACACTATTAAAATAAAATACATATTCTAAGAATTGTATGTTCTTGTGTCCTATAATTCAAATTAAGAACCGCTTGATCGCTTCCCTATAACTACAGCAGAATGATATACCAGTGTTCAGAGCACCAATGTACTTATAGTAGTTGGACTATAGGGAGACTATAATTATTTACTTGAGCTTACAAAGCAATTAACTAGAATTAGAAGGATTACCACGGAGCAGCACAACATTTAATAGGCCAAGTCATCTGCAAAAATATATTTCTCTTCAAATTTCCAGACTGATCCACGACGTATGATTAGAATCAAGAACATTTCTATACATAACATTCTTTAATAGGCTTTATAGTCATGAAAAAAGTGTTGCTCATTTTTGATTTTCATCAATATTACTGGGGTTAATAATTACTTGTAAGAAGGATCCATTGACAATAAATAGATATCAAAGTATCTTTGCTTGTTTGAACCACCAACTATTATTAATGGGGAAACAGAGCGGTCATTTTTATAGTTTCTCTCTAGTGCCCCCACAGGGGATATTAAGCATTACAATGTGTCCATTCAGATAAATTACTTGCTTTTGTGATGTAGGACAGGGTAAGCTTTGTAAGAACCAGAGAACCAGGAGTGAATTCAGTAAACAAATCTAATTCCTCTTAGTTGGATAAAAATGTATGATGAGCAGCTCTGAAAAACTATTTTGCTTTGGGTTATGGTGTCTCAAAGTTGTATGCTTTGACCAATGGTGGGATTTAAAATATAGCCTCGCAACGACTTTGTTAGCTTTGTGAGTTCTAAGCCTAATTCAACCTAACTAAAAAGGGGTTTGTAAAACATCACAAATTTGTGAGAAATCCTGACACTCATTCACACATTTTAAGGATAGGCTGCCAATGTTTTCATTTGGGAATCCCCTTTTAAAAATCTATCATTGTTCATGTTGGTATTTAGTAAGTTTAATAGGAATTGGGGGAACATAGAAAAACTAGCAGAGAGTCCTTCATTGTTTGTTAATAGTATTCAGACCGAGAAGGAACAATGTCACCATTGTCATCTTAGTGGTTATATTTTACAGATACATGAGCAGAAAATAATGCTTTACCATTAAATATTTTTGTTAAACCAATTTGAGTGCCTCTGGATGAAATAAGAAACCCAGAATATTAGGAAAGGGAGACTACACTAGAGAAAGAGTCATGCATTTAAAAATGACTGCCCGGGGCACAAAATGATTTTGCAGCATCAGGTTATGCCAAATGCACATCTCACCTTAAAGCGAACCTGTCATCAGCAATTCACCTAATAAATCACTACCAGAATATGGTCAAGCAGCGCAACACCTTGTAGTTTTTATTTATTTCATGGTCCAGTGTGGTGGGATCAACCTGAAAATCAACTTTTAAGTGAGATTGTATAAAGTCAAGGAGGAGGAGAGTTTAACACTGAAGTTAAGGTGGGGAGCTCTGAACGCCTCCTACTCTGTGATTGACATCATGCAAGTCCCAGGGTCAACATCTGCAGAGAGTTTGTATGTTCTCTCTGTGTTTGCGTGGATTTCCTCTGCTTTCCTCCCACACTCCAAAAACTGGTAGGTTGATTAGATTGTGAGCCCCATTAAGGACAGGGACTGATTTGCCAAGCTCTGTGCGTATTCTGTGTGTGCTATATAAATAAAGGAATTATTATTATTATTATTATTATTATATATTGTACATGTTTTTCCCTATTTTCAATGAAAAAACAATTTCTAAACCTTTATAAAAATCTACAAATTTTTCAAGCCAAAAAAGAAAAGCTTGTGCTGTTTCAGCTGCTTCTAGTTTCTGTATGTCTTGTTATGTGTACAGTTTTCTGTTGCACTAATTGAATAGGTGCTAAGTGCACTAAACAGTAATTGCAGAAAGTGCTAATGAACTGCACATTTAGCGTATCCCTTGACAATGAGGAACATAAGTGTTGTTTTAGTTTCATGGAACAGGGAGGAATTGTATAGAATTTTTGCACATTATGTACAATCTTACATTTGATGTGAAATTTGCCAAATGTTTAATAATTTATAGTGGCACCTCTTCACACGGCGCTTGGTCTCCGGTCAGCGCTACACGTTACTATATGCAGACCTTCTATCAAATTATCTACAGCAGATTTGGTAAGCCTCTTATATATCTCTTCTATTTTCCATATAAAATTTTGGGTCTTGATTGATACTGAATACTTTGATATATCTCTCATCATGATACCGACACTGGAGTCATCTAAGCAACATGTTGGACCTAGTAATCATTTTAACCATTCTAATAATGGGTCCTCACTAGAGATGAGCGAGCACTAAAATGCTCGAGTGCTCGTTATTCGAGACGAACTTTTCCAGATGCTCGAGTGCTCGTCTCGAATAACGAGCCCCATTGAAGTCAATGGGAGACTCGAGCATTTTTCAAAGGGACCATGGTTCGGGAATAAAATGTGTTAATTAATTGAAAAAGAATGTCTTCTGATAAGTGATCAGATGTATGCAAACATCTGCAATCTATTCTTCACTGTTCCGCGCGTATATTATCTCCCGACAAGTTAACAGATGTGAAGAACAGTGAAGAATAGAATAAAAACAGTGAACACAGGATCATTTAAGTGAAAAACAGTGAAGAATAGATTGCAGATGTTCTGCACATCTGCTTACTTGTCGGGAGATACGCTGTCCCGGGATCCGCTGCTCTTCTTCCACTGAAGTCTCCCCGATGTCTCCGTGCCCCGATGTCTCCGTGCCCCTATGTCTCCGTGCCCATATGTCTCCGTGCCCATATGTCTCCGTGCCCATATGTCTCCGTGCCCCGATGTCTCCGTGCCCATATGTCTCCGTGCCCCGATGTCTCCGTGCCCATATGTCTCCGTGCCCCTATGTCTCCGTGCCCCGATGTCTCCGTGCCCCGATGTCTCCGTGCCCATATGTCTCCGTGCCCCGATGTCTCCGTGCCCATATGTCTCCGTGCCCCGATGTCTCCGTGCCCCGATGTCTCCGTGCCCCGATGTCTCCGTGCCCATATGTCTCCGTGCCCCGATGTCTCCGTGCCCATATGTCTCCGTGCCCCGATGTCTCCGTGCCCCGATGTCTCCGTGCCCCGATGTCTCCGTGCCCATATGTCTCCGTGCCCATATGTCTCCGTGCCCATATGTCTCCGTGCCCATATGTCTCCGTGCCCCGATGTCTCCGTGCCGCTCCCCGATGTCTCCGTGCCGCTGCCCGATGTCTCTGTGCTGCTCCCCGGTGTCTCTGTGCTGCTCCCTTGTGTCTCCGTCCTGCTCACCGTGTTCTGCAATGTCTTCTTCACACATATATATTGTTCTTCACATACTATTTTGTTCGCACCGTTCCGCGCGTATCTTCCGACAAGTAAGCAGATGTGCCGAACATCTGTAATCTATTCTTCACTGTGTTCTTCACTGTGTTTTTCACTTAAATGATCCTGTGTTCACTGTGTTCACTGTTTTTATTCTATTCTTCATTGTTCTTCACTGTGTTTTTTTAATTAAATGCTCGATCTCGAGCAGGGGAAATACTCGTCCGAGCAACGAGCCGTCTCGAGTACCTTAATGCTCGAACGAGCATCAAGCTCGGACGAGCATGTTCGCTCATCTCTAGTCCTCACTAGAACCTACACTCACCATGGGTCATTTGTTAGTGATAACTTGTTATTCTTCATACCCTTTGCTGCCATCATTTTTATGCCACACCAGCCATTCATCATGTACCTATTATGGTATCTGACTAAAATGCATTGCTGAATGAATAGGATTCTTAGATTTTAGCCTTTTTGTAAATATGTACAGTAAATAGTATTATATCTTGTTAATTTCTATTACTGACAGAGTCTGAAGAAGATCCGTGAATGACTAAAACGTCACTGAAAATCTGCTGTTCTAAAATACTCTAATTAAAAAAAACCACAAAACTATTAGGAATTAACACAGTGGGGGTCATTTACCAAAGGCCCGATTCGCGTTTTCCCGACGCGTTACCCGAATATTTCTGATTTCCCCTGAATTGCCCCGGGATTTTGGCGCACTCGATCGAATTGTGGCGCATCGGCGCTGGCATGCACGCGACGGAAATCGGGGGCGTGGCCGAACGAAAACCCGACGGATTCAGAAAAACCGCCGCATTTAAAAAAAAAAAAACTGTCGCGGAGCTTGCGCTTACCTTCACTCAGCCCGGCTCGGTGAACTCCAGTGCGTTCCGATGCTTTTCAGTGCAGCAGCGCCACCTGGGGGACGGCGGAGGAACTACCTTAATGAATCTCGTCCAGACCCGAATCCAGCGCAGAGAATGCTCCGCTGGAACGCGAATGGACCGGGTAAGTAAATGTGCCCCAGTGTGACTGGAATGAAATATTACTTATTATGCTTAAAGGGAACCTACCACCACGAATCTACCTATAAAGGTAGAACAGGTGGTAGGTGGATCAATAGGACGTGAGGATAGCCCTTTTAAGGGCTAATGCTCACGCCCCCGCACTGTTTTGAAAAGTTTTATTATCCCTATATTCAAATTTCCTTATGTACTGGGGTGTGGAGTAGCCGCATCTGAGGTTACACGGGGCGGCTACTCTACGCACCAGTAGCCTCTTTTCTCCTCCTACCGAAAATCTTCTTCTGACGAATCTGCCTGTCTCTCGTGTCTGTGCAGCTCCGGCATGCCCAGACAGCAGATTCATTAGACGAGGGCGCGCCGTGTAACCTCAGATGCGGCTACTCCACGCCCCAGTAGCCGCATAAAGAAATTTGAATATAGGGATAATAAAACTTTTCAAAACAGTGTGGGGACATGAGGATTAGCCCTTTTAAGGGTTATAGCCACGTCCTATTGATCCACCTACCACCCGATCTACCTTTATAGGTAGATTTGTGGTGGTAGGTTCCCTTTAATATTACTGCCATTGTAGTCAAGGGACGTATATCAAAAATCTCACCACCCCCCATGCGCGGTTATTAAAATATATACGCCCTGTCTGGCGTAGGAAAAACGCTGCGCAACTGGCAGCCCGATACATGAAGAGGCAGAAGCCTCTTCATGTATCGGGCTGCGAATTTGCAGCGGCGGGGCGATCATACGCTGGCGCACGAGCGCCAGCGTATGATAAATATCCCCCAATGTGTCCAGATTTTTAGCATAAACAGCCCCTCACAAATTAAAAATATTATAGACACAAATTAATGTAATTATAGTGTATGCAGTACTATCCCATTATGTTAGCTTACACATTGCTGACCACAAATGAATTCTAACATACAGCGTAATCTCCTGAAGCTCTGGTCTTTCTATACATATACTCCCTATACACATACCGAGTGCACCAACCTTTTTTGCGGCGTCCGACACAATTCTGTTGGACTTTGATGACATGATAAATCTGGCGCATGGTCCGACCGATCACCAGAATGCCACTTATTTGTTTCGCATGATGCCTAATGCAGCTGCACCACAAAACAATCGCATGTGACAGAATTATGGTGCAGCCACTTCTTAAATACCTGTTCAAGCAGTTTGCACCTAAAAGAACATGCAAAGTCCACTTACTGGCACACGGCCCTTACTAAATGTGTCCCAAGAAGTGCCGTACAAAGTGCATATGTGCCTGAAACAGTAAAATAAAAAAATTATGAATGTTGAATCTGCACAAAAATTTTGAGCATCATTTACATGAAATAAAGAGGTGTGCTGTCCAGAGTCTACCCCAACATGTATTTCAGTGAACAAACCTTCTTAAGGTGTCAAAAAACTTGTTGATACTTATATTAGTTTTGCAAAAATATACTATGTAAATATGAGCAATGTGTGCTATACATTTTTCTTTGTTTTTGGTGTTGAATTAGTAATGAGCTCTCAAAATACTACTCTGATGGACCCATAGAAACCCAATCTGACACTGATCCAAACCTATGCTGGGTTGAGGGTGTTTGCCTTTCATAATAATAAAATATTATTATTAAATTATTATTTACCGGTAGTTATTATTAGTTTACATATTTTAAAAAAAAAATCTAAATAGAACACTTCAATTCATATAGAAAAATGTAATAATTTCATACAATTCATCTTTTTAAGGATAACTTACATTGTCTTCTCTAAGTAAGAGATGACCTATACATGGCCTAATGAAACCACAAATTCATAGATACGCAATAATGTTAAAACTTCAAATCCAACACAGATAAGCTTCATGTAGATTACTGTAGTAGCGAGTGGAATTCATTAGATTGTCTAGAGGGAAAATACTACTATGTAGGTTAAAAGGTCAATAATCTTTTTAAAGTAATAGAAAAGACACAACTAACATAATGGATAACACACTGGATTATCAGCGGTAGTCAGATGTTTTATCATGGATATTATTATGAAAGTGAAAAATCTATGAAGAAAATGTTAGAAGTGTTATTAAACAGGTTTATCAGACATTCACTTTCTATACTAAGTAGACATATGGTAAGTATAACACAAAGGCATTATTACAATCCATGAAACACATTTGGTCTACACAAATTGCGTTCAATACCGCGTTAACTTTCCACCATCTGTTCCTTATTGTGTCGTTCCATCAGCTCCTCTATCTATACAGTATATTCCATCCGTGCATCTAGGGCTCCACTAACTTAAATAATATTTACTCACCATTGGAGGAAACGTTGTGGGGCATCGCAGGGCAAAATGACAGGGTTTACACAAAAAACATAGCCAAGTAGGAGATAGCAACACAGCCTCAGTCTCTATAATATCAAAGGTTGTGCTCAGCTGAAGAATAAGTCTGTATAGCGTAGAATAAGAAAGAGCAGCAGCACTCACCAATCCGATAATATGCAGGTACTTTATTGAGTTTGTGCAGTTCGTGTCAGGGAGGACGCAGTAACACGGCAGGCCACGTGCCATTTTGCCCAAGAATGCGCTTTCTCAAGCCTCTCAATGGACCCGAGAACGTGTACCAACAGTGACGTGAGGAATCTGCCATGCGAATTAACCAATCCAAAATAAATAACTTCATTTAAAACTATGAGTTGAAGGCATTGCCCTTATCCCAAAATAAAACTTATATAAAATTCACCTGATGTAGTCCAATGATATTAAAGGGTAACCTATATTTGCAGTGCACTGCACTAGCTCTCTGTTCCTGATTGGCAGGTGTCAGCAAATAGTAAACTATGGACATATGCAGCTCCCTTTACTTTACTGCAGGGGCTGTAGGAAAGGTAGGAAATTCTATACAATCTCTTGCTGAGATTCCCATGTCTCATTATTGAGGGGGCCTGGTTAGCTGTTCAGCCTTAGTGAGGAGGAAAAGTGAATAGACTGTATTCTGAAGCTCTCCACATCCATAGCTGAAACAGAGGATATCAATAAAGAATGCTGGCTCTATTCCCATGGGATCAGCATAAAATGTATAAATACATCTAAAAGGTACTGTTTGTGGTTTATGGTGGGTCACAGGTGACAGGTTCACTTTAATTGGTCTTTTTTAATAATAAACTCAATAAGACACTTTCAATTTTATAAGAGCTACATGCTTCTCAATCACTTACTTTACTTTTCTTATGCCCCTCCCTTTCATGATAAAATGAGTTCGCTGAGCTGGAGGGAGGAGTGAGTCTCAGCAGCTAAGTAGAAATCCACCACTATGGAGACTATAACAGAGTCATAAAATGACAACAGAAAATAATTGTGGAAACATGATATTTAATCAAAGCTGCTGTGATATAATGGAAAGAACAATGTATTGTTTACTACAAGATTCTTATTATGGAAAAGTAACAATTTGTTGAATTGATGTAAAGAAATATTTTATACAGTTGTTTCCATACTTTATAAATAGCCCCTAACAACCCAGTAAAGTCATAAATCTTTTTAGACTTTATGTTAATTTTGCTATTATTTATCCAATAAATCTTTCACTATATAAACCCAAGTAGCTAGATAATTAGCTATGCTTTTGCCTGTATTAATTTCATAGTATTCATGGACTTCATAAAAGTCAGTGATCTGTGTGCTTTTAAGTAGATTAAACGATGAATAACTTACCACAGGCTGTTGCATTCTGATGTTATTCATTACAGAAATCCTGAATGAAAATTGGTATAATACATAGCCCATGATGATACTGCAGCTGTACAGCTGTACTAAAAAAAATCTAATGTCATTGCACGCAGCAAAAAGGCAAGTTTTAAAGGAAATCTACCATCACAACCAGGGGCATTTACTCATAGATCCAGGCACCGCGACTGTGGTAATCATCTCATATTTGTTTTACATGTCCTGCTTCAATCTAAAATCAAGTGTAAAAATTATGCTAATGATTAGAGATGAGCGAACATGCTCGTCCGAGCTTGATGCTCGGTCGAGCATTAGGGTACTCGAAACTGCTCGTTGCTCGGACGAATACTTCGCCCGCTCGAGAAAATGGCAGCTCCCGCCGTTTTGCTTTTTGGCGGCCAGAAACAGAGCCAATCACAAGCCAGGAGACTCTGCACTCCACCCAGCATGACGTGGTACCCTTACACGTCGATAGCAGTGGTTGGCTGGCCAGATCAGGTGACCCTGGGATAGACTAGCCGCTGCCCGCGCTGCTCGGATCATTGTGTGTCTGGATGCCGCTAGGGAGAGAGCTGCTGCTGGTCAGGGAAAGCGTTAGGGTGTTCTATTAGCTTACTGTTAGGCAGGAGTGATTCTCAAAGAACCCAACAGCCCTTCTTAGGGCTACAATAACGTTCTACTTTTTTTATTTTAATTTGCATCTAGTACCATTTTGTGAGGAATTAGCAGGGGGACTTGCTACCGTTGTGTTTAGCTCTTAGTGGCACACATATCCATAGCAAAGACCGAAGTGGGAAAATTTAGTAGGGGTTGGATTTCAATTAGGCACTAACTCAGTGTCATCTCATCTGGCATAGTAGTGTGCTTTTATACTTGGCTAGAAAATAGCCATAGGAGAATACAAAGAGCTTACTTACGCATACAGTAGCGTTCTATATATTTGATTTCTGGTTGATCTGCTGGTGGCTGTACTTTCTGCAGTGCATGTACTAGCCAATTCTGAGCAATTTGTAGTGAGACTTGCGACCGCTGTGTTCTGCGCTTAGTGACGCACATATCCATAGCAAAGACCGAAGTGGGAAAATTTAGTAGGGGTTGGATTTCAATTAGGCACTAACTCAGTGTCATCTCATCTGGCATAGTAGTGTGCTTTGATACTTGGCTAGAAAATAGCCATAGGAGAATACAAAGAGCTTACTTACGCATACAGTAGCGTTCTATATATTTGATTTCTGGTTGATCTGCTGGTGGCTGTACTTTCTGCAGTGCATGTACTAGCCAATTCTGAGCAATTTGTAGTGAGACTTGCGACCGCTGTGTTCTGCGCTTAGTGACGCACATATCCATAGCAAAGACCGAAGTGGGAAAATTTAGTAGGGGTTGGATTTCAATTAGGCACTAACTCAGTGTCATCTCATCTGGCATAGTAGTGTGCTTTGATACTTGGCTAGAAAATAGCCATAGGAGAATACAAAGAGCTTACTTACGCATACAGTAGCGTTCTATATATTTGATTTCTGGTTGATCTGCTGGTGGCTGTACTTTCTGCAGTGCATGTACTAGCCAATTCTGAGCAATTTGTAGTGAGACTTGCGACCGCTGTGTTCTGCGCTTAGTGACGCACATATCCATAGCAAAGACCGAAGTGGGAAAATTTAGTAGGGGTTGGATTTCAATTAGGCACTAACTCAGTGTCATCTCATCTGGCATAGTAGTGTGCTTTGATACTTGGCTAGAAAATAGCCATAGGAGAATACAAAGAGCTTACTTACGCATACAGTAGCGTTCTATATATTTGATTTCTGGTTGATCTGCTGGTGGCTGTACTTTCTGCAGTGCATGTACTAGCCAATTCTGAGCAATTTGTAGTGAGACTTGCGACCACTGTGTTCTGCGCTTAGTGACGCACATATCCATAGCAAAGACCGAAGTGGGAAAATTTAGTAGGGGTTGGATTTCAATTAGGCACTAACTCAGTGTCATCTCATCTGGCATAGTAGTGTGCTTTGATACTTGGCTAGAAAATAGCTTTAGGAGAATACAAAGAGCTTACTTACGCATACAGTAGCGTTCTATATATTTGATTTCTGGTTGATCTGCTGGTGGCTGTACTTTCTGCAGTGCATGTACTAGCCAATTCTGAGCAATTTGTAGTGAGACTTGCGACCGCTGTGTTCTGCGCTTAGTGACGCACATATCCATAGCATAGACCGAAGTGGGAAAATTTAGTAGGGGTTGGATTTCAATTAGGCACTAACTCAGTGTCATCTCATCTGGCATAGTAGTGTGCTTTGATACTTGGCTAGAAAATAGCCATAGCAATAGGATAGCATTGTTTGGTTTTAAAAACTCAAAAAAAAACAAAAAACACAAAAAAAAACAAAAAACACAAAAAAAAACAAAAAAAAGTTTAAAAAAAAATAAAGTTATAACTCTCATTTTAAAAATGTTTAACCCGAGGGCTAGGGGTAGAGGACGAGGGCGGGGACGTGGGCGTCCAACTACTGCAGGGGTCAGAGGCCGTGGTCCTGGGCGGGGTGAGACACCACCCGCTGATGAGGGAGCAGGGGAACGCCGCAGAGCTACACTCCCTAGGTTCATGTCTGAAGTTACTGGGACTCGTGGTAGAGCACTGTTGAGGCCAGAACAGTGCGAACAGGTGATGTCGTGGATTGCTGACAATGCTTCGAGCAATTTGTCCACCGCCAGTCAGTCTTCCACGCAGTCCACCCATGTCACCGAAATCGCCACTCCTCCAGCTCCTGCACCTCAGCCTCCTCCCCCCCAGTCTGCCCCCTCCCAGGAAAATTTGGCATTTGAACCGGCATACTCTGAGGAACTGTTTTCTGGACCCTTCCCACAGTCACAAACCACTTGTCCGGTTGCTGCTGAGCTATTTTCCGATGCCCAGGTTTTCCACCAGTCACAGTCTGTGGGTGATGATGACCTTCTTGACGTAGTGGAAGTGTGTAAAGAGGTGTCCGACGATGAGGAGACACGGTTGTCAGACAGTGGGGAAGTTGTTGTCAGGGCAGGAAGTCCGAGGGGGGAGCAGACTGAGGGATCGGAGGATGATGAGATGACAGACCCAAGCTGGGTTGAGAGGCCGGGTGAACACAGTGCTTCTGAGACGGAGGAGAGTCCTCGACCAGAACAGGTTGGAAGAGGCAGTGGTGGGGCCAGACGGAGAGGCAGGGCCAGAGCTGGTGCATCAGCGCCAAATGTGTCAACTAGTGAAGCTCCCGTGGCGAGGGCTCTTGCGGCGAGGGCTAGATCTTCAGAAGTCTGGAGGTTCTTTAAGGAAACACCGGATGACCGACGGACTGTGGTGTGCAACATTTGCCAAACCAGGCTCAGCAGGGGTTCCACCACTACTAGCTTAACTACCACCAGTATGCGCAGGCATATGAATGCTAAACACCCCACTCAGTGGCAACAAGCCCGTTCACCTCCGGCCGTGCACACCACTGCTCCTTCCCCTGTGTCAGCTGCTAGTCAGCCCCCTGCCCAGGACCCTGCCACAAAAACCCCATCGTCGCCTCCACGATCCTCCACAGCATCCACCAGCGTTCAGCTCTCCATACCCCAGACGCTGGAGCGGAAACGCAAATATAGTGCAACCCACCCGCACGCCCAAGCCCTTAATGTGCACATTTCCAGATTGCTAAGCCTGGAGATGCTGCCCTATAGGCTAGTAGAGACCGAGGCCTTTCGCAGCCTCATGGCGGCGGCCGCCCCTCGGTATTCGGTCCCCAGCCGCCACTACTTTTCCCGATGTGCCGTCCCAGCCCTGCACCAGCACGTGTCAGACAACATAATCCGTGCCCTGACCAACGCCGTTTCTGACAAGGTCCACCTGACCACGGACACGTGGACGAGTGCTGCCGGGCAGGGCCACTATATATCTCTGATGGCACATTGGGTTAACTTGGTGGAGGCTGGGACCGAGTCTGACCCTGGGGCTGCTCATATACTGCCGACGCCGAGGATTGCGGGGCCTACCTCGGTCCAGGTGTTTCAGGCCTACTATGCCTCCTCCTCCTCCCACCCCTCCTCCACCTCCTCCTCCGAACTACCATCCGTGGGCACGGCGCCATCAGTCGGTAGCTCTAGGCACAGCAGCAGTGCCGTCGCTAAGCGACAGCAGGCGGTGCTCAAACTGCTGAGCCTAGGCGACAAAAGGCACACCGCCCAAGAGCTATTACAGGGCATCACGGCGCAGACTGATCTGTGGCTGGCACCGCTGAACCTCAAGCCGGGAATGGTTGTGTGTGACAACGGCCGTAACCTGGTGGCGGCTCTGCAACTCGGCAGACTGACACATGTGCCATGCCTGGCCCATGTGTTAAATCTGATAGTTCAGCGTTTCCTCAAGACATACCCCAATCTGTCTGATTTGCTCACGAAGGTGCGCCGCATCTGTGCGCATTTCAGGAAGTCCAGCCCAGATGCTGCCACTCTCAGGGCAGCGCAGCGCCGCCTCCAACTGCCCGCTCACCGACTGTTGTGCGACGTGCCCACGAGGTGGAATTCAACACTGACCATGTTATCCAGAGTTTACCAGCAGCGCAGAGCGATTGTAGACTGCCAGATGTCAACTTCCACCAGAACTGGTAGTCAGGTCAGTCAGCTTCCTCAAGTCTACAATGAGGAGTGGACGTGGATGTCTGATATCTGTCAGGTGCTGAGTAACTTTGAGGAGTCAACACAGATGGTCAGTGGCGATGCCGCCATCATCAGCCTCACCATCCCGCTGCTTGGCCTGTTGAAAAACTCTCTGGTCAGCATGAAGTCGGAAGCTTTGCGCTCGTCACAAGAGACAGGGGAAGAATATTCCCTTGTTGATAGCCAAAGCACCCTCAGGTCTGTTTCTCAGCGCATATCGGAGGAGGTGGAGGTGGAGGAGGATGAGGAGGAAGAGGAGGAGAATGTTGGCGAGACACAAGAGGGGACCATTGTTGAGTCCTTTACTGTTCAGCGTGTATGGGCAGAAGAAGAGGAGTTGGAGGAGTTGGAGGAGGAGGAAATGGACAGTCAGGCCAGTGAGGGGAGTGAATTCTTACGCGTTGGTACTCTGGCGCATATGGCAGATTTCATGCTAGGCTGCCTATCCCGTGACCCTCGCGTTCAAAGAATTTATTCCAGCACCGATTACTGGGTGTTCACTCTCCTGGACCCACGGTACAAGCAAAATCTTTCCACTCTCATCCCTGCAGAGGAAAGGAGTGTGAGAATGCATGAATACCAGCAGGCCCTGGTGCACAAGCTGAAACAGTATTTCCCTTCTGACAGCGCTAGCGGCAGAGTGCGTAGTTCTGCGGGACAAGTAGCGAGGGAGAGTAGGCGAGCAGGCAGCTTGTCCAGCACTGGCAAGGGTACGCTTTACAAGGCTTTTGCCAGCTTTATGTCACCCCAGCAAGACACTGTCACCTGTCCCCAGTCTCGGCAGAGTAGGGCTGATCTTTACAGAAAGATGGTGAGGGAGTACGTAGCTGACCATACCATCGTCCTAAATGATCACACAGCTCCCTACAACTACTGGGTTTCAAAGCTGGACATGTGGCACGAACTGGCGCTGTACGCCTTGGAGGTTCTTGCCTGCCCTGCCGCTAGCGTCTTGTCCGAGCGGGTTTTCAGTGCAGCTGGTGGCATCATCACCGATAAGCGTACACGCCTGTCGACTGACAGCGCTGACAGGCTGACGCTTATTAAAATGAATAAAGGCTGGATTTCTCAGAATTTCCAATCTCCACCAGGTGAAGGAAGCTCAACCTGAATAATTGATCCACTCCTCCTCCTCCTCATTTTCCTCCTTCTCCTCCTCTTTGTACAGTAAAGCAGAGGAAAATGGCTATTTTTTGACAGGGCCCACTGGCTCTTGCTATAGTACTTCATGCATTTAATTTTTCTGGAGGGCCACCTACCCGGTCCTCTGTTTGAAACAATTTTTGTGAGTGCCACATACAGGCACTCAATCTATTCCATTTTACTGCAGGGCCACCTACCTGCTCCTCTGGTTTGAAACATTTTTGGGACTGCCACATACAGGCACTCAATCTATTCCATTTTACTGGAGGGCCACCTACCTGCTCCTCTGGTTTGAAAAATGTTTGGGACTGCCACATACAGGCACTCAATCTATTCCATTTTACTGCA
The DNA here is from genome assembly GCF_040894005.1 of Engystomops pustulosus. Taxonomy (NCBI): domain Eukaryota; kingdom Metazoa; phylum Chordata; class Amphibia; order Anura; family Leptodactylidae; genus Engystomops; species Engystomops pustulosus. The sequence goes on from NC_092415.1 coordinate 51,230,349, forward strand.
GGGCCACCTACCTGCTCCTCTGGTTTGAAACATTTTTGGGACTGCCACATACAGGCACTCAATCTATTCCATTTTACTGGAGGGCCACCTACCTGCTCCTCTGGTTTGAAAAATGTTTGGGACTGCCACATACAGGCACTATCCAAATTAAATTGTCTCCATAGCAGCCTCCACACGTTGTCTCCATTGCTACCTCCAAAAGTCGTCCATATAGCTGCCTCCATACATCGTCCCTTTATCAAACGAGGTGTGTCAGGCAGAAATTTGGGTTGTTTTCATGGATTCCACATCAAAGTTGTTAACTTTGTCGCCACCCTGCTGTGTTATCCACAAAATATACTGGCAAACTTTTACCATTTAGGGATATTATTTCAGCGCTTCTTGCGCATCTGTTTACATTCCCCTCACCCGGCATATCCTAAACTTATAAGAACGCTACTACACTTGATCTTATACAAAAGGTTCTTAGAAGTGCTGTTTGGGGAGTAGCCTAGAGACAGGGGCTTGAATTGGCGAAAGCTCGCCTGGCAGCGGAGCGCCAGCTCCATGCGCATCATGCGCTTCTTGCGCATCTGTTTACATTCCCCTCACCCGCCATATCCCAAACTTATAAGAACGCTACTACACTTAACTTGGTGCAGGCTGGGACCGAGTCTGACCCTGGGGCTGGTCATATACTGCCGACGCAGAGAATTGCGGGGCCTACCTCGGTCCAGGTCTCAAAGGCCTACTATACCTCCTCCCACCCCTCCTCCACCTCCTCCTCCTCCGAATTACCATCCGTGGGCATGGCGCCATCAGTCGGTAGCTCTAGGCACAGCAGCAGTGCCGTCGCTAAGCGACAGCAGGCGGTGCTGAAACTGCTGAGCCTAGGCGATAAAAGGCACACCGCCCAAGAGCTATTACAGGGCATTCCACATCAAAGTTGTTAACTTTGTCGCCACCCTGCTGTGTAATCCACAAAATATACTTGCAAACTTTTACCATTTAGGGATATTATTTCAGCGCTTCTTGCGCATCTGTTTACATTCCCCTCACCCGCCATATCCTAAACTTATAAGAACGCTACTACACTTGATCTTATACAAAAGGTTCTTAGAAGTGCTGTTTGGGGAGTAGCCTAGAGACAGGGGCTTGGATTGGCAAAAGCTCGCCTGGCTGCAGAGCGCCAGCTCCATCCCAAGATCCAACTAACATAGTTGCAGCACCTTTAATCTACTACTAGTTCACTGCCTCCATAATAATAATAATAATAATCTTTATTTATATAGCGTCATCATATTCTGTAGCGCTTCACAAATCATAGGAAACAAATACAAATGTAATGTAACAGAGCACAACATTTGTATGGAACAACAGGAGTGAGGTCCCTGCTCGCCAGAGCTTACGGTTTATGAAGATGATGGGGTAACACGAGGTAAAAGAATATTTAATGGTCAAGCCATTCTTCTTAGGGAATAGAAAAAAATATAATAAATGGAATTGCTGTCGCTTGAACCACTCAGCCGTCATCTTATATACCAGGTCCAGGGTGAATGGGACTGCAGAGAAGTCTGGTGCCTGTTGGTTGCTGGATAACAGATGGGAGGACGACACAGGACGGGTTAGTAGAAGAGTTAAAACTTCATGCAGTTAATGAGTGTTATAGGCTTGCCTAAAGAAATGGGTTTTAAGAGCACGTTTGAAACTTTGGAGGTTAGGTATTAGTCTGATAGTCCGGAGTAGAGCATTCCATAGAATTGGTGCAGCTCTAGAGAAGTCTTGGAGACGCGAGTGGGAGGTCCGCACTAGGGTAGAGGTTAATCTAAGATCACTGGCGGATCTAAGAGCACGGGTTGGGCGATAGACTGAGATAAGAGAGGAGAGGTAGGGGGGTGCAGCATTATACAGAGCTTTATGGATGAGGGTTATTATTATTTTAAACTGTATTCGAAAGGAGACTGGCAGCCAGTGCAGCGACTGGCATGAACTGTAAGCATACATGGTCCCCTTATCAAACGAGCTGTGTCAGGCAGAATTTTGGGTTGTTTTCATGGCTTCCATGTTAACTTTGTCGCCACCCTGCTGTGTAATCCACAAAATATACTGGCAAACTTTTATCATGTACCGATATTATTTGAGCGCTTCTTGCTCACCTCCTTTGGTTCCTCTCTGACACCCATTGGTTTGAAGCCTGAGTCCAATTAGGGTATGTCGCCATGCCACTCTCTAGCCTGCTGCCGCTGCCTCTGCCTCTGCATGCCGTCCCCTATAGTGTCAGGGTCAATTATTGGATGTTTTACATGCTATCTAGCTTCATTCTGTCACTCTGTCATGGCCATGCTGTTGCCCATAATTTTGGCATAATGGTGCGATTAAGCAGCCTCAGAGGCATCCATGCATGCTGCCCCTGCTGTTTCCTGTCCATTTCCGTGGTGTTTCCATCCTTTTCTGAGGTTCCCAGGTGTTTGGCCAAGCTTCCCTGTGCAGAGCCTTGGTCCCCTTGAAAAATGCTCGAGTCTCCCATTGACTTCAATGGGGTTCGTTATTCGAGACGAGCACTCGAGCATCGGGAAAAGTTCGTCTCGAATAACGAGTACCCGAGCATTTTAGTGTTCGCTCATCTCTACTAATGATCGAGAAGGGATTTGACAGGATTTACCAGAGCCCCGCTGTTTTGAAGCTTCACAAACTGTTACACTGTGTGGGGCATTTTTACCCTCCAGTTGTGTGAGATTACAGTTGTTAAAGGGAAAAGGATGTGTGGAGGCAGCAGGGGGAAGGTTAGACAGTGTAATAGACTGTGGAGCTCCAGCATTTAGAGGGCACTCGAAACATCCCCCAGAGCCCTTCTTACACATTAGCATAATTATAACTGTTCATTGTAGAAGGTAAGAGGCCATGGATAACAAATACAAGAAGATTCCTACAGTCCCTTGTTTGATTTATGAGTAAGTTCCCTGCTTTACCAGCAGTTTTGACCATACCAAGAGTAAAATTTAAGTAGCAAAGGAGATCTGTGTAACCAGACTCTTTCCATCAATTTTGGGTCCATTCTGAATTTGACAGATTTGGCACCCATGAGCCTTAAGTTGAACAAGTGCCACAATTTGCACTTTGTGTTCACGGAAAATGCAGCAAACTTGTTGATTGACAGTTTAGCAGCCAATCAACCAGCTTGCAGCCCCTTATCAACCACAGTAGCAACCACATAGCAGACAGGAAAAAAAGCTAGGGAGAGGTTTCTGCTATTAATAGGGTTGGTCTGGGATGCAAGTGCTGCCAAAATAATCTTTAAATAAATCATTATGCAAATTATATTCAGAGACTAGTGAGAGCATGTCACAGTCTCATATCATTCTGGAGCTGAAGGCTTCTTCATGCCCCAGTAGCCATTTCATACCTGCCTCTATGCTAAATCTACTTGTAGAGCATGAGACAATAATGAGGACAAGAGTGAATTGGTGTACAGTAGGCACTACTGGTGGAGCTCCCATCTGACATTAAGAGCTCAATGACAGCACGGGGAGAAAGAGGAAGTCTCCATTGCAACAGTCTATTCTGAAATCTCCTTGAAATATTGAAAACTTATGTTTGATTTGTAAACTATGTGACATCAAAATAAATGATCCAACATTTAAAAACGTATGAAAAGTAAAGTAGATATATGGGAAATGTTATTTGGCAACTAACTTGGTAAAACTATCAGTCTGAAAACAAGATAATTTTGAAAATTGCTAATTTTTAAACAAATTCATAATTTTTTAATTTAGAGCAAAAATAAACGCAAAACTTATTGGCCAAAATTTAACATTAAAATGAAGTACAAAATGTGATGAAAAATCATTCCTAAAATAGCTTTGATAAGTAAAAGTGCTCAAAAGTTAATACCATATGAAACGATGCATGTCAGAACACAAAAAATGGGGCTGAGCCTTAAGCTATAAACTGTCTGTGTCCTGCAGGGGTTAAAAGAACAAAATACATTTTAGAATAGAATTCTTTTGTACACATATTTATAGATTTACCCATGGACTTTGACAGAATAACTTTTGCTGTCCAATCCCAGCAGGGCGTGGTGTTTCAGAAGGGTCCTATAGGCTAGTGGCCATTTTACAAATACTATTGGAGGAACATCAGAAAGGCGGAGGACATCAAGTTCTAGGTACATGCATTGATTTTTTTTTACTGTGAACGGATGATTATTTTACTAGGTTTTAGCAATAATCCCCTCTGTGCTATTTATACCACATTTGTACTTTATTTCTATTATTTGAGGCTGTAAAAAAACATCACTCCGAAAAAATAAAACATTGATGAGACATCTACATGGCAAATATCAGATGATTCCATAGCTGAACATTGTGTATCCAACGTGAACAACGATCACCCTTCTAACTATGCAATGATACATTATTTTTGCATTTATGTAGTCAAAAATAAGGATTATTTTGTAAATGTGGCACACAATGTCCTCCAAGCAATAAGCCATACCTGACATCTGACTGGGATTACAGCCGGCATCACATTTAAATTGCTAATTCCACCATTAGTTTTCTCCCTTTTCTCTGGTCACGTAGTTCACCCTATAAAACATTGTTTATGTACGTGTCATTTATCGTAAAACTGATAGAATTCTGCCATTTGTCACATTACAATAACAATTCTTATTTAATCATACTTTCACGCTTGGAAGCGGCATCAAGGAGAACTGTGCTTGAAATGAAAAGTCCTTATGTGGAAAGCTATTTACCTGTAGATGAAAGGATACACTGCGCCACTTCAAACATCATTTCACATTCAATTCTTCATTTAAAGTCGGTAAATAGACTGTATCCAAGCAAAACACGCTGTTTACATTTCAGTATTCGGACCAAATTAGATCTGTCAAGTTTTCTCCAGAATCTTGACCTGCTGTGCGATTGTCTGGGATGCCGTAGATAATCACTGTTTGGAAGTTTGATTTACAATGTAGTGTCAACTTCCAGTCCCGTCTTTTGTTGGTAGATAATATTGGTTCCCAATCAGTGACTCGTCAGCTGTTCTGCGGTTACAACTTCTGCCAAGCTTTTACAGTCACAGGCTACCAGGAGGGTCAGCTGGATAACCACAGTTTGGAGAAGACAGTGGTTCTCAACCTTCATAATTCTGCTGCCCTATAACACTTCAGCCCTTTTTCGTTTTTGCGTTTCGTTTTTTTATTCCCCTCATTCCAAAAGCAATAACTTTTTTATTTTTTACGTATACATAGATGTGTTAGGGCTTGAGATCTGTGGAACAAATTGTACATTTTAGTGGCACCATTTTACCATGTACTGGAAAGCTGGAAAAAAATTCCAAGTGCAGTGAAATTGACAAAAAAAACCCACATTTGCGGCATGTTCTTGTGGGCTCTGTTTTTACGGCTTTCATTTTTTGCTCCAAATGACACCTTCTCTTTATTAGTTGGGTTGATATGATCACAGTTATGTGCCACTTTTTCAAGTTTTCTTAAGTTGGCCTACTTTATCATTGAAATGTGTCTTAAGTTTTTCCCCTTTTTGATACATGTGATAAGTTGTCTGTTTAGTCTCACTTTGGGGACTTATGTGTTGTGTGACTTTTTAGTCCCAAATAATAGTTAATAATAGTACCAAAAGTAAGTGTGGGTCTAGCATGCTCTGTTTTTGCAGTTATTAGGCGCAAGAATGGGATAATTCCAAGCCCAAAAGTTGCACAAGTTGCACAAACATCTGGGCTACAAAATAAATATGGTCACTGCACTAAATCCTTGAAGCAGCTAACTTCGGTACACTGCTTGATTCTGCACCTAAAAAGTTGCAAACTGCGAAAAGTCTCACAAAGAGTCGCACAAAAAAAAGAAAAATAGGATTGACACACCAAAAAGTTGCAGAACAAAAAATACATCTGTCTCGGAAATATACATTTAGGAACAGTGCCACAGACACACTCACCAGCAAACTTCTTCTATTCTTCCTGGCATAGTCACAGAAATGCACCTAAAAAGTCCCCAAAGTTCACAAAGAAGATAGAAAAACAAATCTAAATAAAGATACATGCCCCCCTATGAATCATAATCGTAGTCATAGTAATCGCTCCAGTAGCCAGCAGTCACAGTGAACCAGTAGTCACAGCCCTAGCCCCAGGCCACAATAGTCACAGTAAAGACCTCAGTAGTCACAGTGATGCCCATAGTAATCAGTAGACATAGAACCCGCCTCAAGTAGTCACAGTGAAGACACCAATTATCACAGTAATGACCAGGTAGACACAGTGATGCCCTCAGTATCCTGTAGTCAGTCAGTGAGCCCTTAGTAGCAATCAGTTACAGTGATGCGCCCAATAGCCAATAGTCACAGTAATGCCCCCAGTAGTCACAGGGAACCCCCAAAAGCCAGCAGTTACAGTGATCCTCCCCAGTAGCCAGTAGTCACAGTGATACCTCCAGTAGTCACATAATCTGCCCCCAATAGTCAATATTTACCCCAGTAGTCACAGTGATGCCGATAGTAGCTAGTAGTCACAGTGTTGCCCCCAGTAGTCACAATGATGCCCCAGTAGTCACAGTGATAAATACAGTAGTCACAGTGATAAATACAGTAGTCACAGTGATGCCCCCAGTAGCTAGTAGTCACAGTGAGCAATCAGTGGCTAGCAGTCACAGTGAAGCCCCCAGGAGACAGTAGTCACAGTGATGCCCCTAGTGCTAAAAGTGATGCCCCCCCATGGTTTTCTGCAAGCACTATAAAATAAAGTTCCCTTATTAATTATATTATCATTGTACCCCCTTGCCATAATTATGTTATAGAGTCCCTCTATAGCACCAACCAAACACCAACGCGAATAGATTTAAAAAAAAGTACTTATCTGCCTAGTCTCTCCATTTTTCTTTGCCTCTCCACTCTCTTTTGTAAGGACGCTGGCAGTCATTATGCTACTGACATCTGGAAGATGCTGAGCTCAGTTGTAACTGTATAGTGCCGGTTTTCTGAGCAATTGCATTTCCGTTTTAAACGTACAAATACATTTGATTATTAAATTACGGATAGGTGAGCAGTGTCTTGGTCCCAAAGACCCCTGTGAAGCGGTTGTTGGACCCACAGGTTGAGAACCCCTGATCTAACTATGTTTGCAAATCATTTTTACATACAGGGGGAAGATACTGCAATGTATATATCACAAAATTACAAAAAAATATGCATTTTAAGTTCAATGTTCTGCTTTTCTGGGACATATTACTGTTCACAACATTTTACTAAATCAATGTGCCCTCACATAACTCTGGCACTAGGAGTGGGGGAGAAAACTGATATTAAAAGATAATCATTCTTCATTCGCTTTATTACTTTTTTCAGTTTACTTTGCTTTATAGTATTGAGCCCATAACATTTTCAAAAAAGTGATTAGATAATATTTAGATTGTTCTGTATTTTTATGTCTCAACACTTTGGGGGTCATTTATCCTTATTTTTCTTCCTGTTTTTTCTGTCTTTTTTGAGACATTTTTTGTGCATTGCAATTTTTGCGCCTTTTTGGGGATATTTTGAAATGTCCGCCAGACATTTGTTTTTCATCAGTAAGACAAATTTCTCTTCTTTTCCAGGTGTGCTAAATGTCACAAATGACTTATCATTTCAAATTGTCTCAAACTTGCGACATTTTTTACACCAAAAACTCCAAAATAAACCATGCTTAAGGAAAACTTAGAAAATGGAAAGAAGTCCCTTGAGACATTTGTGCAACATTTTTGCAACATTTGTAACAAATGTCTCAAAGAAAGATCTTAAAAAGATCCCCTATTTAACACAAGGAAAAAATGAGATTGATAAATTACCAAAGAAGCAGACAGAAAAATGACAAAACAAAAACAGAGATGAGATAAATGACCCCATTCATGTTTTAACAGTGCTTTATTGTTTTTTATACATTCTGTATGTCAAGCCATGTGAACCATGTACTTCCCACAACCTCTACCCTTGTCTTCTTCCAAGGCACTCAAGTGACAACTGGGTGGCGGTGCCTATGCTTGATAAATCAGTTTATCAGGGTTTTTCCAGAAAGTATGAAAGGTTATAATATTTTTGTGTCTAGAAAGATCAACCACTGATACAATTGAAAAGCAAAGTGGTTTATTCTATAAATCAACTTAAAATTAACATAAAATTACAAAACTGCATAATGAAGACAAAGATAACTTCAATTATTTTAAATATATATCCTGAAACAGCAAAAATAACTAAACTGTATTTCTTTGTAATTATATCAATCCCTATAATTGTACTCTCTGTATTTGCTTATAACTTTTTAGCAATTCAATGTTGTTGTTTGCTTATTTTCTTTTTATGTATCAAAAAAATTCCAAATGCTTTTTGCACAATGATTTGGAATCTAAAGAGAAAAGATTATCAATTGTTTTTTGTAACCATCTTTTCACGTTCTATTAAATCTTGGTAATACATTTATTTAAACAGAATCATATGTCATACAAACTGAAATCATATACACATATACACTGAAAAAATAGAAAGCACTTGATGCTTGATACCTGCACCAGTCAGCTTAATATAATTATACTTAACCCGATTTAGAGCTCCTAGTGCTTCTGTGGTTGTTAAGTGAAGACACAAACAGTACAACAGGACTGCCATAGGTACAGCACACACCTTTAACAAAGCCTGGGTGTAGCAGAACATCTTTGTTAAAGCAAGATGCAGGCACCAGAGTCAAAGCTTCAGCATCATCTTCTATCCATAAAATAGAATAGAGGATGCATTGGCGACTATAATTTTGTACTTTCACTCCTGGCTGTCTTAATTGGATTCCACCAATTGGGGGGGGGGGGGCGGTATGAGAGTGGGCCACATTAAAAAGAGGGAGATGAGAGGTACCACAAAAAAGGGGGAATTGAGAGGGGGTCAATATAATTGGAGGCCAGCAAGATGAGGGTCCCTGAGGAGGAGTTGAGAGTTGGTAGAAAAAGGTGGGGAGATGAGAGAGGGAGATACCAGGGGCCTCACAATAAGAGGGACAAATACAGAAGGATAATAGTAAGAGATTGGAGACGAGGGGGCCATAAATAAGAGGGGTGAAAGGGGGTACAGAAGATCAGGGGGCCCACAATAAGAGGGAGGAATACCAGGAGGCCAACAATAATAGGGGGAGATACAAGGAGATAACATTAAGAGGAAGGAGGTGAGAGGGGCCATAAATGAGAGGGTTGAAAGGGGGTACAGAAGATCGGGGGGCCCACATTGAGAGGGGGAAATACCAGGGGGTGCACAATAAGAGGGGGGAGATGAGGGGGCTAGAAAATGAGAGGAAGATGAAAGGAGGCCCATAATATGAGTACAAGTGGCAAACATTAAGAGGAGAGAGATGAGAAAACCACAAATGAGAGGGGGAACAGAAGATAAGGGGGCAACAAGATAGAGGGGGATACCAGGGGACCCACAATAAGAGTGGGGTGAGGGGCTACAAAATGAGGGGGACATACCAGGGGGAACATTATGAGAAGGGAGATGAGCGGAGGTAAAGAAGATGAGGGGGGCCCACAATAAGAGTAGGTCAGAAAGAGAGGGGTAGATACCAGGGGGCTCACAATATGAGAGGAGGAGATGAAGAGCTGCAAAATGAGGGGGGATAACAGGGGACTCACAATAAGAGGGGTATATATAAGGGGGACCATAATTTGAGGGGGAGAAGAGTAGGGCCACAATAAGAGGGGGAAAATGAGAGGGCACCAACAATTTTTCAGTGTACTGAACATATTAGAGTATAATCTGACCCAAATATTAGCCGAGGCACCTAATTTTAACCAAAAAACTGGTAAAACCTATTGACTTGAGTATAAGCCAAGTATATAGCTGCAGCCCCCTGCTCCCAGGATATAGCCCGCAGCCCCTGCCCACAATATATACCCAGCATTCCTTGCACCCAGTATATAGCCTGCAGCCCCTGCCCCCCAGTATATAGCCTGCAGCCCCTGTCCCCCAGTATATAGCCTGCAGCCCTTACCCTCAGTATACAGCCTGCCATCCCCTACACCCCAGTATATATACTGCAGCCCCTGCCCCCCAGTGTATAGCCTGCAGCCCCTGCCCCCAGTATATGGCCTGTAGCCCCTACCCTCAGTAAATAGCCTGACAGCCCCTACATGCCAGTATATGGCCTGTAGCCCCTACCCTCAGTAGATGGCCTGCCAGCCCCTACACGTCAGTATATATACTGCAGCCCCTGCCCTCAGTATATAGCCTGCAGCTCCTGCCCCCGGTATATAGCCTGTAATCCCTGACCCCTTTATATAGCCTGCAGCCCCTGCCCTCAGTGTATAGCCTGTAACCCTGCCTTAAGTATAAAGCCTGCAGCCCCTACACCCCAGTATATAGCCTGTTGCCCCTGCCCCAGCATACGGCCTGTAGCCCCTGCCCTCAATAAATAGCCTGTACACCTGCCCCCAGTATATAGCCAGCCGCCCCTGCCCTTAGTATATAGCCAGATGCCCCTGCCCCCAGTATATAGCCTGCAGCCTGCAGCCCAATAGTATATAGCCTGCAGCCACTGTCCCCAGTATATGGCCTTCAGCCCCTATCCTCAGTATATAGCCTACCAGCCCATACACCTCAGTATATATCCAGCAGCCCCTGTCCCCATTATATAGTCTGCAGCCCCTGCCCCATAGTATATAGTCGGAATTGACTCGAGTATAAGCCTAGTATATAGTTGCAAGCTCCCTGATCCCAGGATATAGCTCGCAGCCCCTACCCCCAGTAAATGATCAGCAGCCCTTGCCCCAAGTATATAGCCTGCAGCCCCTACACCCCAGTATATAGCCTGCAGCCCCTGCCCCCAGTATATAGCCTGCAGCTTCTGTCCCATTATATAGCCTGTAGTCCCTGCCCACAGTATAAAGCCTGTAGCCCCTGCCCACAATATATAGCCTGTAACCCCTGCCTCCAGTATATAGCCTGTACCCCAGCAGCACCTGACCTCAATATATTGCCCTTGCCCTCAGTATATTGCCTGCAGCTCCTGCCCTCATTATATAGCCATCAGTCCCCGCCCCCCAGTATATAGCCTGTCGCCCCTCCCCAAGGAATGCGCAGCCTATAAGAAATAGAAACAAAATGTGTACTCAAATTCTGATGCCCCTCGGCACAAGAACCAAGTCACCAATGGCATAATTAGTCCTTTATTTTTAATTACTTACTTTTAACTGTATTCAGTATATATTTAGTTAAAATTTTTGATAAATATTATTTTTTTTTTACATTTTTTATAGTTAAAGTTTTAATATTTAAATCATGCCTTAACAAGTCCACATGTTTGTCTTTTCTAGAAATTTCTCAAAGGCAGCTGAAGCCCTTATTTTTACTGCTGATTTCTTTATGGGAGAAATATGTTACAAAAGGATAACGTTTAACAAATCTGCATATTAATGATAAGATAAAAATTTGGACTTTTTGGTCTATCAGGAAACCAACTAAACAATAAAGACACATCTTCATTCTGAAATCTTCAAGAAAAATAATGCATAATTTGTCTTAAAACCTTTTCATTTGGTGGTTGAGATAGCATTCTCAGTAATTTGCCTAAGATGAAAATGTATAATTCATTTTTTACAGTAGTACTGTAATTTACTTTTAAAGTCTTTGAAACATTCCCTCATTAAAACTGCTTCCAGCGTGCATTTAAATGAGTGAAAAACAGACTAAAAGCTTAAAGACAGCAGTAACCAAAATGTGATAAAAAAGAGATAGAAATTTTATAATTAAAATTGTTGCGGCTTAGAAGTTTCAAGTCCATTGCACTAGAGAGAATGCAGATTTGGTAGCAATTTGTTACACTTGCTACGTGTTTGAGGATAGTATTAAGATGACCAAGCCATATCCATCACCTCATTAAAAACCTACATTTTCTCATTTGAGCCACAGAGGGACCTTTCTGTAAACTAAATTTGCTAAAGCAAGCGCAGAAACCCTAGAAAACTGACTTCAAAGGGCCTCTAACACATTGAGGTTTTGATGAGGATTTTAATGTGAGAAATCACCTTCTACATTTAAAGGAAATCTACCATCAGGATCAAAGATTGTAAACCAAGCACACTTACATGTTGATGCATACTCGCTCTGGCAGGATCCACACTTATTTTAGCTTCTTATGCCCTTGTTTTTAAGAAAATAAGACTTTAAAAATTATGTAAATGAGCCTGAAGGGCTCCAGGCTCCATTAACTGCTATGAACCCCAGAGTCCCTCAGGTGCATTTACATAATTTTTAAAGCCTTGTTTTGTAAAAACAAGGGTATAAGGAGCTAAAAGAAGAGCGGATCCTGCCAGAGCGAGCACACATCAACATTTAAGTGTGCTTGGTTTACAATCTTTGATCCTGGTGATAGATTTCCTTTAATGCAAGTGAAGGGGTTTATCTCAGTAACAAATAGCAGAATAAAAAACATGTAGTAAGCAAAATTATAAACTAGTAAACCTTTTTATTTAATTAATTTTTATTAACAACACATTAACAATACAAACCAAAAAAAAACAACCTAAATTCTGTACATTTATAGACTTAAAAATGTTTAGCCCCGATTTTCCTTACAATAGTTCCAAGTTTCATAGTAAATTGTTTTATCCAGTACATATATGTAAGCGATCATGACCAGGCACACTGTTAAAACTATACAGCACAATAAAAAAAATACTATGAAAAGGTATCACCTTGTGTTAGCCATAGGCCATTAGTATTGCGTTGAGATCTAACGTAAGTTGTACTAGGAAAGTATAATGTATACAGCCTCAGATAAAACTTACTTTGTGACATTTTTCGCCCAAACTGGTGGGTATTGTGTTAACTATGTTTTGACGTTCTGTGGCTAATAGGGGAGCCCTGGCTGTTAGCTCTGTTCCACAAGGTTTCCAGATTGGAGTCCCATCTACTGCAACATCCCGGGTGCTACAAATAGCCAGTGGAGAACATAGGGGCCAAGGGAGAATGGAGGCGCCACACTTGTCCACAGCACTGGAGATAAGTGAGTGTAGGATGTTTACTATTTTTACAGACTCTAAAACATTCCCAGAAAATGTCTTTAAGATGAAGGACAATTAAGATACAATGGGGCATATTTATCAGGACCTCTGCGCACTGCCAGTGGCGCAGAGGCCCTGAAATAATCGCAAATGCTAGCTTATTGCTAGCTTTTGCGATTATTTTCCCCAATCCGCCACCTTCACACCAGTGGGGCGTGAAGGGGCGTGAAGGGGGGGCGTGGCCGTCCGAGCGGGGGGCGCGGACGGACGGGAGTGGGCCGGCGCGGGGCGTTACTGTCCCCGCGCCTGCGCACTCGCTGCTGCCGGCGACTTTTCATACCTGAAAAGTCGCCGACTGCGTCTTTTTCTACGCCAGGCAGGGCAGGTTAAGCGCTGCACTGCTGGCAGCCTGATACATCAAGAGGCAGAAGCCTCTTGATGTATCGGGCTGCGAATTTGAAGCGGAGGGGCGATCATACACTGGCGCACGAGCACCAGCGTATGATAAATATCCCCCAATAGCTCAATAGTTGGAATTCTAATATTAAAATATACAAAAAAAAGATACAGATAAAAATATTACATGAAGAAAAACTGAAAGAAGAAATGTAACTAACACAGGAGAAGCCTGAAATCCTATAGTTATTCCTTTATTTTATTTATGTACATATTTATCTGTATTTAAAATCTAGGATACAGATAATATTAGCTTTCCGTCAATAGACCCAGTAAAACACGCGTTATCCCAATGCTCATTATAAGGCATCAATCTCAAAGGAAAATATAAATATTTCATTTTAGGTGAATAAAATATTTTAAAATAAGGAATATCCCTATGGATAGCCCTCACTTCATCCAGATCTCATCTCGTATTCACCCTCATAAATATCAGCCATAATTGAACTCATGTCATTTCCACCATTCATGCAGTGATTCGCCTACAATAGAAGTCAATCCATAATGATTTTCTAGCTCAGTCATAGATTCCAGACAATACAGGTATTTGCAGAGTCCCAAGAAAGCATTAGAAGAATGAATCACATGCATAATGTCCTGGTGCTTACCATCATGTAGGAAATGAAATTCAGCTCCGGTGCTGCGCAGAAGAAGAAGATGCTTAATTTAGCTTTCAGTGAAGCTGAACTTTTACTAAGATTGTGGTGGGAAGATAAAAGTATAATAGTGTGTGATATCCAGAAAAAGAAATATAGTAGTTTACGTTACTAGTGATATCGCTGTCTAGGTCCTCTTCTCCTTTAAAATCTGCTCGCAGCATAAAAATAGCCATGCCCCCCCGACTGTAAATTTGTTAAAAAGTAATAGACATTGAATTGGTGTTTTGTACTGGACGGAGTGGTAGAACTAGAAGCTATTGGGCCCCAGTGCAAAGTCTGTGCCAGGCCCCCGACTATAATGTATGTTTTATAGTAAAAGTCTTCTCATATGGGAAAGTGACACCATAAGGGCCCCCTAAACCTCTTGGGCCCAAGTACGACCCCCTCAATTACGGCCCTGACAGGACATGTATACAGATTTAGTCATTTTAAAGTAAAAAATGTATTCCCATTGCCGCACATACATTTTATTGGTTGGATTCTGAAAAGTTATACAATTTTCCAATATACTTTCTATATCAATTCCTCCATGCTTTCTCGATCTCTGCTTGCTATTATTCTACGTCACACAGGTGCACAGTTTCTAATAACACACAGCTCACCTAATGAGTTGTGTATCTGTGTGACATCACATGACCATGAACTGGTGTTTATCCCCAGGAGAAGCTTTTTATAGAATGACAGCAAGCAGAAATCTAGAAAACAGTGAGGAATCGACACAGAAAGTACAGGAGGTGAAAGGGATTTTCCCACAAGTTAGGCCCAAAACACTAGGGGTCATCTGTAAGTTGAATTTTCTTAAAGGGGTTTTTCCACAAATACATGTTTGGCCCAATACACAGGACAGAGCCTAACTTGCTGATTAGTGGGAGTCTCAGTGATAAGACCCTCACAGATCACAAAAACGAGGGGTCCGACGGGTTCCCACTTAACGCTGTAGGACACCTTGTCGCTCCATGAGAGTAATAGAGCACACGGTAGAGCATAACCGTCCTGCTCCATTTATCTCTATTGACGGAGATCGCCAGGCGTGGCGCACGGCAATTTCAGTTGGTTCCATTGAGATGTATGGATCAGAATGATCATGCACAGCTATCTGCTCCATTAGTCTCCTGGAGCAACGAGGGGCTCGATGGAGGTATGTTGGACTCCATCGGACCCCTAATTTTTGTGATCTGTGGGGGTCTCATCACTGAGACTCCCACTAATCAGCAAGTTAGGTCCTATCCTGTGGATAGGTCCTAACATGTATTTGTGGAAAAACCCCTTTAACAAAATCTGACTTACAGACGGACCCCTCTGACCACTGTGACCACTGGTGAAGCTCTCTGGATGCTATTACTTTAGTCCCAGGCTGCAATGATCAGCTGTAGCAGTAAGGTGTAAGGTCAGTAAGGTGTCTGTAATAAAGTTTTAATGATAATTCCTTTTCCCGTGACTGCACTGGGACAAAAAAAAATTTGTCTGGAGTTACAATTATAAAATATACTCGTTCCGACTTTCATACAAATTCAACTTAAGAACGAACTTAACAACCTATCCTGTACATAACACGGGCACTGCCTGCATATTGTAATTGAGGTCCCATTAGATCAGTTATAACACAATTATACAGTATTACTTGCTGAAGGAATTTTGCAGGACAAATGGTTACTTAGAAAGTCTCACTATCAGCATATATTACATTTAAAGTACACAGAGTATTCTCAACAATTGATCTTTGCTTAAAAAGAAAATTGTTTCTCTTAATCCTTTCATGGCATATTTTCATCTCAGGGTGATAGGAATGATAATTTTACAATGGTTTATGTAAATCTGGCCCTAGGCCATAATCGCTTGAGTTACATAAGAAATGTGAGATGAATATACATGTTCATGGAAATGGAAAATGCACTTTGCAGTTGAATGAGGGCATCACATACATTAACCTTTCTGTAAGGAAAGCGATCCAGACAGAATATTCTTTCTTCCTACATTCCTAAAATTCACATTTTATAAGTATTCGCCCAACAGTAGACATGGAACATTTTTTAAGCATTTATGATTTTTAAGAAATAGTAGGGATAGCGTACAAAATAAAAAATCTGATGTAAATACTTTTGTGTAAAAACTACAAAAGTGCTTAAGGAATGATACCTTTATTGGCTAACCAGAAAAATTATATTTGGTGCAAGCTTTCAGGGCACACCGGCCCCTTCTTCAGGCATGGATACAAATGAAGCACTGAGAGAAAAACACAATATTTGAGGGATGTTACAACAAGATAATTAGTACATATGGTGAGACTCAATTAAGATAAGCTGGGGCAATAAAACTAGAGGTTATGTTACAGAGAGAAGGGTGATGGGCAGGGGGTCGGGGGCTAGGATGGCAGGGGTCTGGAGTTAGTCTCTTGTTGGGATTGAAGCGAGTCCATGTAATGAGCCATAAACCCAGGTGCAATATTGAGGCCTTGTGTCAGTGACTGGAAGGTCATCATCAGTTTGAACTCCCAGGTTTTCCTTTCTCTGCTGTCCTTAAAGTCACCTTTCAGTACTAGGACCTTTAAATCCTTCTCGCTGTGGCCTGGTCCAGAAAAGTGTTTTCCCACAGGTGTGTCCATCCCCTCACTTATGGTGTGTCTGTGAGAATTCATCCTCCTCTGAAGTTTTTGTTGGGTCTCCCCAATGTATATATTATTTGTGTGACACCTCATGCACAGTATCATGTACACAACATTGGAGGATCTACAGGAGAATGTGCCTGGGATTTTATACTCCTGTTGTGTGTTGGGGATGTGGACTGTGCTTGATGATAGAACATGGGCACACGTCTTGCATCTTTTGTTATGGCAGGGAAAAGTGCCCGTCTGTGTTGGTGGTGAGAGGGCACTTCTTACCAGGAGATTCCTTATGTTTGGTGGCTGTTTGTAAGCAAGGAGGGGTAGGTCCGGGAATATGTCCTTTAGCCTGTTGTCCTTATGAAGAATGGCTTGGAGATCTTCTGCAATTTTCTTTAAAATCTTCATTTGTGGGTTGTACATGACCACTAGGGGCACTCTGCACTTGTCCTCTTTCTGTTGGTATTCCAGCAGGCTGCTCCTTGGAATCCTTCTAGCTCTGTGGATCTGTCTATCTATAACTAGGGGGTGATACCCCTGTTGTAAGAATGTTCTTCTTAGTGATAGAAGGTGTTGTTCTCTATCCTCACTCTCTGAGCAAATCCGGATGTATCTCAGAGCTTGGCTGTAGACAATAGATTTCTTGATATGTTTTGGATGGAAACTGTTCCACTTTAGGTACGCTGGACGACCTGTAGGTTTTTGATAAATTGTAGTTTGTATGCTGTTGTCCCTAATGTATATGGTTGTATCCAGGAAATGTACCTTAGATTTTGAGTAGTCCAGGGAGAGTTTTATGGTAGGATGAAATTTGTTATAACTTCTATGGAAAGACAACAGTTCATCCTCAGATCCTGACCAGATGATAAGCAGGTCATCAATATAGCGGAAGTATGCTAGAGGTTGAGTGGCGCAGGTTGTAAGAAACTCCTCCTCTAGTTTTGCCATGAACAGGTTGGCATACTGTGGTGACATTCTGCTTCCCATGGCACTTCCCATACACTGCAAGTAAATGTCCTCACCAAAGGAGAAATAATTGTGATGCAGTACAAACCTGATGAGCTGTAGGACAGGTTCTGTGGCCATGTTGTTCTTCTGCAGAAAGTATTTGCAAGCAGCTATACCATCTTCATGTGGGATGTTGGAATAGAGGGATGCAACATCCATAGTTGCCAATATTGTGCCATCTGGTAGTGGACCCAGGTTGGAAAGTTTACGGAGGATGTCGGTGGTGTCTTGGACATAGCTAGGCATCTCCTTCACTAAAGGTTTTAAAATGTTCTCCACCCAGCCAGAGATACCTTCAGTTAGGGTTCCAACACCAGAAATGATTGGTCTCCCTGGATTTCCATCTTTATGTATTTTTGGGAGCATGTAGAATGTACCTATTCTGGGAGTGTTTGGTATTAAATCCAGTAGAGAGTCAGATATTGGGTCAAAGCCATTAATGATCTCAGTAAGTTCTCTTGTATATTGTACAGTGGGATCTTCCCTCAATGGTGTGTAGTATCTTTCATCAGAAAGTTGTCTGTTAGCTTCCTGAATGTAATCTGAAGTGTTGATAATTACTACGGCTCCACCTTTATCTGCTGGTTTGATGACAATATCTTTGTTGGATTTTAATGACCGTATGGCTTTTCTTTCTTGTATGCTTGTATTTCTTCTGTTGTAAACCTCTCTCAGTATAAACCTAGCACAGTGGAGATAAATGTTTTATCTAAAGGACTGACATTTTGTCCCACAAAACCACTTGACAAGGTACAATTCTGCAGTGATGTAGAAGAATTTTTTCGCAGATTACGACTGAAAGAATTCTTTTTTGACAAAAGTGAGACCACATTACAGACTGACCCGGGACATGAAACATCAAGAAAGAGGAAAAAGTCTAATTGGACCCCTCAACCCGGATTTAATCAAACCTTGGATTACTACATAGACTGTTTCAGAAAAAAAGTGAAATCGGAATTGTTAGACAGAAATCACAACATCACGGACAACCTAAGCATACAAGAAAGAAAAGCCATACGGTCATTAAAATCCAACAATCCATATTGTCATCAAACCAGCAGATAAAGGTGGAGCCGTAGTAATTATCAACACTTCAGATTACATTCAGGAAGCTAACAGACAACTTTCTGATGAAAGATACTACACACCATTGAGGGAAGATCCCACTGTACAATATACAAGAGAACTTACTGAGATCATTAATGGCTTTGACCCAATATCTGACTCTCTACTGGATTTAATACCAAACACTCCCAGAATAGGTACATTCTACATGCTCCCAAAAATACATAAAGATGGAAATCCAGGGAGACCAATCATTTCTGGTGTTGGAACCCTAACTGAAGGTATCTCTGGCTGGGTGGAGAACATTTTAAAACCTTTAGTGAAGGAGACGCCTAGCTATGTCCAAGACACCACCGACATCCTCCGTAAACTTTCCAACCTGGGTCCACTACCAGATGGCACAATATTGGCAACTATGGATGTTGCATCCCTCTATTCCAACATCCCACATGAAGATGGTATAGCTGCTTGCAAATACTTTCTGCAGAAGAACAACATGGCCACAGAACCTGTCCTACAGCTCATCAGGTTTGTACTGCATCACAATTATTTCTCCTTTGGTGAGGACATTTACTTGCAGTGTATGGGAAGTGCCATGGGAAGCAGAATGTCACCACAGTATGCCAACCTGTTCATGGCAAAACTAGAGGAGGAGTTTCTTACAACCTGCGCCACTCAACCTCTAGCATACTTCCGCTATATTGATGACCTGCTTATCATCTGGTCAGGATCTGAGGATGAACTGTTGTCTTTCCATAGAAGTTATAACAAATTTCATCCTACCATAAAATTCTCCCTGGACTACTCAAAATCTAAGGTACATTTCCTGGATACAACCATATACATTAGGGACAACAGCATACAAACTACAATTTATCAAAAACCTACAGGTCGTCCAGCGTACCTAAAGTGGAACAGTTTCCATCCAAAACATATCAAGAAATCTATTGTCTACAGCCAAGCTCTGACATACATCCGGATTTGCTCAGAGAGTGAGGATAGAGAACAACACCTTCTATCACTAAGAAGAACATTCTTACAACAGGGGTATCACCCCCTAGTTATAGATAGACAGATCCACAGAGCTAGAAGGATTCCAAGGAGCAGCCTGCTGGAATACCAACAGAAAGAGGACAAGTGCAGAGTGCCCCTAGTGGTCATGTACAACCCACAAATGAAGATTTTAAAGAAAATTGCAGAAGATCTCCAAGCCATTCTTCATAAGGGCAACAGGCTAAAGGACATATTCCCGGACCTACCCCTCCTTGCTTACAAACAGCCACCAAACATAAGGAATCTCCTGGTAAGAAGTGCCCTCTCACCACCAACACAGACGGGCACTTTTCCCTGCCATAACAAAAGATGCAAGACGTGTGCCCATGTTCTATCATCAAGCACAGTCCACATCCCCAACACACAACAGGAGTATAAAATCCCAGGCACATTCTCCTGTAGATCCTCCAATGTTGTGTACATGATACTGTGCATGAGGTGTCACACAAATAATATATACATTGGGGAGACCCAACAAAAACTTCAGAGGAGGATGAATTCTCACAGACACACCATAAGTGAGGGGATGGACACACCTGTGGGAAAACACTTTTCTGGACCAGGCCACAGCGAGAAGGATTTAAAGGTCCTAGTACTGAAAGGTGACTTTAAGGACAGCAGAGAAAGGAAAACCTGGGAGTTCAAACTGATGATGACCTTCCAGTCACTGACACAAGGCCTCAATATTGCACCTGGGTTTATGGCTCATTACATGGACTCGCTTCAATCCCCACAAGAGACTAACTCCAGACCCCTGCCATCCTAGCCCCCCACCCCCTGCCCATCACCCTTCTCTCTGTAACATAACCTCTAGTTTTATTGCCCCAGCTTATCTTAATTGAGTCTCACCATATGTACTAATTATCTTGTTGTAACATCCCTCAAATATTGTGTTTTTCTCTCAGTGCTTCATTTGTATCCATGCCTGAAGAAGGGGCCTGTGTGCCCTGAAAGCTTGCACCAAATATAATTTTTCTGGTTAGCCAATAAAGGTATCATTCCTTAAGCACTTTTGTAGTTTTTACACAAAAGTATTTACATCAGATTTTTGATTTTTCCTGGCTAACACGGTACGTCAACAATTTTCTCAACATACTACGTACAAAATAAAGTGAGAATGTTGCGAGCAAGAAGAACTTTATTCAACTTTAAAACAGTAGGACATTGGATGCAGATTGGGGTAATGTTTTGATATAAACATTTATAAGTTTTTTGGTTTGCCCAAAAAAACAAAGTCAATGATGTGCAATCAAATAGATAACATAAAAGAGGCAATTATGTAAGGAGTCCTGGGTAAACGCACATGGCAGAAGCAAAATAGGCAACAAGTATCGATCTAGTACATTATTTATATGGAAGTTGGTCCAGTTTTCTCAGATAAGATAAACACTTCCAGGTTTGCCAATCTGTAATCTTCAATGTCCTTGAAATGACCTTATTATGTTAACCCATTTATCCACTTTAGAATACTGCGTTGTGATGAATTTGATCATGTTGGAGCGAGTTAATTATTTTCTAGTAATTTTTTTTTATTGAAACACAGCTTTACTTTTCTTTAAAAGGAAAATGATCATTTCTGCATTGCTCATAGAAAAGCTTTTGTGTTTTTAGTTCACAACCTGCAAACTCAATGCAGTATTGTGCTTAACCCCTTATCAACGACGCTTGTTTTCAGCTAAGTGACCAGACTCGTTTTTTATAATCTGACATGACTCACTATAATTGGTTATAACTAGAGATGAGCGAACATGCTCGTCCGAGCTTGATGCTCGGTCGAGCATTAGGGTACTCGAAACTGCTCGTTGCTCGGACGAATACTTCGCCCGCTCGAGAAAATGGCAGCTCCCGCCGTTTTGCTTTTTGGCGGCCAGAAACAGAGCCAATCACAAGCCAGGAGACTCTGCACTCCACCCAGCATGACGTGGTACCCTTACACGTCGATAGCAGTGGTTGGCTGGCCAGATCAGGTGACCCTGGGATAGACTAGCCGCTGCCCGCGCTGCTCGGATCATTCTGTGTCTGGATGCCGCTAGGGAGAGAGCTGCTGCTGCTCAGGGAAAGCGTTAGGGTGTTCTATTAGCTTACTGTTAGGCAGGAGTGATTCTCAAAGAACCCAACAGCCCTTCTTAGGGCTACAATAACGTTCTACTTTTTTTATTTTAATTTGCATCTAGTACCATTTTGTGAGGAATTAGCAGGGGGACTTGCTACCGTTGTGTTTAGCTCTTAGTGGCACACATATCCATAGCAAAGACCGAAGTGGGAAAATTTAGTAGGGGTTGGATTTCAATTAGGCACTAACTCAGTGTCATCTCATCTGGCATAGTAGTGTGCTTTGATACTTGGCTAGAAAATAGCCATAGGAGAATACAAAGAGCTTACTTACGCATACAGTAGCGTTCTATATATTTGATTTCTGGTTGATCTGCTGGTGGCTGTACTTTCTGCAGTGCATGTACTAGCCAATTCTGAGCAATTTGTAGTGAGACTTGCGACCGCTGTGTTCTGCGCTTAGTGACGCACATATCCATAGCAAAGACCGAAGTGGGAAAATTTAGTAGGGGTTGGATTTCAATTAGGCACTAACTCAGTGTCATCTCATCTGGCATAGTAGTGTGCTTTGATACTTGGCTAGAAAATAGCCATAGGAGAATACAAAGAGCTTACTTACGCATACAGTAGCGTTCTATATATTTGATTTCTGGTTGATCTGCTGGTGGCTGTACTTTCTGCAGTGCATGTACTAGCCAATTCTGAGCAATTTGTAGTGAGACTTGCGACCGCTGTGTTCTGCGCTTAGTGACGCACATATCCATAGCAAAGACCGAAGTGGGAAAATTTAGTAGGGGTTGGATTTCAATTAGGCACTAACTCAGTGTCATCTCATCTGGCATAGTAGTGTGCTTTGATACTTGGCTAGAAAATAGCCATAGGAGAATACAAAGAGCTTACTTACGCATACAGTAGCGTTCTATATATTTGATTTCTGGTTGATCTGCTGGTGGCTGTACTTTCTGCAGTGCATGTACTAGCCAATTCTGAGCAATTTGTAGTGAGACTTGCGACCGCTGTGTTCTGCGCTTAGTGACGCACATATCCATAGCAAAGACCGAAGTGGGAAAATTTAGTAGGGGTTGGATTTCAATTAGGCACTAACTCAGTGTCATCTCATCTGGCATAGTAGTGTGCTTTGATACTTGGCTAGAAAATAGCCATAGGAGAATACAAAGAGCTTACTTACGCATACAGTAGCGTTCTATATATTTGATTTCTGGTTGATCTGCTGGTGGCTGTACTTTCTGCAGTGCATGTACTAGCCAATTCTGAGCAATTTGTAGTGAGACTTGCGACCGCTGTGTTCTGCGCTTAGTGACGCACATATCCATAGCATAGACCGAAGTGGGAAAATTTAGTAGGGGTTGGATTTCAATTAGGCACTAACTCAGTGTCATCTCATCTGGCATAGTAGTGTGCTTTGATACTTGGCTAGAAAATAGCCATAGCAATAGGATAGCATTGTTTGGTTTTAAAAACTCAAAAAAAAACAAAAAACACAAAAAAAAACAAAAAACACAAAAAAAACAAAAAAAAGTTAAAAAAAAAATAAAGTTATAACTCTCATTTTAAAAATGTTTAACCCGAGGGCTAGGGGTAGAGGACGAGGGCGGGGACGTGGGCGTCCAACTACTGCAGGGGTCAGAGGCCGTGGTCCTGGGCGGGGTGAGACACCACCCGCTGATGAGGGAGCAGGGGAACGCCGCAGAGCTACACTCCCTAGGTTCATGTCTGAAGTTACTGGGACTCGTGGTAGAGCACTGTTGAGGCCAGAACAGTGCGAACAGGTGATGTCGTGGATTGCTGACAATGCTTCGAGCAATTTGTCCACCGCCAGTCAGTCTTCCACGCAGTCCACCCATGTCACCGAAATCGCCACTCCTCCAGCTCCTGCACCTCAGCCTCCTCCCCCCCAGTCTGCCCCCTCCCAGGAAAATTTGGCATTTGAACCGGCATACTCTGAGGAACTGTTTTCTGGACCCTTCCCACAGTCACAAACCACTTGTCCGGTTGCTGCTGAGCTATTTTCCGATGCCCAGGTTTTCCACCAGTCACAGTCTGTGGGTGATGATGACCTTCTTGACGTAGTGGAAGTGTGTAAAGAGGTGTCCGACGATGAGGAGACACGGTTGTCAGACAGTGGGGAAGTTGTTGTCAGGGCAGGAAGTCCGAGGGGGGAGCAGACTGAGGGATCGGAGGATGATGAGGTGACAGACCCAAGCTGGGTTGAGAGGCCGGGTGAACACAGTGCTTCTGAGACGGAGGAGAGTCCTCGACCAGAACAGGTTGGAAGAGGCAGTGGTGGGGCCAGACGGAGAGGCAGGGCCAGAGCTGGTGCATCAGCGCCAAATGTGTCAACTAGTGAAGCTCCCGTGGCGAGGGCTCTTGCGGCGAGGGCTAGATCTTCAGAAGTCTGGAGGTTCTTTAAGGAAACACCGGATGACCGACGGACTGTGGTGTGCAACATTTGCCAAACCAGGCTCAGCAGGGGTTCCACCACTACTAGCTTAACTACCACCAGTATGCGCAGGCATATGAATGCTAAACACCCCACTCAGTGGCAACAAGCCCGTTCACCTCCGGCCGTGCACACCACTGCTCCTTCCCCTGTGTCAGCTGCTAGTCAGCCCCCTGCCCAGGACCCTGCCACAAAAACCCCATCGTCGCCTCCACGATCCTCCACAGCATCCACCAGCGTTCAGCTCTCCATACCCCAGACGCTGGAGCGGAAACGCAAATATAGTGCAACCCACCCGCACGCCCAAGCCCTTAATGTGCACATTTCCAGATTGCTAAGCCTGGAGATGCTGCCCTATAGGCTAGTAGAGACCGAGGCCTTTCGCAGCCTCATGGCGGCGGCCGCCCCTCGGTATTCGGTCCCCAGCCGCCACTACTTTTCCCGATGTGCCGTCCCAGCCCTGCACCAGCACGTGTCAGACAACATAATCCGTGCCCTGACCAACGCCGTTTCTGACAAGGTCCACCTGACCACGGACACGTGGACGAGTGCTGCCGGGCAGGGCCACTATATATCTCTGACGGCACATTGGGTTAACTTGGTGGAGGCTGGGACCGAGTCTGACCCTGGGGCTGCTCATATACTGCCGACGCCGAGGATTGCGGGGCCTACCTCGGTCCAGGTGTTTCAGGCCTACTATGCCTCCTCCTCCTCCCACCCCTCCTCCACCTCCTCCTCCGAACTACCATCCGTGGGCACGGCGCCATCAGTCGGTAGCTCTAGGCACAGCAGCAGTGCCGTCGCTAAGCGACAGCAGGCGGTGCTCAAACTGCTGAGCCTAGGCGACAAAAGGCACACCGCCCAAGAGCTATTACAGGGCATCACGGCGCAGACTGATCTGTGGCTGGCACCGCTGAACCTCAAGCCGGGAATGGTTGTGTGTGACAACGGCCGTAACCTGGTGGCGGCTCTGCAACTCAGCAGACTGACACATGTGCCATGCCTGGCCCATGTGTTAAATCTGATAGTTCAGCGTTTCCTCAAGACATACCCCAATCTGTCTGATTTGCTCACGAAGGTGCGCCGCATCTGTGCGCATTTCAGGAAGTCCAGCCCAGATGCTGCCACTCTCAGGGCAGCGCAGCGCCGCCTCCAACTGCCCGCTCACCGACTGTTGTGCGACGTGCCCACGAGGTGGAATTCAACACTGACCATGTTATCCAGAGTTTACCAGCAGCGCAGAGCGATTGTAGACTGCCAGATGTCAACTTCCACCAGAACTGGTAGTCAGGTCAGTCAGCTTCCTCAAGTCTACAATGAGGAGTGGACGTGGATGTCTGATATCTGTCAGGTGCTGAGTAACTTTGAGGAGTCAACACAGATGGTCAGTGGCGATGCCGCCATCATCAGCCTCACCATCCCGCTGCTTGGCCTGTTGAAAAACTCTCTGGTCAGCATGAAGTCGGAAGCTTTGCGCTCGTCACAAGAGACAGGGGAAGAATATTCCCTTGTTGATAGCCAAAGCACCCTCAGGTCTGTTTCTCAGCGCATATCGGAGGAGGTGGAGGTGGAGGAGGATGAGGAGGAAGAGGAGGAGAATGTTGGCGAGACACAAGAGGGGACCATTGTTGAGTCCTTTACTGTTCAGCGTGTATGGGCAGAAGAAGAGGAGTTGGAGGAGTTGGAGGAGGAGGAAATGGACAGTCAGGCCAGTGAGGGGAGTGAATTCTTACGCGTTGGTACTCTGGCGCATATGGCAGATTTCATGCTAGGCTGCCTATCCCGTGACCCTCGCGTTCAAAGAATTTATTCCAGCACCGATTACTGGGTGTTCACTCTCCTGGACCCACGGTACAAGCAAAATCTTTCCACTCTCATCCCTGCAGAGGAAAGGAGTGTGAGAATGCATGAATACCAGCAGGCCCTGGTGCACAAGCTGAAACAGTATTTCCCTTCTGACAGCGCTAGCGGCAGAGTGCGTAGTTCTGCGGGACAAGTAGCGAGGGAGAGTAGGCGAGCAGGCAGCTTGTCCAGCACTGGCAAGGGTACGCTTTACAAGGCTTTTGCCAGCTTTATGTCACCCCAGCAAGACACTGTCACCTGTCCCCAGTCTCGGCAGAGTAGGGCTGATCTTTACAGAAAGATGGTGAGGGAGTACGTAGCTGACCATACCATCGTCCTAAATGATCACACAGCTCCCTACAACTACTGGGTTTCAAAGCTGGACATGTGGCACGAACTGGCGCTGTACGCCTTGGAGGTTCTTGCCTGCCCTGCCGCTAGCGTCTTGTCCGAGCGGGTTTTCAGTGCAGCTGGTGGCATCATCACCGATAAGCGTACACGCCTGTCGACTGACAGCGCTGACAGGCTGACGCTTATTAAAATGAATAAAGGCTGGATTTCTCAGAATTTCCAATCTCCACCAGGTGAAGGAAGCTCAACCTGAATAATTGATCCACTCCTCCTCCTCCTCATTTTCCTCCTTCTCCTCCTCTTTGTACAGTAAAGCAGAGGAAAATGGCTATTTTTTGACAGGGCCCACTGGCTCTTGCTATAGTACTTCATGCATTTAATTTTCCTGGAGGGCCACCTACCCGGTCCTCTGTTTGAAACAATTTTTGTGAGTGCCACATACAGGCACTCAATCTATTCCATTTTACTGCAGGGCCACCTACCTGCTCCTCTGGTTTGAAACATTTTTGGGACTGCCACATACAGGCACTCAATCTATTCCATTTTACTGGAGGGCCACCTACCTGCTCCTCTGGTTTGAAAAATGTTTGGGACTGCCACATACAGGCACTCAATCTATTCCATTTTACTGCAGGGCCACCTACCTGCTCCTCTGGTTTGAAACATTTTTGGGACTGCCACATACAGGCACTCAATCTATTCCATTTTACTGGAGGGCCACCTACCTGCTCCTCTGGTTTGAAAAATGTTTGGGACTGCCACATACAGGCACTATCCAAATTAAATTGTCTCCATAGCAGCCTCCACACGTTGTCTCCATTGCTACCTCCAAAAGTCGTCCATATAGCTGCCTCCATACATCGTCCCTTTATCAAACGAGGTGTGTCAGGCAGAAATTTGGGTTGTTTTCATGGATTCCACATCAAAGTTGTTAACTTTGTCGCCACCCTGCTGTGTAATCCACAAAATATACTTGCAAACTTTTACCATTTAGGGATATTATTTCAGCGCTTCTTGCGCATCTGTTTACATTCCCCTCACCCGCCATATCCTAAACTTATAAGAACGCTACTACACTTGATCTTATACAAAAGGTTCTTAGAAGTGCTGTTTGGGGAGTAGCCTAGAGACAGGGGCTTGGATTGGCAAAAGCTCGCCTGGCTGCAGAGCGCCAGCTCCATCCCAAGATCCAACTAACATAGTTGCAGCACCTTTAATCTACTACTAGTTCACTGCCTCCATAATAATAATAATAATAATCTTTATTTATATAGCGTCATCATATTCTGTAGCGCTTTACAAATCATAGGAAACAAATACAAATGTAATGTAACAGAGCACAACATTTGTATGGAACAACAGGAGTGAGGTCCCTGCTCGCCAGAGCTTACGGTTTATGAAGATGATGGGGTAACACGAGGTAAAAGAATATTTAATGGTCAAGCCATTCTTCTTAGGGAATAGAAAAAAATATAATAAATGGAATTGCTGTCGCTTGAACCACTCAGCCGTCATCTTATATACCAGGTCCAGGGTGAATGGGACTGCAGAGAAGTCTGGTGCCTGTTGGTTGCTGGATAACAGATGGGAGGACGACACAGGACGGGTTAGTAGAAGAGTTAAAACTTCATGCAGTTAATGAGTGTTATAGGCTTGCCTAAAGAAATGGGTTTTAAGAGCACGTTTGAAACTTTGGAGGTTAGGTATTAGTCTGATAGTCCGGAGCAGAGCATTCCATAGAATTGGTGCAGCTCTAGAGAAGTCTTGGAGACGCGAGTGGGAGGTCCGCACTAGGGTAGAGGTTAATCTAAGATCACTGGCGGATCTAAGAGCACGGGTTGGGCGATAGACTGAGATAAGAGAGGAGAGGTAGGGGGGTGCAGCATTATACAGAGCTTTATGGATGAGGGTTATTATTATTTTAAACTGTATTCGAAAGGAGACTGGCAGCCAGTGCAGCGACTGGCATGAACTGTAAGCATACATGGTCCCCTTATCAAACGAGCTGTGTCAGGCAGAATTTTGGGTTGTTTTCATGGCTTCCATGTTAACTTTGTCGCCACCCTGCTGTGTAATCCACAAAATATACTGGCAAACTTTTATCATGTACCGATATTATTTGAGCGCTTCTTGCTCACCTCCTTTGGTTCCTCTCTGACACCCATTGGTTTGAAGCCTGAGTCCAATTAGGGTATGTCGCCATGCCACTCTCTAGCCTGCTGCCGCTGCCTCTGCCTCTGCATGCCGTCCCCTATAGTGTCAGGGTCAATTATTGGATGTTTTACATGCTATCTAGCTTCATTCTGTCACTCTGTCATGGCCATGCTGTTGCCCATAATTTTGGCATAATGGTGCGATTAAGCAGCCTCAGAGGCATCCATGCATGCTGCCCCTGCTGTTTCCTGTCCATTTCCGTGGTGTTTCCATCCTTTTCTGAGGTTCCCAGGTGTTTGGCCAAGCTTCCCTGTGCAGAGCCTTGGTCCCCTTGAAAAATGCTCGAGTCTCCCATTGACTTCAATGGGGTTCGTTATTCGAGACGAGCACTCGAGCATCGGGAAAAGTTCGTCTCGAATAACGAGTACCCGAGCATTTTAGTGTTCGCTCATCTCTAGTTATAACCAATTGGAATGCTTTAACCTATGCAGGTGATTTTGAAATTGTTTTCGCGAGACACATTGGGGCACATTTACTAAGGGTCCGCACACTACATTTCCCCTGGGTTTAACAACTATTTCCGTTTGTGCCACATTAAACAGGGGTTTTTGGTGGACATGATCGGATTTTGGGCAATCGTGCCGACTTTCATGCGACACAAATTGGACAACGCGACTGATTCGGGCTAAGCGCAAAATTTAAAATTCAAATTGTGTCGCAAGACAATGCACTTACATACACCGGGAAGAAGAAGGTGAACTTCGGCGGACCTCAGTGGGGAAGTGACACATGCAGGATATCGAGCGCACGATCTTGGTGAATCGTCATCCTCGTCGGACAACGCACCTCAGGGCGACAGGACCGGGAAAGTTGCCCTATTGTACTTTATGAGTGGTAAAATTTAAGTGATACATTTTGCATTTTGTTCTGAAAAAAAATGAAAAAAACGCACATTTTGAGGGACAACTCAGCTTTCAAGTGATTTTGAAAGGCCTAAATAATAGTAAAATCCCATCAAATTACCCCACTATAGAAACTACACCCCTCAACATATGTAAAACAACTTCTATTAAGTCTATTAACCCTTTAAGTGTCTCACATGGGATAAAACAAAATGGAAGTCTGATTTAGAAACTTCAGAATTTTTTTGGAAAATACATACAATGAGGCCAAGAATAGTGTCATTCTTGGCCTCATTGTATGTATTTTCCAAAAAAATTCATTAATTTAATTCATAATGACTTAAATGATGAAATGCACCGCAATGTTTGATGCCCAATTTCTCCCGAGTGTGGTGGTAAACTGATGTAATGGCGCACGGCCGGGGATGGAATAGAAGTAGCGCCATTCAGAGCAGATTTATATTGTCACATTGTACA